>NC_030678.2:132247947-132568707 GCF_000004195.4 Xenopus tropicalis | reverse complement strand
GACACTTGGAAAATTGTGCGAGTAAGTGAAGATTTCAGAGTGATTGCTTTGGGACTACCAGTACCTAAATATTCTGGCAATCCTCTTGATCCACCACTACGCTCAAGATTTCAAGCCAGAGACATTTATTATCTTCCATTTAAGGTACAGTTATGAAGCACCTTTGGTTACAGAAATATATCAAAAGGTTAATGACTTGTAAAGAGGAAAATATAGTGAGGAAAAATATTCTCTTTAGACTCGTTAGAGATATGAAGAGTTATCAGGATAAGGGAGGGTGCTATAAACCCTCAAGGAAGCAATGAATAGAGACATTATAGAGATCCTCATATATTATATGTATCTGCAACAGCAGGAATTTAACAAGATGCAGTCTTTTAAACCATGCTCCAAGAGGCCCCTTACGAGGGTGGGGAATACCTGATCATAATATACTTTCAAACTCTTTCCCCATGTCTTAGCCCCCACAATAGTATATAATAATACAATAAGTCCTGACAGAGTTGTCCGTGTCTATATAAATCTAGGGTCTTCTTAGAACCAAGATAGGGGTAGAGTGGTGGAAAGAGAGTCCCTTAAAGGGTATACAGGGTTTACTGATGTTGTGCATTGAAACGTATTATTTATAAAGCATCTGTTTAACTTCTGAAGGAAAGTGGAAGGCTGAAACACATATGTAGTCACTATATATATAGAGCTCTGTCTCCTGGGGGGCTGTATTACAGATGCATAGATGAAATGATAATGCTTTTTACATATTTTGGTTTTCTTCATTTAACAGGACCAGCTTCAGATACTGTATTCAGCTGGATCAAATGTCCCTCCAGAAAGGTAACTTTTCTAGGCATACAGTCTAACAAGCTTAATATATGTAAAACCCATGAATGTTATGATGTTTAGGTAATGGCTGGGTGCTTAAAAATCAATCTGGTCATACAGAAATAGCCACGACTGAATACAAGCATTTATTAGTTTAGGGATCAGTAATGAGATATACACAGTTCTAAATGTGTAATAGTTAAACAGTTAAAGTTAACTAATAAAACAGACCCTGAATGAAGGTGATCGTTGCAGTACCTGAATTTTGATTTAGCTTGGTCATGTATATCATATTTTCTTGGCTCATGCCTGGGGCTAAATGAGCAAATCTTATGCAGTATCCCTCCACACACTGATAGGCATTAACAGTATTGGCTTTTCTAGGGCAGCAGCTTGATGGTGGTTGACCCACAAGTTCTTATATAGTAAATTAATTTTTTAAGGAAAAAAAAACTCTCCAGCCACAGCTAGATACTTACTGTCTAAATCCTGTGGCAGAGCTGGGGGGTGAGGGTTACCTGAATGTTCGTAGCCAGAAGTGACATCATGTATGGCTGAAAGTGATGTCATAAACATGTCAGTTCACAGGCTTGGGGGCACCGCCCCTTAAAACAGATAGGATAGGAACAGGCCTGTTGTGTTCTTTGTGCACTTCCCGAATGTAAAGGTTTGTAGCATGTGACCTAATGGAAAGATGTACTTTACCGAAAGCTTCCAGCGATGTGTTTGGTTAGCGAATGAAGGTATCACCCTTTAAACGTTTTAGCTAATAGTGTGTAATTTGGTCATGCAGGCTGTTGGCCATGCTGTTTTAATGCGACAGTAACACCAAAAAACTGAAATGACTATATACAAGCAAATGAACCTTGCGCACAATTATATCTTTATGCTTATAATGTTTCTATAAATAAGCTGCTTGGTAATTGAACTGAGGAAAACAAGAGCTAATGGCATATACAACACACAAGTTTATTTTAATCTTCTCAGACTTCCTCTCACTTGGTATGTTGCAAATAGATTGGAGGATAGCTGATGTAAAATCAATATTCCAAAACGGTTTATGGTGCCAGCCTGGTGATATTAAGCCTGAAAGGTTGATTGTAGATTGTATTCAGCATGGTTTTCTACAGGACAGATCGTGTAGCATCGCATAGTACTGTATTAATTGCTTTTAAAGGAAAACTGTTGCTATTATAAAAGAATCTTCTAAATTGTAATTTATGTTTAATCAGTGTTTCACAAATAGACTCATTTTTTTTATAGTCATTATATTTTTAGCAATGTGAGTTCAATTTTGGAAAATCAGTGATTTACCTGTGGTTTTGCAGTTGTCTTGTTTGATTTTTGTCAAGACTTTTGGTACAGTATCACATCAGTATATGCTTATATATCAAATAAAGTCTGTCTTTATTTCTTTGTAATGTTACCTGTAAATGGACAGAGAAGTGTCTGAATGAGAGAATTGTCAGCGGTACCTCCTGTCTGTATTAATGAATTGAAGGAGGGTACTTGAAAATGATAACAAAAGGCTTGATCTGGATAAAATTAATGGCAAATGTGATGCTTACATACTTGAGATTCAGATATATGCAGGGTACTGCCAACAAGATTTTTTTTCACTTTTAAGGCAAACTGCAGATTTCAATAATTCCTTTCCTCTGCATCAGCTAGAGATTAGGATTTACTTGATGATTTTGATAATTTAGTCTCACAGAGAAAAATATATATAAACACGGGAGCATTTACCACTTGAAAAACACGTGTGCTTCTCGCAGACCAACTCCCACTGGCCCCAAAATAGCAGAAAAACTTCAAAAAGGCGGAGCACCTCGTGATTAAAAATAGAAACAGTCTTTATTCAATCACATTAAAAAGGCACATGTACATCCTACGGACTTACGCTTGGCGTGATTCGTGGCGTCTCGCCACTTCATCATGCTTCTGTTTTTCTGATAATTTAGTCTACCTGTCTTTCATACTCAACTACTTTGGGATGTTACTAGCCCTTTAAGTAAAGTTGTGTTTTTGAATGTTATTGATGTCAACAAATGTAATTCCATGGTTTTCTTTTGTAAGAATGACATGTCTTAAAACATGCATCTTTTTACTGTTGTAGAATTTCTCAGCTCTTGTCGTTTGCTACCACTTTGTGCTCACAAGAATCGTCTACCTTGGGTCTTCCAGATTTCCCTGTAGACAATTTGGAATCAGCAATAAGAATTTTGGTAAATGTCGGAAATTAATTTATTTTAGAAACTAAAAAATGCAGTTTTTCCAAACATTCCTAAAAAGTTCAATCAAAGAAAGTTGTGATTTGGTGTCATGTAAGAGATTTTATTGTGAAAAGGCTCTTTTATTAATTTTAAATATATATATGTATACAGGTATGGGACCTGTTAAACAGAATGCTTGGAACCTGGAGTTTTCTAGGGCTCTTTCTGTAATTTAGAACTCAATACCTTATGTCTACTGAAAAATCATTTAAACATAAACCCAATAGTATTGCTTTGCCTCGAATAAGGATTAAATATATCTTGGGTTAGAATCAAGTACAAGGCACTGTTCTATTATTACAGAGAAAAAGAAAATCACTTTTAAATATTGGAATAATTTGCTTCTATAGTCTTAAGTATCACATAAAGTTTTTTTTATTGAAACATGATGGGACTGACGTTTCGGCTGTTACACCAGCCGTTCTCAAAGTTGGCGTAACAGCTGAAACGTCAGTCCTATCATGTTTCAATAAAAAACTTTATGTGATACTTAAGACCTGTGTGAAGCGGTTCCTGCTATTGAAGAATTTCTATTTTGCTAAATTTTTAGGACTGAGCCTAGGCAGCTTTGGACTTTTCTTGAGTGCTGGCTTCGATGCACTGTAGATACATGCATCTTTTTTAAATATGATTATGCTAAATAATTATTGTTTCTTTATAAACATTTCAGTCACTTTAAGCAAGAAAACTAATTTCATTTTTTTTAAATTATTTTTTCTCACTTTTTTTTAAAATGTGTAACTGTAGGATTCTTTTCCAATGATGTCCTCTCAGCGTGTCATAGAAAGGCTCTACCCATACACTGTGATATTGGGTAAAGAAGGCAAAAGCTCAGTGGAGGGTGCACTGAAAGTAAGTGGTTTTTTGTGAAATGCTTTCCATAAAAAAATTAGTTTTCAATGGCAGCACTGTTGTGCTGGTTGGTTAAGATTACACAACTCCTGCAGGAAGTATCTTCGGATCTCTGTTCTCTTGCTCCTTCTTAGTCTAAATGCACTCCCAAAGAGCGAGTAAAGCATAAATGAAAGAAAGAAAGTCATTTTGGCATTTTACTAGCCACATTAGTGCAAGCTAGAATGCTAGAAGTGAGAGAGGAGAGAGCTGCACAGACTCTGGCCCCAGGAATAAAGGGTTCTTTTGAGAGAGGTTTGATACCAAAGTACATGTGTACACACAAAAAAAGACATCCTGTGTTTCTTTTGATAGAGCAGCTTTTCTTTGAGTGCTTATGGCTGTTTTTACATAGACCTAACTAAGCTTACTTAGTTTTTACCTTTCCTTCTCCTTTAAACATTTGCCAGCTAACACAGATAAGCTGCTATTAGAATCATATTATCAGCCTAAAATTGCTAATGTAATAAAAAACAAGAATTTAAAAAATCTATTTAAATTGCAAAAGTGCTGATAAGATCACTATGGGTAATTTTATATACTCTTTGGGTTCTTAGTTTCCTTTTAACTAAAAAAGACTACATTTGAAATTGGTGCATATGCCTAAACGAATTGTGCCTGATGGGGATCCAGGCAACCAAAACTTCTTAAATATACCCTAAACTCAAAAAACGTATAGCTGTTTAAATTCCTAATTGTATAGAGGAAGAATAAAAAGTTAATTCAAAATCCTTAAAGGACATGTAACCCCCCCGTCTCTCGGGATTTCTTCTGCTCCAGTAACCCACTCGGCCCCCTCCCTTGGGAATTTACTGTGGGATCTTGGCTACTGAGCATGCTCAGTTCTTCTGAACTAAGGTTACCAAACACGCCTTCCAGTCTAGCAGCCAATGAAGAGATGGCACCGCTGGTTTCTATAGAAACCCTGCTGCTGGAGAAATATGTTTGTGTGTGAGAGAAAAAATGCAATGAATTGGCTAGTCATATTTCTTTGTGTATGTCCATCATTACGCTGTATTTGCTTTTTAGAGGTTTGAACTGAAAGGCTCAGAAAGATCATCATTACCTATGAGAATCGAGAAAGTGAACTTAGTACACAATACTTCCAGCTCTATAGCTGCAGTCAACATACACGTTGGAGACAGGACTGTGTGTATAAAGGTATTTTACTTAAGTTTTTTTCTAAGCCAATACAGTTATTTATTTTAATATAAGAAAACATGATCAAAGGATCAGTAATTGTGTGGACTTCAATTCAGTACGGCAATTCAGTTTATTTGCATTAGAAGCAGCTCTATTTGGGTAAGCAAAATCACAGTCTATTACTCTTACAGCTGTGTAACCTATATGCATCACATTTCAATCTTGTTCCACCTCTTCAATTCAATAAAAAATAGCAAAGAAATGACATACAGCCAGGCACCCATTTTCCAGTCAGTACAGCAAGGGTTGTGGGCGAAAGACTGGTAGCAATTTTCATGTTCAAATATATTTTGGAGAATAAATATTTTTTTTAATAAATGTAAAAAGTACATTATATTTGCAATTTCTTTAAAGGATATGAAAAGCCACTGTAAAATATAAAAATGCCTAAATTATTCCCCTAATCACTTTGCTTTTTAAGTTTCTTTTCCCTCTACTTTTAAAAACAAGAGATTTTAAAGCTCCTATAGTGATTGAGGATTGAAATCCTGAGTTAATATTTTCTTGTAGCAGGAGGCTATAATAATCACTTATGTACTTTTACCAGTTCCCCCAGTAGAAAAAACAGTGTATTTAAATAAATATAGTGACCGTGAAAATTATTATTGTTACAGCAATTCCAATCATATAATATTTGAGGTATAGGTATAAAAAATGAATTTTATATAATTTTAAAAGAAGCTTTGCTTACTATAAAGTATGTCAGGCAGGTATGTTTATACATTATATTGGGTGGTAGAGATTACTGTAGGTTCTCCGTTAGGTTTTCCTGTAACCATCTTTGTTCCTTCCAAGTACCCTTAATTCTTGGTAACGAAAATGTTCCATGGCGGTGCACAACACAAACTTGTGTGAAACAGTTAATATAGTTTCTCCAGCTTATACCAAATGTACCCAAGAACTACATGTACTACTGCTATAGAAACTAAGGTGCAGAGGATTAAATAATATTGGTCACCTTCGTCTTATTAGGCATGAATTGTTTCACTGAACAGTAAGTTTTTTCTTAGATGCCGGTTGTTCACTTTCCCTATTTAAGGAGGGGCCAGCAGAGACCTTTCTCACTGTGGAGAAGGCCGTGTTGGCCCTTTGTTACAAAGACCTGTGGATAGTGAGGGACTAATAAGCTCTTTTTGACAGGGCCCTCTTTACCTCTTGTGTTCATTATTACTTTTTTTGAATGTTTTCTTGTATGTTTAACATATACACTGATTTATTTTTCAACACTGCAGAATATTTTATAAATAAGTGTTCATAATAATGTAAAGTGTGGACTTTAAGTCTACTAAGTTAAATGGTCAGTTTTAGATTGAGAAGCTCCACTAAATAGGTAAATTATTGATGTTCAGGAAGCTGGTCAGGTTTAAAGTTGTTTAGTCTGTGTGGGTGTGGAAAGGGTTCTTCTGCTGTACTACTGAAAAAAAACAATCTTGGCTCCCTGCTATCTACATATGTTACTGTGGTTAACTGTGAGCCCTACTGAATAAAAATACAGCTGGATACTCGAGTGTGACAGTGTGCCAGTTATTGAAACGTGTCTATCTTTGGTACATCCATACACACAGGTCCAAGTAGTTCCTTAAGTAGGGACCAGCAAAGCAATTGCAGCAAAATAATTTTGTACAAAATTAGAATGACTAGAATGCACTGTCTCTCTAGGTACCGGCTGGAAACATGCCTTTGGATCTACACACAGAATTGACAAAGTTTATAAAAACAAACAGCCATGAGCTGCTTCTTGCAGAAATGATGCAGTCTCACATGGTTAAGGATATGTGCCTTATTGGAGGAAAGGTAAGCTTACACTGTAATATTTTTTATCTTAAACTGATAATGTAACCTATTGCCTTGTGCATTTTGATTGCACTTGAGCAATTTCCTATTTTATGCCATGTTATTAACCTTGTTTTCTGTGAGTGAGCACAGCATGGAATCATGGCCTAGTACTCAAGTTGGCATATTATGACTTCACTTAGGTATGGCCAATCAGACATTACTTGAACAATTCCAATTTTGGCTAAGCTTTAACAGAAGTAACCTTCTTTGTCTACTATTAGCTGTGCACAGATATATATACTACAAACAACATCACTGAGCAAAATATTGCAGGGAGAGCAATCTGTATAGAGGCCCTTTAATTAAACTAAATATTCTACCAGAGCAAGGCAAGGTACAGAGCCGGACCAAATGGCAAGAGTGCTTGAGGCAAACCACCGCAAGCCAATGACCTCGATCTCCCAGCCCCACCTTGTCATCCCCCCCACTCAACAACACAAGCCACAACCCTGAAAGTAAAGAAACCCAAACTAGGGGACTTGGCAGGCAGAACAAATATGTAACCAATGTCCCCCACCTTTGCACCCTAGGCACAAGTGGCACATGCCTAGGGTGCAAGGGCGGTGGACATTGGTCACATATTTGTTCTGCCTGCCAAGTCCCCTAGTTTGGGTTTCTGTACCTTCAGGTTGTGGCTTGTGTTGTTGAGCGGGAGGGGGGGTGGTTGACAAGGTGGGGCTGGGAGATCAAGGTCATTGGCATGCTCAAGCATTGGGTTTGCCTCAAGCACTCTTGCCATTTGGCCCGGCTCTGTACTCTGCAGTTACCGTATACAGTTACCAGTAGATTCACTTCCTCTATGGAAGGCAGGAGAGCTTCTTACCCACAGCAGTATTCATTCTAGTCCTGTAGGGAAGGGTTTTCATCCAAGGGAAGTCTGCTGTCTGGCCAGAACTAGTTCTACTGGGGTGGGTGGAGGAATGTTACTGCCTGCTGCCTAATCACTGAAGGAAGCCCAATGTGAATCAGCCATATGCACAAACTTGAGGCAAACTTTTCTCACCCCCATCCAGAAGCCTGTTACTCTGAAAGATCTTTACCTAGAACTTCTGACAAGCAGCAGTTGAGAACACTTCTCTAATTGGTGGGAGATTCAGGGCTTTGCTCACAATAGTTGCTTATCAGAAGTTCTAGGCATCGGACACAGCCTGCCAGATGGGGGTGAATAAAATTATTTTAGGCTCCAACTCCATGCTGTTTTTGTATTTAACCTAACCCCATAGTAAAACCTGCTTTTGTTTGCAGCTGTAATGTTTTTCTTTCCCTGAAGTTATCAGGGTCAAAGGGTCCTCCATCCACCTTTCCCTAATCACCTTTCCCTAATCTGCAGCTGCCAACATTATATATTTATGTAGAGTTTCCTTAAAGTGATACTGACACCAGAAAGTAAATCTTTTTTTTCATCTATTATAACATTGTCTTTGCAAGAACTTTATAATTTTGCCATAAAAATATTTGCCTGAGGCATTTACATAACCTGTCTGATCCCCCGTGTTCCTCTATGAGGGGGCAGCCATATTTGTCCGTTAGCATTAGAAGCTATAACTGACAGGCTGAGAAGGGACAGTCAGGTTGGCAAAACAGTCAGGTTTAGGAACTTCAAGTAACAATTACTTACAAAACCAAACCTGTCAGCGAAAAACCGTCAACATGACCTATAGGCAACTTTTTACATATAATTATATTTTGAAAAGTAATTTTTTCGTGTCAGTATCACTTTAAGTGTCCTTTTATTAATTATTTGATTTTTGAAATTTAGCAGTAGCTGCTGCTTTTCCCACCCTAGGCTTATACTCTGTATTCACATTCTATTACATAATGTTCAGACATAAAACTGCGACATTAAAATTTTTAGAAAAGTGGAAACATGGTAATACCTTTATTATATATAATAGCCTCTAGCAAATTTAATTTTGCAGCTTTCCTTCTCTTAGCACTAAAAGCAGTTGCTTATACACTGATTTTACAGTTAAAATGTATAAATCTCCAGCATATGCCTCAGCCCTGTACCATAAATTCATGTATACAAGGAACATACAGTTTTGCATACGCAGCAGCCAATGACCAATACAAGATGTAAAGAGGGCCCTGCCCGAAGGATTTTTAGCAGGAAAAAATTGGGTCAAATATATTCCAAAAATAAATTTAACAAAATGTGTAGTATTTAACATCAATTATTTTTTCATTTAGAGTAAAAAAGATTCCTTAAAACAAGATTTTTCTTTATTTTAAGGGATGTGGTAAATCCGTGATTGCTAAAGAGTTTGCTGGAATGCTTGGATATGAAATAGAACCTGTCATGCTGTACCAGGTAACCTTAAAAATAAGTAGTATTTTACATTGTCAGTGCCCAAATCATCTGTTCCTTTTCTGCATGGTAAATTATGTGAATAAGTGTGCTAGTTCTACAGTGTAGATTAAAAAGAAATATTGTAAACAGTAAAGGAGCCAGTTGGATGTACCCATCATGACCCTGTATGATACAACTGATTCCAGTTTTAGACTAGCTACATCTGCTGCCATATGTTTACTGTTCAGCATGTTGGTCAGTGTGCCTAGTGTGAATCAGGTTGCATCAGTGCTGATGTGTAGATCTGTGATGTGATCTCTAGACTCAGTGATTTGCTAACCCAGGGATGAATCTTGGGTATTCCATCTTCTCTCTGGAATAATGAGCAGCACTGCAATAGCCTGCTATGCACATTGGGTTTTTGACATTACCCTGGCTACAAACAGGTATAGCTAAGATGTTGCCTATAACAGTGACTTGCAAGTGTCTCTAGTGATGTGCTGTAGTTGTGCAAGGAAAGAAGGGCCAATAGATATATTTCAGCTACTTTCTTGTGGCATTAACTTAGCTTGTCTGGCCCTAGCTAAATCTGTATGAGAATACCTTTTAAAACGCAGGTAACACAGCTATCTAGTATAGGGAGGGGATACTGTCCTCAAAGTAGAATCACTTTAATTTTGTCTAAACACAGCATACTGTTTTATTCTGTTAGCTATTGTAGTTTCCAAAAACATTTTTAATTAGAGATCAACTTGTGATTCTTAACTTGCAGTGGTTCCTGATATAAAGGTGTCCATACACATATTTTGTCTTTCTATATATGTGGTGCTCAGGATAATATTAGTCATTGCTGGTTTGGTCTGTGCTTAATGCCTAAAATTAAGCATTATATTTGTTGTACTGTAATTCAAATATTAAACCCATAGATTGGGACCCAAATATGATTATCTTTAAATCAAATCTAATTGTTTGTGGCTGCTGTATTAGATTCAACAAGAAAACAAAAGCACTGAACTTTTAAAATGTATCATTTTATACGAATGGATATTTAACATGATGGCATATAGCACAATATTATTTAAAGGCGATGCATTTCATTTTTTTTTATTATTGAAGGAATTCTGTCATGATTTTTATGGTTTATTTATAAATTACACTGTTTGCATTGCAAATAATTCACTCATTTAAAATGTTATTCTTGAACCAACAAATGTATTTTTTTAGTTGTAATATTTGTCTGGTTCTGAGCTTTCTGAAGGAGCCAGAACTATACAATAGAATATGTGCATGTTTAGCAATGCAAACTATTTCTGAATTAATTTGATCTCTAGAATGCTAAAATTTACCAGCCTTCAGGAAACCTGCATGGTTGGAGGGGTAAGGGGGTATGGGGCTTTCTCATTTGAATAGATAAATCTTTTTGAAAACTACTGTTACTCTCTACTTACCCTCAACACCCTAATGCTATATCTAATAATAGGTAAGAGTGTGATTCTCAAGTTTCTTTATCAGTTCCCTCTCAAATGGGACCACTTGGTTGTGTCAGCCCTTGGGGATGATCTTCAACCAGTGCGTAAGACTTGGTGGCACAAGTGATAAAAACATACAGGATTTTATAGACAGAAAGCATTTAAAGCAAGAAAAGGGGCAGAACTGACCAGTACTGGATGTCATCTTGCAATAATATTAATTGGAATATAAGATTTTAAATTGACACATACAGAAACAGTAACTGCAGGGCTTGTTTCCTTTCTTCTGCATAAGGAAAAAAATCCAGGTGCACCTGTTCAGCTAGACACCTAAAACACCTAAAAATAGTTTCTACTAACTTACCATCTGTTTCTCATATACTGTTATTGTATCACAATGTTAGGAAATACAACAAAAGAAAATGGGAAATTTGTTATTTGTGGACATTTATTTTTTGGTTCATTTGTTGGAATTTTATTTAAAAACATTATAGGTGTTTGTTTATTTAGTACATTCGAAAAGAAACTAAAAAAGTATGCTAAAGTGACAAGTTTATCTTCCGTTTGATTAATAGGTTGTTTGTGTCATAGTGCTTTTTTTTTCTTATTTTTGTGAAAACAAGCAGAAACTGTAATTAATGTAAGTGTAAACATAAGATAGAAACTATAAATATATAAATATAAGTGTCAAAATAGTAAGTACATAGGCACTTCCAGTTCCCTAAATATTGTTCACTACCCATCATGTTCATGAAGTACCCAAAGCTCTTGATACACATATATACAAAGAAAAGAGTGTGGTTAGAGATATTAATACATTTTTATGTTTAAAAAACATAGTTTATAGTGGTAGCAAGTACTTATAGGACACAGGTTCCTAGTGGGTCTTTTATAAACCTTCCTCCCTGAGTTGCAAAGAAAATTATTTCTTTCAATTGTTTTAAGTTCTTATCCTGGTTGTTCTTTGGTATTTAATTTTGTACTTGGAATTTTCTATATTTAACTCATGTTGTGAAATAGTAGAGTAGTGAATACGATTTTAATGTGTTTCTAGTTGTTTCCAGTACATGAAAGGATACAGACTCTCTGTAGTTGTTGCCTTTTACTGACTTCAGTCTAATTCTTTTAAAACATATCTTTTTGAATAAGGGAACATTTTCCAGGTAATTGTATAAATGTTTCCCTTTTTTGGGGGATGACCTTTCATTATTCATTTAAAATCCCATTTTGCCTTCCTTTGATTCATAGCATTAAAGCATCTCAGCCATCTATTTTTACCTTATGCCACATTATAAAGCCTATTTAAGAGCAAATTGGTGGTTTAAAATCTTTCATGCTGAGATGTGACAATTTCTTTGCATTATTTTCTTTAATGACTTGTTTTTCTCTGGTGGTAACAATTACTCAGTGACTCCCCTGCTTCGCTCATGTTTGTGTTTTAAGAATAATAAAATGTTTGCATTTGTTTAAAGATCCTGTTTCAGTATATTATGTCTTACATTATACTGCTTATATTTATTTTAGAAAACTTTCCGTATATGTATGTAAAAGATACTGTATGTCTTTCTTGCTTAAAGGGGACCTGCTTCCAGACATAAAAAACTGTTTAATAAAACCCAAATTCCATTTTTTATTAACACATCCATACCCATTATAAAGGCATTTAAAAATCCCATCATATATTGTCTTCCCTGCCTCTATGGATTAGGACTTTCCTCCTTCCTCTTCATCATCGTAATGTGTAGCCAGTGCATTTCCCTTCAGCACTCACTTTCCCCCTTCCTCTTCAACATCGTAATGTGTAGCCAGTGCATGGGTATGGGCATCAGCCCCCCCTCCCATTCTGGCACATTAACAAGATTTTGGTTGTTACAAAGCTTGTTTTAATTACAATTCCCACAAAATGGCATCTGTCTGCTTGCCATGATTTATATTTTTTATATAATGTAAATTAAACTTATTTTGCTTGTCAAACACAACTGAAAATAATGAATAATTATTTCTTACACAAACCCAAGTTCTTTTTTTTATTTAAACGCCCATTCCTGTCTCTGTACCTTAGGCATAGTAGCAGGACAGGCACTTACCTTCATTCTTCTAGATGTCACTGCACTCATATTCTCCCTACCTCGTCACCATCTATAACTGTGTATCTGGGGATCAGGTCCCTCATTCTGGGACATAAACAACATTTTCGGATAAATAACAGTGTTCACAAAATAACACATGACTGTTTCCTGTGATTGGGAATTCCAGGATTGAAGAAAGCTAAATTTATATAATTCATATAGTGTAAGTAAAGTGTATTTTGCCTGACAAGTAACATAGAAAATAATTTATTTCTTAGGGTGACAGGTCCCCTTTAAGTTAAAAGTTTAAGGAAGTTATCATGTATTTCTTTCTTAGCTCTGCTGTCTTTTTGGTTATGATAAATTGTATTAAAATTTGCAGCAGTATATTCCCATTAAACCACTAAGGCTTATAGCACACTGGATAACTTGCCAAATGCAATGGTCAGTTTCCCAAACTGTGCTCCCTATGCAGCTACAGGTTATCATTCCTGAAATCAATCAGTCCTATCTCTGTAAATCTGAGGAGCTCTCCTATTCTGGTTTGATTGGTCCTGAATAGCGGCCATAGTGATCTGTGTACTAACAAGGTTTCTGATCACACAAGAGTGAGATTTATAAACTGATTGCAAATGGCTGAAATGGATGATATGGACAATTTGGGTGATAAGACATTAGTCACTGTACCTTCTCTTTCCAATTTCTTGACATCCTCAGCATATGCTTATTGTCCGTCTTAACATATGTGTTTGTCTTCTTTTAGTGAACTGACTTACCTACTCATATTAAGGGTTCTTTTTATCTGCAACATCCTGCTTTGATGACATCAGTTAAAACTTACATATTTATTGATGTTATGATCTTGCTAAATGAATACTATTATTTATTTTTAATTGATAAATGCAGGACATGACAGCCAGGGATTTGCTACAGCAGAGATTCACTCTTCCAAATGGTGACACTGCCTGGCGTCAGTCCCCACTTGTCACTGCTGCTATTGAAGGCAAGCTTGTTATTTTAGATGGTATCCATCGTGTGAATCCAGGAACCCTTTCCATACTGCAAAGGTTAGTACCGATACTTGTAATTGATAAATGTAATTATTCAATGCTCTTTGGTCCAGAGTTACGATACTTCTAGATATACTATATTTTAGGTATTGTTCTGTTTAGTGTTGCAGAATGCATTAATGCTTTTTACATATGTGTTAATAATATTTGTATGTAAGGTTTGCATATGGTACAAGTTCAGAAATACAGCAGCCTGATTAACAATGAAAATCAGTTCCTCTGATGTTTTCCTTTTAGCTGTACATCCTGTCTTCCTGGTAGGCCCTGAAGTCTGTGACCAAGCACATGATTGGCAGCTCCAGGTTGCTGCATGGCCCCTTAAATCAAATCACTGATATGGTTTACATAGTGAACATTTTAAAAATTAAGCTACTTAATCTGTGGTCATTTTTGCTCTCTTCGATTGACTTGACTTCTTTACTTGTGCTCTCCTTACCTTCTAGAGACAGAACTATTTGAAAGGTACTTTATCTTTTGACTCTTCCACAGATGGATTCAGAATGGTCAAAAACATAGCAGTTTTTTTATTGTTCATGCACTTTTCAGTAGATTGTTAGACTCTTGTTGATTGCTGACATCAACCTATGAAATTCATCTTTACACATAGCATTCCAAATCAGCTATTGAATGTTTCTACTGGAAGCAGGGGCCCTTGCCTGTGGGCAGCAGTACAAAAAGTTCACATACACGTTGCCATCTCATCTACTTTGAGAAGATTTACATATATGTTATGTTTCATATTGGTTCATTTGAGTGTAGCTGGCTCAAAAACTATTAACACATTTCCATATATCTTCTGTTTATTTACTAAAGAAATAGTGTTGCATTATAAATTCTTTGTTAATATAATTTTTTTCTGAATTTATACCCCAGTAGCCAGTTTTAGTACATAGTCACAAAATCACTAGGAGAGAGGCTACTCAGCTGGAATAATAAGGCAATAAAAGACATCCACAAAAGCCATGAGACCTGTCCTGTAGGAAACATATATTACTGAAAATGCATGTTGGGCCAGCTATAAAAAACTGGAATATCTTTTTTTTTTTTTTTGTTTTGTTTAGGACATGAATCCTTCAGACCAGTGCTTTCCTAAAGTGGTATATAACCCATTTAAACCAGTTGGACAGACTGGGTAGTGCATTTAGACTTTGAATTTGATCATAATACCCTTTATGCATTCTCTTCGAAGTTTTGTTTGATTATTATTGTTCTCTCACTGATATGCTGATTTCACGAATTTACTGTTCCTCTTACTAAATTTGCATGAATCAGCATTTTAAATATCTGAGGGGGGGTGATACTCATTTTGGGAGGATCAGTTTATGTGTTTAGCTAGGATATGGGAAACAAATTATGCATCTCTTCTTTAGGGTAGAAGGGAGCGCAGCTAGTGCCTCCTGCCACACGGTAGTGCTGCTTTGATGATGTCTTGATATTATTAACCTGTTATTATGTTCTGCTGATGACATTATGCAGCAACAATGTACATATCACATCTTAATTTGGTTACAAATTAGATTAAAAAAAAACCCAGTGCACTATATCTCTGTTCCTTAATATCTCCATTCTGATTTTCAGCTGTGGCCTATTTACTGAATACATTATTGCGGTTTAGCTGTTTATTGCATGTGGTTTGTTTTTTTTTGATCATAGCTCACCATGACAGTGGCAGTGTCAATGTTGTGCCCTCTCTATACCACCCCCAACCATCCCACAATTAGAAATTCCACATTCTGTTTGGGTGAAAAGGCCGCAGCCATTTTATTAATAACCATGAAAAACCATGACTTTATTTATAATAATATAAAACACCGTAACATGTTAACATCGTCAAATAACTTAACACAATAACACTAAGCCACTGTAAACTGATGCCTTCCCCCTCAGACCATCCCCCATTCACAGCTATTCCACGCTCCCCTGGCCAATCAGGTTACTCCTGCCTTTCTCCCTCCCCTACACCAGTAAACCTTTTCCCGGGCTTTTCCTCACCCTGTCATGGCCCCCTCCCCTCGACCCGTTCCTTGCTCAGTACTGGGGCCCTTTGACTTCTGACCTCTTTCTGGTATTTCTGTGACTTAGTGGTCTTGTAGTTATGCCTGCTGACATAGGTCCCTGACTGGTGAAACCATGTGAAGACTGGTAGGGTACCAGGCACTCTGACAAGAGACTGTTTTTATGAACCTAGCCTTCTTAAAAATCCCACAGACTTAAATATCAAAAAAGAATAATTTTAATACAGTCTGCTGTTTAAAAACAAGGTATGTCAAACACTTGGCCTACTAAATGGAAATATTGTACAGGAACTGCTCTTTATTATTGCTTTCTTCTTTTCACCTCTCTGTTCTTGGCTTTTAGTTATGCCTGCCCCTAGGGGAAACACTTGATCCTTGGCCTAATCCTTGTGGCTTGTAAACACATAGATATAAAGTATTCTGCCCACAAAATAACATATGCTGGATATCACTGGGTAAATGCATTCCTCACAAGGTCCCCCTTTTTTTTCTTTCAATAAGAAGGGCAGGGCAGCCCATATAAAGTCTTTGACCTCCATTAATGGGACATTTGCTTATCACGTATCAATTCTAAAAATGAATAGCTTATTTTGCTAAAACCAAGACATTAGTATAAACAATTTGTAATTTCTTTGAAAGGTAATAGTATGACAGCTACACAGTTATGAAAAAAATTAACATGTTGATAATTATTGTTCCTTGTGCAATAAAACCTAAGCCAATGTTTTAACTGAACTTATTAATCCATTTTTTAAAAAGGACATTCTTTTCACCCTCCTTTTATTTCTTAATATTGTATTTTAGTAGCCCTATCATTGTTCACCTTCTCTATACTGCAGAAGTTAAAGTTCTGAAATTGAAGTATTATAGTTTTCTTCTGAAAATATGACATGAATTTATTATGAGGTATAGTGAACCCCCTGCTGACTGCCACGTCAGACTTTAATAACCTTTATTAAAATGCTATTTTGATGTGGAGGTCATCAGTTACTGGCTACTTGGTACTATGTATAGTCTTTTATTGAATAGTTTTAAATATGAAAGCAAAAGGCGCCAGATTACAATATATTGGTATATAGGTATATATATATGTAGATACAAAAAATTTAAGGATGAAAGGATCGAAAATGCTGATGCTTATATAGAATTGTCGCTGTGGCATCTCCAGAACAAGATATCCAGGAATGGAACTTTTTTTTTCGAAGCAAAGCACAAAGACTTTCTTATGCTTTGACTGCTGTTCTCTGGTATCAAAATCCTGCTATTCCTGGAGTTGAAATATTTTTTTAACATTTTATATCTCATTTTTGTGAATTAAGCCTTTTTTGATTGTTAAAAGCTTATTATCTAATAATATTTTCCAAGTTACTGTATGTGTTTTTGCTGTAAAGGTAAGCCCTGGAGCCCTATGGATCCTGCAGACTGTAAAGCACCCACAGCTATGTTAGATTGCTTATGAACATATTAAACAATTTATTTTAACTTTTTTTTCGTTTGCTTATAATATTATAACTTAATTTTGTTAATAATTATAATGGCTCTAAAATTCTTTATAAAGGAGAAGGAAAGTGTCAGTCACTGGGGGGGTGCCAAATGTTATCACTTACCTGATGCCCCATGCCAGTGCACATGCAGTACAGTAAAAAAGCTGGGGTTTTTTTTGTTAAAGTTTGGCTTTTCACTTTTCTGCGCATGTGCACCAGGCAAAAAGACAGAGGAAGCAGGAAGAGGAGGATGGCTCCTCTCATGTACCTCAGGCCAATGTGGTTTTATGCTAACAGGAGCTCTGATAGGGGATATTAGGTAAGTGTGATAACAGGTAAGAGATAACATTTGGCACCCCCAAGTGATTAAACCTTTTCTTCTCCTTTAAGGGCTCTGGCACACGGGGAGATTAGTCGCTCGCGACAAATCTCCCTGTTCGCGGTCGACTGATTTCCCCGGGTTGCCATCAGAGAGCCATCAGTTGCCATCCCACCGGCAAACATGTAAGTCGCCGGTGGGATGGCACACGCGGCGGCGCGATTTCGGCAAATCGCCGAAAATGCCTCGCGAGGCAACTTCGGCAATTTGCCGAAATCACCTGCGCAGAGTGTACCATCCCACCGGCGACTTACATGTTCGCCGGTGGGATGGTAGTTTGGGGAGATTAGTCGCCCCTGACAAGGGAGATTTGTCGCGGGCGACTAATCTCCCCGTGTGCCAGAGCCCTAATTGTACCAATGCCACCTGTATTTTACTTGGGTAGGGACTAATTTACTAATTATCTTAACATGTGAAATAGCTTCATATGATATTATGGTTAACACAGATTAATTTTATGAGCTTGTCTGACTTGCTTAATATTTGTTCTAATTAATGTTAAAATAAACTGGGGAAGAGAATATACACAAGCAGAGTTTCACTGGGGATAACAGTAGTTGATACAGATGAATTGATCACTCCACCTCTTTTACAGGCTAATTCATGACCGAGAGCTGACCCTTTATGATGGCACCAGGTTACTTAGAAATGACAGGTATCAATATATAAAGGAGGAATTACAACTTTCTGATGAAGAGCTACAGGGAAGGTAACAAAATGCATTGTATTATTACCAATATCTTTTGACTAGGGATGCACCGAACCCACCCTGAACTGAATCCGAATCCTAGTTAACATATGCTAATTAGGATCAAATTGGGTTAAAAATTTGCCCCATGCCGAAAATGTTTTCCCTGGCCATTTAACCCTTTCCGAATGCTAATTAGCATACGCTAATTTATGCTGATTAGGATTTGATTCGGCCGAAACCAAATCCTTCAAAAAAATCCTGGATTCGGTGCATCCCTACTTTTGACATCCAGCAGCACTGTTGCTATGTTTTCCTTTTGTAACTTTTATAATTATAGGCTCATAATTTTCTTGAACTATGACCAAATTGCTGCAACTCAGACCACCTGTAGGACTTTAAAGGGGGCCTTAACCAAAAAAGAAAGTCCAAACCACCAAATAAGGAATATATTAAAGGGATTATTTTCCTTAAAATTAACTATTATGGATTATTTGTTGTTGGGGAGGGCAAAATAAATTGTTGTTTTGTTTAAAAAAAAAACTTGTGGCGTCCAAATGCATATCTTGGGGTCCTGTCTTTTGTTATTTCTTGTTACCATGAATCATTCATTTGGACACAATGCAAAAAAACATTTCATTCACCTTCATCTTACCTATGAGAAGGTATACAACACTTCACTACCCACAATAGTGCGCCATTTTGTCTGGCCAATCAGATTTCAGAATTCCATAGGGTTTAAGAAAGTGCAACAAAACATGTATCTAGGGGTTGTCAAAGGTTATCAAATTTACCCCCAAATCACACACCTGCTCATGTAAACAAGTAAGGAGGAAAATGTGATAGTACAGGGACTTGTTATGCAGAATGTTCGGGACCTGGAGTTTTCTGGATAAAGGGGTCTTTACTTAATTTATGTTTTTGTAAATTCATGTTTAAAATAATTTAATGAAAGAATTAAAGGAGAAGGAAAGGCTAATAAAGAGTTAATATCAAGATCATGCCTCGCTCCTGCACCAAGACCTTGACCGATGTACATGCTCAGTTTGTAAGACTATGAGGATGCTTCCTGCTGATTGGCTCAGATCCACATTCCTAAGGGGGGGAGTGAGTTCTTAGCATTCTTGACGGAGGGGGAGCAGGAGAGGGGAGAGAGCTGCATGTCTCTGGCACAGGAAAACAAAGAGACAACAAATCTTTTGACAGAACTCAGTGCAGCGTTTCTGTGAGTGCTTATGGCTGTATTCACATAGATAAAGCTTGCTGAGTTTTTACCTATCCTTCTCCTTTAAACCCAATGGGATTGTTTTGCCTCCAATAAAGGATCAAATAATAATACTGTTTTACTATTACAGAGAAAAAGGAAAAACTGGAATTATTTAAATTAAAAATGGGAGATGGCCTTCCCATAATAGGTAGTTTTCTGGATAACGGGCAACCAAATAACAGACCCCATACCAGTGTTGCAGAACTACTGTTGAATCTGTTAATTATAATCCATATTACCTCAGCAGTACTATTTACCAAACACTTAGTAATGTGGCCACATTAAGCACATACAGGATTCATATTACTACTTGGGCTGTACTGCTCTAATAGTATGCATAGGTTTGTGCTTTTCCCAAATAGCATGCTTCATAACTTAAAAATTATTTGTAAGGAATGGCTTGTTAGAATCTGTTTTTTTGTACTGCTATTTTTAGACAATTTATTCAGCGCCAAGATTTTGCTTGGCAGCATTTTTGTCATTTCTGTTGCAACATATGTTTTATGATAATACTGAAGTTTAAGAGAGCGTATGATGTTCCAGTTTACTGTTGCATAACCTAACATCAAAAATCAAGGTTCAGTAAGGACATATCAGTTCTTGTAAATGAACAGCTGGAGTCTGGACAAAAGAAAGGATAGCTGTAAAGGCCTTCTTATAAATATTACTCTTAAATTCTTTAGCAGCTGGAAATAGTTTTCATCACTCTGTGAAATTTAGAAGACTGGAAACATGCAGTACTTTACTAGTCTACTATCAGCATGTATTTTGTCAGTTTCTCTGTGTAAACAGCAAGGAACCCTAAAAATAAAAACACCATATATTCCATATCTGCATTATTACTAAAATAAGATACGGTATCTTTTATCAGACCAGATGTTGATTGGACAGTTTCGATTTTGCCATTGGATCATGGACCGTATTGGCTCATTGATGCATTCCCCAATTTAATGGCTTGCTTTCCCATCGTTGGGCCAAACAATCGGATTAGCCAAACATTGTGCACCCTAGGTCGCATTTTGAACAAAAGATCTGCTCATTTGCAGCGGTTCTTATAGTGTATGGCAAACGAATCTTATAGTGTATGGCCAACTCAATTCTGTGATGCATTTACTCCAAGATCACAGGCCTGCCTATCTTACTAATGAGATTGTATGATTCTATATTATCAGAGAACTGCTTGGAAGTGCATTGTGATAAAAAACCAAAAAAAGTACTTAGGAATTTCAGAGACACTTTGCTTTAGTCTGTTATTCTTTTACCCCAAAATATAAAAAAAATACGTTTGTCCAAATTCATTAAACTAAAGGTAAATCACAATAGCAACAATTATGTAACATACACTTTGCAGAAACAGTTTGGTATATAGCTACCTGAGGAAGTTTGGCCTTACCATAGTTGAACCATGGATGTGCAGTCGTTGCTTATGTAAAGACGCCTCCACTGACTCTTGCTTATCTGAGTTTAGCATAGCTGCAGTCATAGGAGGATCCTGTGGGACACTGTTGTAAACTTTTTAAGGGTGATGGCACATTGGCCAATTCTACATGTTTTGGAATCACCCACAATCATTTCTTTGTGAATGGCCTGCACCCACGCGTGATTTTTCTTGAAAATGCATTAGCCATGGTTTTGAATGGTAATTGCCTGACTTACAGATGACAGAATGCACAGAATTGCTTTGTGTGCCATTAAATTAATGGAAGGTGACAAAATCCCCCATTTAGCCCCAACCTCAGTTCTATGCCATTCTGGGTTATCTAGTCACCGCTACATAATAGACTTACTTAGGTCCTTTGGAACTGTTTTTTTTTTTACTTATAGTGGGCTCACCATGTTATGTTTAAATGTACTGCATCATTCTTTTCATTTCAGCTAGCTATTAATTTCAGAAATCATTCGTTTTTTTTTTTAGGAATGCTAAACTTCTATGATGTTGTAGTACTTTCATTCTATAAAATCTGGCATTTCTATTGAGTTTAGTTTTCCTTTAAATATGAAAAAAGTACTGTATATTTATTATTTTATTTTCACAGGGCATATTTTCCAGTGGCGTATTTCCCTTGGCAGAGAAAGACGAGCCTTTAAATTTGGTGTCCCATTAAATGGGTACCATGTAACATTGCTAATGTAGACAGTTCTTGAGCCTGTGCTCAAGTACTGTATGTGTTTTTGTGCCAGGTACCACCATTAATAATTGTTTCAGGCCACTCCTAAGTCAGTGTGAACCAGCGCAAGCCATCGCTGTTGCCTCTCCATTGGTGGATAAAATAACTTTTGTGCCATAAACTTTTTTGCTTACAAGATATATGTAAAATTTATGACATATAATCAACATTTTTTTGTTTTTCCTCAGATCTATATTTCCCATCCACCCATCTTTCAGAATAATTGCTCTGGCAGAACCTCCTGTGCTTGGTGGTAACTCTCAGCAGTGGTTGGGTCCTGAGCTTCTGACAATGTTTCTTTTTCATGAAATCAAGTCTTTAACTAAAAAAGAGGAGATTCAAATAATCACAGGAATGGTGAGAAACATTTTGAAAGATGTTGGATTTCTTCCTGTCATCAAAACAAGAACTAAAATTGTACAGTTACATTAAATAATGTATTGTCTTGTGTGGTGTGTAGTTTTCAGCTATTTTACCTAGAATGAAAAGAGAAAAGCTAGGAAACACTGTCTTATTAAATCCCCCTTGTTTTTGAAACAGGAGTTGGCAGAGTGTTTTTTTTTAGTGGAGGAATATCAGATGCCTACCATTTTATATTTTGGTAACTGTGACCAAAAAGTGCATTAAGTCAAGAGCCATATAGACAGTGTTTTGAGAGGAATATTACAATTATGTTAAAATATATATATTTATTTCAATCAGGTGCCAGGTGTTGCAAAGGAGGCAGTTGAACAGCTGCTTACTGTAACACACAAACTGCGAGACACAAAGGATCCTACGGTAAGTCCGCTAAAAAAAAATTGTAATCAAAAACATTCTTTTTGGGGACACGACTGACCAATGACATTGAGTTTTGGAGAACTGCTCTGTAGTGCATTTATAGCAAAAAGAAACCTGTGATGGTTTTCCAAGGAACTGAACTTGACTATATCCATTACAGCCCCTTCTACTTGTTTAACCAATGGCATTGTGAGCAGTACATCGTGGGAAGGACAAAAAAAATGCCTAGAAGTGATGAGCTTCAATCTGTTATGTGTTTACCTTAAAATAACAGGCCTGCCTGACAGACCAGTTATATTGTTACATTTAATAAGATCAGAGGAATACTTAGCAGCACATTGTAGCAAAGAAGAAAAAAAAATATGCAAATTTAAGTGTTTGTGAAGAAAAACTCCAATCCCTACTATAAGAGATATATCAGAATGCATTCATGATTATGGTATTCTTAAGGAAGTGGATCTTTAATGTAAACAGACCAATCTCTCTGTAGAAACATGATTTAACAAGCTACTCAGCACATGGAATGGTATTATGTCAGTCATAATAACTACACAGCTTGAAACTGTATTTATAATTAACAGGTTCAAATCAAATGTCAGATCAAATATGGATAATGCATGGCTTAGCTGCTCCTGCCTATGTTTCTAAACATAGAAATGGCTTAAGATGTTTGACAGTAAAAAACTTGAAATAACAATAACACACATCCCTGTTGCAAATTTTGCAGTCATGCCATTAAACCTCACTTTCCAGTAGTATGATAATAGAGACAGCAGCTGCTTGAGAACTCAAGTGGCCCCTAGCTGAAGACAATTACAACATGTATATACATTTTCATTTTAAAAAAAAAAATAAAATAAAGCATCGCTGTCCATTAGTGCCAATTTTTTTCTCCAGGCATAAATTCACGATAAAATTCCATGTTTTGCCCACAGAGAATTTTTTTCTCAAAACCGCAAAAAATGCAAAAAGCACAAAAAAAGGTGCCCATTCACTTGAATGCATTTGGAGTGAGAAAAAACTTCTAACTGACAGAAAGAAACACCCATTAATTTTAATGAATTTGAAGTAAGAAAAAACTCCCAATTGACTTCAGTGCATTTGGCATAAAAAAAATGTGAGAAAAAAACACCCATTAACCAATGTGTTTTGCGTGGAAAAAAAACTATGCAAATGATGCCTTTTGACTTCAATGCATTTCAATAGTTTTTCACAGTGTTTCCATAGTTTTGTGAAACTTTTGGCAAAAAAGGACAGATTCATTCATCACTACTGTATATTAAAACAATATGATAATAGGACAGACAGGAATCAGTACAGTGGTAGACTATAGATATATACATATATATATTTTCAAGATTAAGTGCTATGTGGTAATAGAAAGAGGAGGGAGGTCCCTGTCCTATACAGTTTACATGCTACATGCGATACAGTAGCACTACCTAACAATGTGCATAAGGTAATATAGATATTTAAAAATGTAAATACAGTCACTCACATGTATACAGGGCTGCATGTGATTTTACACCGTTTTTTTGTGTTTATGTCCCATCCTGTTTCTTCTAAGCTGTATCTTCTGGCGATGAGGTTTCTTCTCATGCCCTTCTAGCAAGGTCAGACTCAATTTATGTGTCTATGTTTGAGATTTTTGTTTAGAATGACTACCAGTACTTCTCCTACTCATATTTTTATTAAATACAGTGGAGGAAATAATTATTTGACCCCTCACTGATTTTGTAAGTTTGTCCAATGACAAAGAAATGAAAAGTCTCAGAACAGTATCATTTCAATGGTAGGTTTATTTTAACAGTGGCAGATAGCACATCAAAAGGAAAATCGAAAAAATAACTTTAAATAAAAGATAGCAACTGATTTGCATTTCATTGAGTGAAATAAGTTTTTGAACCCTCTAACAAAAAAAGACTTAATACTTAGTGGAAAAACCCTTGTTTGCAAGCACAGAGGTCAAACGTTTCTTGTAATTGATGACCAAGTTTGCGCACATTTTAGGAGGAATGTTGATCCACTCCTCTTTGCAGATCATCTCTAAATCCCTAAGGTTTCGAGGCTGTCTCTGTGCAACTCTGAGCTTGAGCTCCCTCCATAGGTTTTTTATTGGATTAAGGTCCGGAGACTGACTAGGCCACTCCATGACCTTAATGTGCTTCTTCTTGAGCCACTCCTTTGTTGCCTTTGCTGTATGTTTTGGGTCATTGTCGTGCTGGAACACCCATCCACGACCCATTTTCAGTTTCCTGGCAGAGGGGAGGAGGTTGTCGTTCAGGATTTCACGATACATGGCTCCGTCCATTTTCCTGTTAATGCGAATAAGTTGTCCTGTGCCCTTAGCAGAAAAACACCCCCAAAGCAAAATGTTTCCACCCCCATGCTTGACGGTGGGGACGGTGTTTTGGGGGTCATAGGCAGCATTTTTCTTCCTCCAAACACAGCGAGTTGAGTTAATGCCAAAGAGCTTTATTTTGGTCTCATCAGACCACAGCACCTTCTCCCAGTCACTCACAGAATCATTCAGGTGTTCATTGGCAAACTTCAGACGGGCCTGCACATGTGCCTTCTTGAGCAGGGGGACCTTGCAAGCCCTGCAGGATTTTAATCCATTGCGGTGTAATGTGTTTCCAATGGTTTTCTTGGTGACTGTGGTCAATGAAATGCAAATCAGTTGCTATCTTTTATTTAAAGTTATTTGATGTGCTATCTGCCACTGTTAAAATAAACCTACCATTGAAATGATACTGTTCTGAGACTTTTCATTTCTTTGTCATTGGACAAACTTACAAAATCAGTGAGGGGTCAAATAATTATTTCCTCCACTGTATATGCCATTGGGGATTTAAAGATTCTGTTATTGTGGATCCCCAAGGGTGCAAAGACAAGGTCCTGTATTGCCTGTACTAGAAAGCTATCAAGCAGGAGGAGAGGTCCTCAGTGGACTGCTCAAGCAGTTCTAGAATAAGGTGCTGTCAGGCATGGGCAACTCCCCCCTATTCTACACTCCACCTTATCAGTATGGAAGCAGACTAAAACATCTGGGCATATGTGATGTTTCTATCTTTAACTGATGCCTTGCCACATATTCTTATACTTATGTCCAAGCTGACATATGTGTAGTGCAACCGTTTCCCTATACTTCTGTTATTTGCCCATGGTTTGATTACTTGTTGACTACTATATAACTGACCCTTTGTTTTGCCTTTGTATGAATTTATTTACAAAAACAGGATTAACGTGATTTACAGTAATTAAGGCAAAACACTGTTCTGAAAACTAATAAATCAACCCCTTGGTCTCGACTTTGGTTGCTATTAAATGTTTTTGCTCTGCTTCCTAAAACTTGTTGGCTTCCTGTGCGTACAGCTGCAGAAAGCCTGGGGCCCCAAAAGGGCATCTGTGAACACCAGTGCCTGCAAGTAGCACCTCTGATCCCTGAGGCCCTTATCTACACAATTGTTACACTTTATAAGGAATATATATTTTCCTTCTTTCCTCTAACTTTATCTTTTGATTTAGCCTTGTCTGTTTGTTTGTCCCATTCTTTTTTTGCCTCTCACCTTTTTCATAATTCTTAATAATTTTTTTTCAGTAATCATCTTATCCCATGACTTCCATCCATTTGCATAAATTCTTTCCATATTTAAGGGGTCATTTACTTACCACAAGTGTGAAAAGTTAACATTTAAATGCAGTAGTCATGTTTTTGACCCTTAATACACCCTTTTCTTCATAATTCCATTTTCATTGCATTTGCAAGTCATACGTGGTGCAGTTTCAACAAAATTGTGTCCACATCAACACAAATTTAACACAGTTGGGCTAAAATGACATGTGTCATTTTTTTGGAACTTATTTTAATGGCTAAATGACCACACCGAGGGCAATTTGGCCACTAGTAAATTGAGAAATAGCTATGAAAATTGGATCACACTATGAGAAGTGCAAAGTTTTGCCCTGAAACTACTGGGTCAGTCATTGATGTCCATTATATTCTGAGAGAGATAACTCTATATATAGAGAGATCACTAACTAAAACAATTCCATTTTGACAAATCAACAACCCGTGCTGTCTTATAAATCCAAACAATGAGTTTGTGGAGGTTCTATTTTTCAGTCAGAACATCTGCCTTGCTTGTGAGTGTAGGATACATACTGGTCACAGCTGCCCATTTCTTTTAGTCTTTTGCAATATGTTCTTGCGAATACCTCATTATTTCTTTTTGTTTTCTGAATTTAAATCCTGGTCAGGAATTCATCTTATACAAAAAAGGAGAAATAGTTGTGCAGAAAGCGTGCAGACATATGTAGATAATTAGAAACAGATAAATGTGAGCTATAAAATGAAATGGTCTTGCAAAATAGATTTTGAAGTCAAAGCTATCTGTGCTTAGTTGTTTCTGACTTATTTTTAGAAATTTTAAAATAGAACATGTGGAAAAAAAACTTTCTTTTTAATTTGTTGTCCCACATTTCCAATCATGGGCCTCTAGCTCTCACTAGGTTTTAACCATGACATCCTTTATTTTTATTTTTTTTTAGAACACCTGGCTCTATCTATAAGGCACTGCACTACTAAATGGATTCTACCAATAGGATAGATAGGATTTCTATATCTGTATAGGATATTGGATTCTACCAATGTTTTAGCTTTTTTTTGTGTAATGGAAATTTTTAATCTAGATCCCATTAAAGTACTGTGTAGTAATATAGAAGGGTGTTTTTATTGCTTCCCTATTGCACAGTATATTCATCGCAACAGATGTAATTCTAGCTATTAAGATTTGTATGAATTCTGAGTTTAGCTAAAGTAGGTATAATCAACTTTTAAAAACAAATAGTGATAAACAGTGATATATATAGCCACACTAACCCCTACCATCTCTGACATCATTGTAGGGGCAGACACATCTATATAAATCATCACAAAACACAGATGTTGGGGGCTGAGACAGTGCTGGGGAAGTCGCTGGTGCTGGGCTGGTGGCAAGTTAGGCCCACCCTTGACCTGCAAGATTTAAAAAGAAAGTTTCTTAGAATTAAAATGAAGTAAACTGATATATTGACAGCACTTTTTCAACACAGTATGCAGAATAAAATATTATAAATTACAACATGTAAAGAATTTAATGTTTATAAAGGAAAACCAATGCCACATTTTATATAATTTTACACCAGCCTAAACATTTGGCATCCATATAGCAGCAATGATTCAGACTTTGAATATTGTCAAAGGTGCTCCTCATCTTGAGTTTTGTTAGAAGTGTCAGTGACACTCACATGCTCATTATGCTCTGGGCAGCTGCTGAGAAGATAAGCTTAGGGTTTTGTCGCAAATTATCAAACAGAAAATAAGGTTTGTCTGTCTTATAGGCTGATGCAACAGGACTGATTAAATTCTGATCCTAATTGCACACGTTTCAGAGCTATCATGTAATAATGATCTGTATTATTATTTACTAATTAGCCTTAAATGTATACAGTATATGGTGAGTTGGTCCCTAAGCTCAGGTAACTGACAGCAGCACAGAGCATGTGCAGGGAATCAGCAGAAAAGAAAATGGGGAGCTACTGGGGCATCTTTGGAGGCACAGATCTTCCCTGCTAAAGGGCTGTGGTTGCCATGGGCATGTACACAAACCCAAAACATAATGTGCAATATTTGTGCCCTGCTTCTTCAGTTAAGCTTTAGTTCTCCTTTAAATATCTACAATGTTGCATCAATTCTGCCTATTTGAGTGTATTATTTATTGCAGTAGATGGAACAAAGAACATGTTATGCATAAATAATATAATTAAGTTAGCAGAAAACACAAATGAGCAGAGATCAAAGGTAAATAAATGTTTACAACAAAAGGGTCTATGTGAACTTCAATGAAGGTTTTTGAAAAATGAGTAACTACATCTGAGTTAAAAGGGATGGCAGCAGGTGGATGAACAGGGAAAACATTCTCTTCATAGCAGCTTGACTGAAGTTATTTCTTACTGAAGTAATAAATAGCATAGTAAACACTGAGATATTGCTGTTGCCTGACACTTTTTGAGGCTTTGGTTATTTTTTATGTAGAAATTTTTGTGTTTTTTTTCTCTTTGCTATGTTCTTCTCTGACAGGCACAGTCCTTGGCTTCATCTTTATCAACAAGGCAATTACTTCGAATCTGCCGTCGTCTGTCTCAGTACCCAGAAGAAGGTCTTTATCATGCTGCAAATAAGGCCTGCCTTTCAAGGTATAAATACGGACAAAACTCTAGAAATCACATAAGATTATTTTGGGCAAACATCCTCATGTTACTGTTTGTCTGGGTTCATACTTGCAATTAAAAATGTAGTTGTGATTTTTGCTTATGATGGAAAGTAGTAGGGTTAGGCTTATGCCACATGTGTTTATCTCTCTAAATGCAGGCAGACAAATAGGCAGTACACCTACACCTATTACATATGAGGGTAAGTTTTAGAACTGTGATAAGCTGCAAGAAGCTTACCTGAAAGAAAACTTACGTATACTTCTACAATAGTACATTTTCCAGTTTTGTCCAGCTTTGGCTGGCTGCGAAAGCAACGATTTGCCCCCATTTACATCATCTCTCATGGTAGTCAAACCTTCCTCTTCACCTCTGGTCTGCATCACATCATATTCTCATGCCTCTACACTCCGCCCCCCCACTGCTTGGGAGGTATGTACCTTACCATTGGCCCATCACAGGTTAAATGTGCCTGATTAAAGGAGAACTAGGTGTCCCTATTGGAAAACCTGAGATAAAATTGCAGAGCAGCACAGCAGAGTTCCCCGGTTCCATCTTCTGCCCATTTTCATCTACTTCCGGTCTTTTCAGCAACACTGAGCCTGCAGGAGCATGCACAGTTGGGGCTAGTCAGGAATCAGCTTCAACTGCGCATGCTCCTGTAGGTTCTGTGTGGGCGAAGAGACCCAAAGAGGATGAGAATGGACAGGAGATGGCACCAGGGAACTTTACTGCACTGCTCTGCATTTTATCTCATGATTTCAAATATGGGCACTTTTCTGTGTAATCAACTGTAAAGGTTTGAAGATGGAGGGCAGTTGAGGGGGGCTTTTGTGCCAAGGGGGGTTTAGTTCTCCTTTACAGGTATACAGAATTTGTTTTTAGCTTTTCTTTCTCATAGCTTTAATATTAAACAGAAAACATGCCATAACATTTTATTCTTTATTTTTTTTGTAGATTTTTACCAAATTTGGCTAGATCAACTCTGCACAAAAATCTGGCTGATTCTGGTGTAGAGGAAAACATTATGGATTTGGAAAGGATACAAGAAAAAGATTACAGCTGTAAGATATTTTTTTTTTAATTTTTGTATGCAAATTTTACCCACTAGAATTCTTAAAAACCTCTCTAGTACCTTCTAATGTACAGGCATGTGACCCGTTATCCAGAATGCTTGGGACCTGGGGTTCTCTCGATAGAATTCTTTCCATAATTCGGATCTCCTACCTTAAGTCTGCTAATAAAATTATTTAAACGGTAATTAAATCCAATAGAATTGTTTTGGCTCCAGTAAGGATTACTTGTATCTTAGTTGGAATCAAGTACAAGGTACTTTAGTTTTATTATAAGAGAGGAAAAGGAAACAATTTTTAAAAATGTGAATTATTTTATCAAAATGGAGTCTATGGAAGGTAGCCTTACTGTAATTCAGAACTTTCTGGATAAGGGGTCCAATACCTATATGTGTGCATGTATATGTTATTTTCTCTACTTTGGCGTTCATATTAAACTAGAACAACACCTCTGTCTATGATTGTATTCTGTATTTTTGAAGAATACCTCAGCCATATACGTATATATGGCAGTTCTTATATGCATAAATAAACAACCAGTTGACACAATTAGCTACTTCATCCTACATATCATACAAAAAAACTGAAGAAATCTACTTATTAACAGTGCATATATTTCATTTTAAATAGGAAATTGGGATTTAGAGGTTTATAAGATAATATACATATATTATAATATAACATTGTTACATTGTTATTTCATTGGAATATTTTGTTTAGGTGAAATAAATTCTGGTATACTGAGGCTTGGTAACATCACTGTGCCAGTACATAACCCAAATGAAAAGATGAAAGTTCCTGATGTCCTATTTTATGAAAACAAGCAGGTAAGTACTGTAACAACAGACATTTCACTCAACAACTCAATGCTATTATTTTACTCAATTAGCTCATCAAATAAAATAATTTATTTGACTTGCTAAATCATTGTGATATGACTAAGGCAAACTGAAGGAAGTCAGTCTCTCTGCTCATGGAACTTGCTAAAAAGACTTGCCTCAGAATGCTAATATCTGAATTTATTGGTCAAGTAACACCTGTGTATGCCTAAAAAGTGAATTTTAATAGCTCTAAAAATACGTTTTTCAATAAATCTGTTTTTGGAAAATATTTTATTGATTGCTTAGTAAGAGTTCTTGATATGTTACATGTTTTATCAGCGTACCTCTCAGACAAGCATTATTTTCCTCCTGCAAATTACTCAGGTATGCTGTTTTGCAGTTGGACATTCCAAATGCTTTATGTAAGCTGCATCCTATTTTTTAGGAGAGTAGCACACCATAAAATAATTCTTCAAAATAGGTGTCCATTGCAAATTATATTACGTGTGAATATCCATAAATACATAAATAACCAAGTACACAGTTTTATAAAAAGAAAACAGGCTTGCTAGCTTTTTCTTTCATATAAAACTTCCCCTAACGACAGCTGAGACAATTCTTAGTGTTTGGTCTTGTCAGCTTTTCCTTGGAAACTCTGCAGAGATACATCTCCACAAAGATTCTATGCACTATTAAACTAAACCTCTTTTGAATGTAAAAGAACTATAGTTATATTCAAGAAAATGTCATGAGGGAGCAGATAAACCTGCATAGTTAAATATTGTTAGGATCTTTGTTTAAGAATAATAACTAAATAGAAGTTGCTGGTGTTTCAGTTTAGGTGAATCATTTTCATTTTGATGTTACTAGGCCTTGCAGGTACTTCTCGCCCAGATGTGTCTAGAGCCTGTTGTGATCTTTCAGTGACATCCTGTGATATGGCACATTAAATGCCCAATCACTGACATCATAATGACCACAGATACCAAGGCCATTTTAAAGTTGGCCATTCAAGTAAGACATAGTCAGGGCAGTGATTGTATGTAAAAAAGAAAAACAAACCTTTGCAGAATCTCATTAGATATGTTTCTTTGAGCATTTAATTAGAAGGACAAAATAGGGCAAGAATTTTGGTTGGCAGAAATAGGATATTTTGCTCAAATTCAGTCGATAATTTATTTATTATTGTAAGTGGGGCTTAGTCATTTATAGAGAGGATAGCTGTGTTTATTATGTGTGCTGACAAGTATTATTTTTCTTAGGACTTTGGCTGACCTACTTCCACATGACCTGTTTCCTCCTTTTTCACTGGAAGCATCAGTCGTTTGGAGGGGGTGGAAAAAGAGAGAAAAACTGTGTACCAAGTCATTGCATTTTGTGCATCAATCACATACTGACTCTTGTTTCAGAATATGTGTGTATGCAGCTTAGCCCACTAATTTGTTTATCTGAGCGTGATATTGTCCTCAAGGTAACAAAATGATCTGAAGGGAAGGAGAAGTGGGTCAGCACACATTTAACAGACAGAGTTGTTGAAATGTCTTACTTGTAATTAGTGGAAAGGTTCAGCCAACAAGACCAGCAGAAAAAGGAAAGCTCTCATTTTGCCATTTCACCATCTAGATTAAGTTTTAATTTTTAGTCTTTATTAAAGAGTTGTAATTTTCGTGATGTCTTTTAACAGCTCATTTGATCACCCAGTCCCTTTAGTGTAGATATACAGAGATACAACATTGTAGAAGGGAAAGAAAGCATGAAGAAATGTGGGCAAAAACAGTCAGGTAATAGGCTAAGGTGCCAACCAGAGGATTTGACAAAAAAAAAAAAAAAAATCCACATATTCTAACGAGAGATACTGTATATAGCATCACTACCCTAACAAAGTTTAGAATAAACATTGGATACTCCTGAGTTCTTCAGGTACATGCATTGCTGAACAGAAGTGGGGAACCAGGCTTAATTAAAATGTACTGCAACTGATAAATGGCAGCTCTCATATTCAAATCTGAATTTCTAAACGCTACTAAATTTTAAGTAGTTTGAAGGGTCGGTTCATATCTTATTCCCATGTCATTGAATTTTATTGATTTTGATTCATTTAAATACCTATGATCGGACCAGACACTAACAGTCCTGGCAACTTCAGATGGCTCTATTTTCTCATGATCTTTTGTAATCATAAATGGTACTTTAGTTATTCTTTCTTCCTTTGCTAGGAGGAATGAGGAACTTGTCGGACAGAAAAGTTGAGTTTGAATATTATATATGCATGCACATAAGAAGATATTATTTTCTTTATATTAAAGTGCAACACTAGTCTGTCAAATACAGCTTGTTGTTACAGTTTTTTGTGTTGCACTATATGAATAATAAACTCCATTCTGCCTTAAACAAAGCTTTGGCAGAGTGAAGGGATCTCTTACCATATACAGCTCATTATATGTCTGATCAAAGGCAAAGGCAAAAGTCACAAACAATACAACATAGTCATGATTATGCATTATGGTACAGTGTTAATATGTAGTACAGTAATCATTATAAGACATCTTATCAGAGCTCCGTTTTGTCATTTTATAGCATATGATGGTAATGGAGGACATGCTGAAGGATTTTCTACTAGGAGAACATCTGTTGCTGGTGGGAAATCAGGTGAGCTGTTCAGTGGAAACTATAATGGCATGTATTAATGTGACCAGCAGCCAGTCATAGTTTTACTCTCAGTGGGAATTGTGTAACATGGACTTGTATGTGTCCTTTGGATGTCTTAGACCTAATATAAAGATACATTTAGTGCCCAGCTAGCTAAAGCCACTTGCTACTGACATCTAAAGGTCCCCATACACCTTCAGATCCGCTCGTTTGGTGATGTCGCCAAGCAAGCGGATTTTCTCCCGATATCCCCCAAGTACGGGTGGATGATATCGGGAGAATCCAGGCTAATTCGATCGTTTGACCCTGGGGCGAAACGATCAAATTGTAACGACGGGTATAGGCAAAGTCGGTTCGGGGACCGCATCAACGAGCCGATGTGGTCCCCGATCCAACTAGATTTTTTAACTGATTTCAGGCCAGATATCAGTCGGGCAGGCCGTTGGTAGTGCCCATACACGGGCCGTGTATGGGGAACTTAAAGCTGTAAAATACAGCTGGTAAGGTGGTCTAACTCATTAAAAATAAATATTGATAAATAATAAACAGAACGACTCTATAATATGCATTAAAGGGGTGGTTCACCTTTAAGTTAACTTATGTTATAGAATGGCCAATTCCAAGCAACTTTTTAATCATCTTCATTATTTATTTGTTATCGTTTTTTAATTATTTGCCTTCATCTTCTAACTATTTGCAGCTTTCAAATGGGGGTCACTGACTTCAGCAGCCAAAAAGCTATTGCTCTGTGAGGCTACAGTTTTGTTATTGTTACTTTATTTAGCATAGTTTTCTATTCAGGTCCTCTCCTATAAATATATCAGTCTCTCATTCAAACCACTCCCTGGTTGCTAAGGTAATTTGGACCCTAGCAACCAAACTGAAGAGATAATAATAATATAATTAAAAAACTATTATACTAATATTATTACTAATATTACTCTCCACATCATACAGAAAGTTTACCCAAAGGTGAATAACCCCTTTAACAAAGATACAATGGAGTACATGTGTTACTGAGCACTGTGCAGCTGGACATGTGAAAGTTTGCAATTTTTGGAGCATACAACTTTGTGGGCTAATTAACTACCTCTGTAGCAGTCATCCTGGTACACAAGCTTTACAAGCATTTAAATTCCTGAGTTACATTGTTCTAAATCTTCAAATAAATATTTAAACACTTTTAAAACTTCTGTGCCCTGACAAATGCTGCAGAGAATTTCAACATATGGATGTTGTTTCCCCCCTACAGGAAAAGTACCAAGTCATCTGTTTGCTAATAAACATCATACCATATCGTCACTTCTAAAGTTAAGACATAAGGGTGATTCAAAACCAAGTGGGGTCACATTGTCTCGTCATTAGGGTTCAGTTTATTAGACTCCTCTTATTGGGTACCCCAAGACCACATTATGTTCCACTATACTACAATTCAGAGATGGTAGATGAAGAGGACTATGTAACTGGATGTTGTAATAATAATAATAATAGGGCTAAATAGGGACATATGTGTAAAGTGCAAAGTCATGTTCAGAACACTATGGTTTTTGCACTGGTTTCCTTGTCAACCATGGAATAAATGCCAAGCTGCCAAAGGTGCAACTCTTTCTTAGTATGTAGTCCTACCCATGCTTAGCAGAGCAACACACTGTAAGGGGCCTTGAATGCTACTATACTTGTTCAGGCCATAAATTTAAGTACAGGGCTCCTCATCAGTACTGCACTCTGGGACTTGTGCTGTATATTCTAACTGGTGCACAGCAACACCAATCATGACCAGGGAGGCAAGTGCTAAGTGTATGGGCTCTAAGGGGTGTTCCTCTTAGCATTCCAGCATTTTTTTTGTTGTTAGCAAATGAACCTTAATGATAAATATTGGGTATAAAGGTATAGTTGTGAGAAAAAAAGATCCATTCTCATAGGGGCCCATTCATTAAAGTACGAATTTCAGATTGTTAAAAGTACGATTGGAAAAAATTTGGAGTAACCACAATAATTTCTGACATTCGAAAATGTCACAAAAATTCATTTCTTGGACATACGAAAATATTGTAACCCGAAATCCGAAAGTTATGAAATTTTTTTATCTGAACGATTGTAAAGGGCGCGAAAACCTTTCTGACTTTCTGCAGCTCCAACCTGGCCAAAATATAGTCACGATACCAAAGCTTGAATGAATAACGAGTATGACTTTTTTGTGGAATAACGAATGTATCATGAAAAAGTCGTACTATTTTAACGATATTATCCATAACAGTACGAAAAGTTCTAAACTTAACAAAAAATACGAATTTTTCACAATCGTGGTCATCGTGCTTTAATGAATGGGCCCCATAATGAATTATCTGCTTAAATAAAGGCTAGAGAGGTTCAAATAGAGAAGAAGCTAGGCAGTAATGTAAACAGTTATTGTTTACTATTATTTTGGGAGTGTATCCTGTTGCCACAAAGTACTTATTGTTGGTAAAATAGTTTTTAAAGCAATTTTTTTTCATAATTAACAAAATATATTGTGTTGTAAAAACGGTATCCCAATGGAAAATTATAAAATAGAACTAAGTATTTTGGTTAATGAAGCTTATATAACCATCTGTTTGATTTGACTGTGGGTTACTTGCTGAAAACATAAAAATCTTGCCAAGCATGCTATTCCTCTTATGAATGCTTGCTTCGAAGAGCATGTTGTATATACCAACAGATTTTCTTTTCTTGTCTATGATGCTTGCCATATGCTATGGCAAATGTTGACCACTTGCCTTTTATTGTTTCCTCTACTGATAAATGCCCACAAGACTACATTTTATCGAACCTTACTGCACTGTTATACTGCATTTTTAAACTTTTTAATATTCCAGCTAGTTATATTGCTTCACACATGTAAATAAGTGTAATAATTTGTACCACCATAGTATAGCGTAGCATTGTGAAGTTAGTTACTAGTTTGGAAATGACTGAAATAGAAATAACACCAGAAAACCTGACAATAGCAAGTGTTTTCTTTGATGCTGGTTGGAGTTCTGAGTTGTCAAGATTACCCAGAGGTTTACAATAGGGGACTCTATTTCCAGAGTGTGTTGTGTGGTCATTCTCTTTGCACTGTCCGTATGTGTCATCCTAAGTCATTTTAGAAATCAAGATATCCTGTGATTGTTACGCCTAATAGGCAACACCGCTATTGCATGCTTGAACAACATGGTGCACACAGCTGCCTTTGGCCCTCTGAATTCAGAAGCATCTGGTCCAAATTATTTGTCATCTACCTGCCCCAACAGTTTATTCTATGACAAATTCATGTGCAGGCACTTTTTCCTCTTGCATCTGTTAGTTTAGATTTAATGCCATGACCGAAGCAGTGGACTGGACTAAAACACTCATGGCAGTGCACATGGAGAGATGCGTGGTGGTTTTAAAACTTAATTATTTAGTGAAATACAGCAAAAATGCTTGTGCTGTATCAAATATTTAAAGTAGCTTTCAGTTCTTTTGAAAACTGAAAGGCAGACTGGAGAGAAACTTTGAGCTGCTTGTTTTTGGTTGAACATTCGCTGTATTTCATGTGTGTAATTTTAATACATTCATTCGAAAGTAGGCTAAAGTGTACTGAAGCTATGACAGTATTTTCCCATCTGTAATATGGACATATCCGCATTTAGCCAGCTATAGCCCTACATTTCCTTGAAGTGGCAAAATAAAACTTAAAATCATAGAAAACATGGTTCTTGGAGCTTTTATGGGACTCATGTCAGAAAGGTCTAATATTTAGTTACTTAACCAGTTAATTAAATTAGTGTTATTTATAATGTTTATTTATTATATTTGCATTTTTTTAGTAAGAGAAATATGTTTCACTCTCTTTCAGTTGTATGATTCTAGCTTTCAGTATAGCAAAAAAACTTAAGCTATACAATTTTAAAAATGTTTGCATTTCTATACAAAATCTTATATATTTTTCATCAACAGGGTGTGGGTAAAAATAAGATTGTTGATCGATTTCTACATTTATTAAACAGACCACGAGAATATTTACAGCTGCATAGGTAAGTCCAATCCAATGAATTCTTCATATTTTACAGTATTGTAAAGTGTTTATTAAAAAAACTCATATACATTGCTACTTTTATAAGTGTCTGCTGAAAGCATTCAGACTAGCTGAAGCACAGTAGGCGGAAAGTGGGGTGCAAATGTCTTCCCTCTGTTTTCCAGCTTCTTCAGCCAGAGTGCTCCTATGAGCTCTTTTTGAGCTTCTACCTTTGGTCCTTGGTCCTTTGTTTTTTATCTTGTTTATTAATGACCTGCAGGTGGGCATAGAAAGTTCTGTTTCTATTTTTGCTCATGATACTAAATTATGCAAAACTATAATTTCGATGCAGGATGCTGCCACTTTGCAGAGCAATTTGACAAAATTAGAAATCTGGGCAGCAAAATGGAAAATGAGGTTCAATGTTGTGAAGTGCAAAGTTTTGCACTTTGGTAGAGAAAATATAATGCAAGTTATACACTAAATGGCAGGGTTTTGGGGGATCCTTAATTGAGAAAGATCTGGGGATTTTTGTTGAAAACAAGTTGTTTAATTCCAGGCAGTGTTATTCAGTGGCAAATGAAGTGCTGTCTTGCATAAAAAAGGGCATTGACTCAAGTAAAGAAAGCTAAACTTTGCCTCTTTATAGGTCTCTGGTAAGGCCTCACCTTGAGTATGCAGTGCAGTTTTGGGCTTCCGGTTTATGAGCTGGAGAAAGTGCAGAGACTATGCATAACTAGTGCATAACTATGAAACAGCCAGAAATATACAGAGACACAAGTGCACAGATATATTGAGGAACAGAGAATTAAAGGGCATTGAAGGACTATCAGAGCCAGGCCAAATAGTATTTGTGCTCAAAGCACTACTTGACTGGTGACTCCCCCACTAAATGCCCTGTCCCTTGTTCTGAGTCTAACCTCTCCCCCTGTGCATACTGGCAGCAGAAGCAGGTGAAAGGTAAGTCCCTCGGGTTCTAGCACCCCCACCATTGTGCCCTAGGCAAAAGCCACTTCTGCCTACCCCTAGTTCTGGCCCTGTCATTTTGGTTATGGGTGCCTTGTCCTCGCTATGATTCTGCAACTCATACAATGTGTATATTCTGAATCTATTTGCTTGTTTTGCTTTTATTTTCATTTTTGTTGTTTGAATGTAACATCACTTGAATTCACAATCTACTTGGCTGTGACATATTCCCACACAGCCCTTTATGCCTGTAGCAATGTTTATTCTGTTATTGTCATTTTGTCTGTAATTCCCTAAATATGGATTTTCATTACATGTGTAAAGCTTTATTTACTTGATATTATTAAAGCTCTTTCACAGGCTGCACATTCTAATAACATCACAGATCTAGAATACAATTTAGGCTTACCAAAATCCAGACTGAAATGGCATCCAGTGAACTGGAGAGAACACGCAAAGAAAACCGCTTAAGTGACTTAATACTTCTTGTGCTGATCACTGAGTTCATAATGCTTTGTTTGTTAATTAAACTTCCCAGTACTTTTTTTATAGAAGGAACAGGACTTTTTAAGAACCTTAACATCAATAATTGATGTTTTGTCTGAATTGTAACCATGGTGATCTGTATCAGTTTTCCAAGCTGATATTCTGACATAACATTATGTGAAATTTCCTTTTTCATTTTAGTAACAGCTTTTTGCAGTATTTTATAGGGCTTATGCAAACATACAAAACAAACTAATATTTATTTCCCCCTTATCTAAATATAAATATATACATATATAAGTCCAAAAGTAAGCAGGTGCACACCAGAATCCTTTAAAGATAAAAAAATATTTTTATTTAATCATGCCATTAAAAAACCAGGCCAACCTTTTGGTCTCCACCTAAGACCTTTATCATGATAAAGACCGACCATGATGAGACCGAAACGTTGGCCTGGTTAAAGCTGATTGCCAGGCTTAAGGAGGCCAGGAGAAGGAAAGTCATTTTGGCATTTTACTGCCAATAGATTTGCCACAGTAGTGGAATGCTAGATTTATTCTGCAGAAAGCTTTATCATAGCTGAGTAAACAGCCTTAGAAGTTTTCTCTGTTTAAGATTGCAGCTGCCATTTTAGCTTGGTCTTCATAGCTTCCTGCTTGCAGCTCTATCTGTTATAGCTCAGATCACAAATTCCTAAGGGTGGGGGGAGTGAGTTTTATGAATTCTTATTGGAGGTGGGAGAAGGAGAGGAAGAGAGGAGAGAACTGCACAGACTCTGGCCCCTGGAATGAAGGATTTTTTAGCCTTTTAGGAGGACAAAACACCATAGAACACACACAACTTGAATCTAGTATTTTCATAATATTCCTGAGCTATGATGTTTTGAACCCACATACAGTACTAAAACACATGATATGCCCACGATCATTACAGAAAAAAGATACATTGCCTCCAAATTCAACATTTATATCCAGATATGCATTGTGTATGTAAATGGGTCCATCGATATAAAGTATATACAGGTGAACTGAGGTTTTAGGGATTAGTTGTGAGCTTAAAAATAAACACCTTAACCTGCCAAAGCCTGTTAGAAACAAGCAATAACTACAATAAAGAAATTGCAGACACATAAAGCCAATGACTCAACATGTGGCAAACTCAGTACAAATACTGCTATATTGTACAATATACCTGCTGTTTGTTTAAAAAAAAAAAAAATATTCTCTATAAAATCAATAAAATTCTAAATTAAAAAAAAAATAAATAAACACCTTAGCCAATTTTATAATTTATGAAAAAGATTTAATCCTGCAGCCTGGACTGTATATTATAGTACTGTTACTAGGGCTAATTTGTCCTGGGGGATTCAAACACTAGTCTTGCTCTGGGGCCTGGTGTTTATTCTGTTACTGAGGATGTTACAGCTCTGCTGACCTATTTTTGTCAATGCAACCCTGATATTCTAGTATATCATTGGAGCAAATGTGTTGTTTTCATGGTTTACATCTTACCATTAATCTGAGGATGGTTTCGGTCAGTTTTCCCCTGATCTTCAAACTGCCATTTCCAGATCTTTTAAAATTAAATGAAGGACTAATTAGATTTTTTTATCTCTATAGTAGTCATACTCTGAGCAAATTACATTTATTGCTTAAATGTTAATTTCCCCCGCTTTATACATATCAGCCTCATTAAAGAATCCAATTACTTCTGTAGCAAAATAAGGTTGTGTAAACCTCTTTGAGGTTTAATGCAGTTTTATAGTGTTTCCTAGACTAAATGTCATTTTAAAGCAAGCTTGTCACTTTTTATACATGTATTACTGTAAGGTTTCCAGATATTTACTGTAAGTGCAATTTTGCTATAAGGTTCTCTTTAAGACCAAACTCTGTAGGGTACACACATATGCAGTAGGTGACCTATATTAATGGAAATACAGTTTTGACGGCTCAGTTTTTAACAGCTGTGGTAGCTCCACAAAATATGGGGGCTGCAACTTATGCAACATAACTTAAGGATTACTTAATATTTTACCTTTGGCTTCCTTTTAAGCATTTTCAGCTTTCTATGTATTCTATTGTCATTTTTTCCCAATATTGTAGTTATGCAATCTGTCTTCAAAACAAATTCTAACCTGACAGCAAAACAATAGACCTCATTTGTAGTGACAAGTCAGTTCCCTGGAACTAACAAGTAGTCAACTATTATTACATTATACTGAGATCCGAGATGTGTTATTGGAAGGTTCAGAAATTGAAGTCCTAAAAAGTGCTTAACTTGGATAATATTTGTATTTGTTATTATGTTGTCTCTCTTTGTTTACTTGTTAAGTGATTCTTATGCCAGTGAGTTGTTTTTCTTAGCTTCATTGAGATGTTATTACATATAGCAATGTCCCCTGTTATTGATTAAGATATGAACTGAGCCACCAGCTGTTAAATACTTTATACCTTAAAGGAGAAGGAAAGGCTAGTATAGAGTTAATCTCAAGCTGCAGACATACCTTCAGTTGTCTCAATAGTGCCCTTAAGTCTCCGCATATTTCACCTGTTTAGAAGATCTGAAGCCAAACAGGAAGAAAAAACGCTGAGCTGGGTAGAGAAGATTCCCATAATGCAAAGCTCCTGCACAGACACTACGACCAGGACTGTAGGTGGCGCATGCGCATAAGCACTAGTGCTCCCGCTAGCGTCTGGTTGCTATGGCGACCTCCGCCTATATAAAAAGTGGATGCAGGCCATATCAAGAAGACGCAGCCGGCAGGCAGGTGCTGGGGGGGGGAAGCGCAAGCGGGGAGGGGAGCGGGGGGAGACACAGAAGGACGCAGCTGCTGGAGGGGAGACACAGAAGGAGTGGAGCGGGGGGCTGCAGGGAGAGTGTTGGAGGATGTTGGGGACGCATGCGCAGTAGAGACAGTGAGGGAAAGGGAGTGCGTATCCCATGTTAAAGATGGTGGTGGCGTTAACTGAAACAAGTATGTAGAATGTAGTAGGTGTACCTCTGTAAATCTTTCATTAGGCAATCCAGAAATTTAGCATTTTTACATAGCTATAGTTGTACTATTTAATAGTGTGCTTAATAGATTTTGACTTTCCTTGTCCTTTAATACTAAATTCTTGTAAAAAAAGAATCCCCTTTTGTAGTTTTTGAGGGCAAAACTTATACTTGAAGGAGGCCATAGGAGGTATCTGACTACTAATGTATTGGGCAGAGGAAGATAAACTGTGGCTTTTGTTTATATCTGCATCTAGAGTTAGACTGGGTTACCAAGGGCTTACTGGGTACTTGACTCAAGGGCCCACCACTGCTGCCTGTTCTGACCTCAGCCACCGCCCTCTCGTTCCTACAGTTGTAATGGCTGGGGTGGAGCAGGATGCAGGCAGGTGGTGGGGCCCACCGGGTTTTTTTCTGGTATCCCTGTGGGCCAGTCTGACCCTGTCTGCATCTGCCAGTGCGCCATGCACCCACCAAAAAGGTGCATTGACTTTGCCTTATGAACTGTAATCCAAAAGAATAAGAGGGTGGTGTCTCAAAGCTAACCTCCAGCCTGACATATATGCCCAAATGGCCAGGCAGCATGAAGAAGTATGTAGAAATCAGTCACAACTGGGCAGAGAAATTAATAAACAAAAAGTAATTTTTAAACAAACAAAAAAAAAAAACTGGGGCATTCAGCTCTCATTTTCTTTGTTCTGTCCTCTATTTGCTATGTTTTAGCAAGCATAATACTGGAGAACAGTTATCGAAACCAACATTTCTGCTATATGCATCAAGAGTGTAAATTATATTAAGAACAATCCATATAGTTTCAGAGATAAAAACTGGAACTGTCCTGGAAAATCACATTTAGGGTGTATGTGCGCTGAAATGGCTGTGTGCTCATATAGCAAAGAACTGAAACCTGACTCCGTATAAGTTACTAAATTTTTTTTAGGAAATGTGTATGATTAGTCTCTTGCATATACTGTACCCAGCTTGAGCACTGCATTAATAAGGCCTTCCTTGTGAGGTTTGGAATTCATGTTGTTTTATGTTTGAGTTTTGAGAATTTCACAATGGTTGCTTTTCAGTCAGTATATTCAACTTCCTCTAGGAATTTATGGGAAAATTATATGGTGTAGGGCTGTGTTATCACAAGAACAGTGGTCTCTCAAGAATTTAGAAAAATGCCATGAAAGTTGCAGGGGCAAAAAATTGGGCTTATCTTCAACATGTATTTTTCTTATTGTTTAACTTAAAGATTCTGTCATGCGTGTACCAATCATTGAATAATAAGGCTTAGGGGCACATTCATCAAAGTATGACTGGTCTGAATACAAATAATTCGTATTTTTTTTAAGGTTATGACTTTTGTGTATTTTCTGCGACTTTTTCGTACTTTGCGACAAAAATGCGCGACAAAATCGTATTGTTGCGCCAAGTATGAAAGTTTCAAATTCATTCAAGCTTTGGTAGCGTAACTTTCCTTGTTCCAAGTTGGAGCTGCAGAGTGCATTGAGTCCTATAGGAGGCTTCCAAAATCATGCACAGAAGGATCAAAGTCAGCAAGGTTTTTCTGCATTTTATAATTGTTCAAATATGAAAAAATCGTAGTTTTCAACCATCATACAATCAGATACAATTTTTTTCGTATTTTGAAACACAAATTTTTCGTACTTTAAAAAGCACGATACAAAAAAATCGTATTTGATACAATTTTTTGTATCATGCTTTTTAAACATACGAAAATCGTACTTTGTGGGGGGAAAGGTTATGTAATAAGATCCCGACTTCCTTAGAAACCAAATTAATAATAAACTTCTCCTAAACTGTAAACCCTGGACAAAGAATTTACAGTTTAGGAGAAAAAATTGGGTTTATTAAATAGTCTCAAGGAAAAGATTAACTGGCCTTGGTGACTGTTAATGCAAACAGTAAACTTCCTCCAGAAAATGTGAAATCCATCACTACTAATGATACAATGAGTCCATTCTAGTAAATGGCAGGCTTCAATGCCATATTTGAGCTCCTCTTTGCCAGTGGGATTAAGGGTAAAGGAAATAGAATATAAAGTCCTATCTATTTAATATGTTGAAAAATTACTTCTTTTTGCTTCTTTACATTACAGCACCATATGCTCGATATATGTGTCGACTATATATATTGACTATATTTTCTACCATTGGGATACTGGGAATGTTACATTTCAATGTGCATGATTATTTTCATGAGGGGGTCCTAAAAGATATTTGTCTGAGGGTACCTACACCTTCCAAACATGCTCAAAGATGGTAGCTGTAGGTAAATCAGTTAGTTTTGAGTGGTGGGAGAAACAACAGTGGTTATTGCCATGTGCTCAATCTTAGGCTAAGCCTGACTGTGAAGTTGATCTTTATTCATAACCTCATGCTGATGGGTTCTGAATATAGAGCAATAGCTCCAGTTGTGAATGTGAGATCTGACCTTTAGCCCCCCTACAGTCAAAGTATTCGTAGATAGTTGATCATATATAATGAAGTACACTCAAGATCATGTTTTGTCAGTCGAGATGCAGAGTCATATATATATATACATTAATACTAAAATATTGGAAATAATTAAAAACGATGAAGAGAAATAAAAATTAATTTATACTATTAAAATAAATGCAAGACTGGCTTCCGTGTTTATTTAATGATACTGCAGGTGTCACGCTTACCTCAGCCAAATGCTTGGATGGGGATTGATGGATTGATGATAGGAGCTCTCCCCTACCCCTCCCCCTGAGTAGTCAGATCCTGGATGTAAAGACAGGGTGAGCTCAGATAAGGAGTAGCAGAGGTGCTAGCATTGAGATTGAATTGCACTGGAACAAAAAACAGGCAGACAGGGGTCAAGACGCTAATCAATTCTGTAAACAGGCCAAGGTCAGGAACGGCAGCGATCAGGGGAAATCTGAAACAAAGGACGATTGCCTTGCAGTGGACTGTAGGCCATGGCGTCTATTGCACATGCGTCCGTCTGCGTGCAAGAATGCGTCAAAGCGCACACACCATGACATGACTGCTTCAAAGTATGCGCAAATCATGTGTCTTAACGCAAGAAGCACAAATAGCCTGACAGTAGGGGTTGGCATTGCTACGTTGCAGAACTGGTTTTCTGGGTTTAGGGGAATTCGAATGTAAACACCACTGAGAAGGAACAGATATAGATGGTAAACTTCTCTATTGTGAAATATGGTGGTGTATATAATAAAGTGGTAATTATTAATAATAATATCCTGAACATTTGAAAATGCATGAGAAATGAACTAGTGTAAATCTTTGAAGTATAATTATTACAGAAGAGAAAATAGCCTGCTAGAATGTACGTTCCCCTGATAGAAGGCAATGCAGAGCAGTTATGTTGTTATTTCTGTGACAGATTGTAAGTGCAGGCAGCCAAGTCTGTATTTCTAAACTCTCAAGCTGAATGTCAAATGTAAATACAGATGGACACGAATCTCTTTGGAATTAAAGCCCAAAAGTCTGTTAGCGATCGTAATCCATCTGTTTGGTAAGAACTGTGCCAAAAATGAGATTGAAAAACCTAAACCACTCAATATTTGTGCTGTATTTTGTCTCTTGGAGAAAAATACACAACACGGATTCTTTTATAAATATACTTTGAGGTAGTTGTATTTGTTTTGGATATTTTTTTATGGATGCCACAATACATATATCTTCCTTTGGACCCCTGGACTAAACATAATATATGTGTGGGCCTGAATAATAACTGTCGTTCTGTGCTTCTATCATGATTTTGATTTAATGTCAGAGCTTGTTTGATGAACCATTGCTGCATGAAATCCTAATCTGCTCTCCATTCCCTTAATACTATTACAGGTATAGGATCCTTTATTTGTAAACCTGTTATCCAGAAAGTTACGAATTATGGAAAGGCCATCTTCCATAGAACCCATTATAAGCAAATAATTATTTTTTTTTAAAATTGATTTCCTTTTTCTCTATAGTTGTAAAACAGTATCTTGTACTTGTTTCCAACTAAGATATAATGAATCCTTCATGAAAGCAAAACAGTTCTATTGGATTAAATTTTTTTAGTAGAATTAAAGGAATACGGTCATGATTTTTATGGTATACTTTTTACTTTTAAATTAGACTGTACATAGCAAATAATTCACTCTACCATTTAACATTTTATTCTTGAACCAACAAATGTGTTTTTTTAGCTGTAATATTGGTGTGCATTGTGCCTGAGTCTGAGCTTTCAGAAGGAGCCAGCGCTACACATTAGAACTGCTTTCAGGTAACCTATTATGTCTCCTACTCCCATGTAATTGGAAAAGTTCCAGTCTCGGACTTGGATTTCTTACTATTGAGTGCTATTCTAATATCTACTGGGAGCTGCTATCTTGCTCCCTTCCCACTGTTATGCTGATCAGTTGCTGGGGGTGGGGGTTGATATCACTCTGTCATATCAAGCTCTTTTGGGCAGGGCCCTCTTCACCTCTTGTATCGGTTATTGATTGCTTTATATGTTACTCTGTATGTCCAATGTATGTAACCCACTTATTGTACAGTGCTGCTGAATATGATGGCACTTTATAAATAAATGTTAATATAATGTAATAATATCAGCATAGTATTTCCCTGGCAACATTTGGCTTTGTGTCCACAAGACACCCTTAATTAATTCAATATACAACTAGGGACTTGGGGCATCAGACAATGCGGAGCCATATGGGGCAGGAAACGGGGATCTGTTGATCAAAGAGAGGCCATTGTGGACCTAAGAACTGCAGGAGGTGCAGCTATGAGAAAATATGGATTATAAAAAGGGATCCATATCTCCTTTGCTTTAAGGTTCACATCTTCATAAATCATATATTGGTTATGAGGAGGTCCCATTCTTCCCAATGATACCAAACAGGGACTGCCTATACCCACCCGTTATGGAGGGATAGTTTCTGGGGGACTGGTACATGAGACACCCCTCATGTTTGGTATCATTTTGATCACCTACATATGGGTTAAAACAAGCCCCTATTTTCATAATAATATTGGGTACTAGCAAGTACCAATATTATATGACAAGAAACTGGCATGAGAAGTGCAGTTCTCTACAGAGGAAGTCATGTGACAAGTTCCTGGGCACTCCCTCCTGATGCATACGGTAATGAGGGAGGGTTCTAACAGGAGGATAAAAAGGGCACAGACCCAGGTACTAGTTAGCTCATTCTGGAGGTCCCAACTTATGTTTCCAAACTCTTATGTTTCCAAACTCTTGCCTCAGGAGGACACAAAAGATAATTCAGTAACGTACATAGGGTTTTCTCTGTGTTTTATTCCCTTTTATTTTATTTACTGTTTGTATGTATATGTCTCTTTTTGTAAAACCTTTTTAAATGCATTGTTTACCTTTGTAATATTAAATATAAAATTTAATAAGTTCTGTCTTTGGCTCTATAAAGATCCCCACGTACCTTGTTTACATGTGAATATATTAACTGCTTGGATGTGTGTGTGTTGAATAGGTGGGCAAGTTCTGTGTAAAGGCTAATTAACCAGTTGACTGTTAGCAGGAGAATGTATTTGTAAATTAACCCTTTGGCTGCTAGTGTGCTTGTGGAATTAGTTTAAAGTTAACCCTAACTACAGTAAGAAAGCTTGTGTGATATATTTGTGTATTAGGTTTCTATCGCCTGTTAATGATAGATGGTGGCGGCGAATAGTTATTTGGGGCGGTGGTGTGTTTGGGGGTGCTTGATGTTAGTCTAACCTGTGTGAAAGGTGACTGAGTGTAACCCCATGTTGCCCCGTCCCAGTGTCATACACATCTGAGAGTGGCGTGTTCCTGACACACTCTAACTTGCAGCTCAGCAGTAAAGTGTGACTGAAGTTCATCAGAGCACAGGTCACATGGCTGTGGCATCCTGGGAAATGAAGAATATGGCTAGCCCCATGTGAAATAGTGAGATTTCAAAATCAAATATAAAAAAATCTGTTTGTGTTTTGAAAAAACATGTTTTCCCATGCCAGTGTTCCTTTAAGGTAGGAAATATAAATTACAGAAAGACTCTTTATGTGGAAAACCCTAGCATAGTTAATGTCTTTTTTCTTGTAGCATTACCATTTTGTCATTTTTCTGCTCCCTGGGCTGTTGGTCCAAGGAGGCATACCTGGGGACCATACCTACTTCAGTAAGAACAGACCATTTCTTTACTGCCAGCCTTACTGTACTAAACTTTGTGTGCTTGAGGGTTATACTGTCAAATTTCTTGGGGCAGTGGGGGCCCAACAATGAAATTTTGCCCAGGGCCCACTGGTACTTTAAAATGGCCCTGCCAAAGTACAGTTTGCTGTTCTTTATTTTCTGTAAATGTAAGTTAAATCTTGGATGCAGAGGTTAAGCTGAAAAGTAGTAGTAATCGTTTTATATGCAATTTTATTTGAACCTACCACATTCTTGTCAAAAGCAAACAGCACATTTCATAACAGTGCTTTCACATATGGTTTTGATCAGAGAACACAGCTGTTGTTTCTTAACATACAAGCCAATAGACGTTCTGGATTTAGCCCTTCCATATTAAGGCAGCAGCTTATTTGCCTGTGTATGGGTCCTGTCCATTCAATTCATGGCCTAAAATTAGCCAGATATCAGTCAGGTAGAACAGGAAATCCCACAGGGGTGAACACTCTATCAACACCACTGAAGTGGTTCTCTCTGAATTATGACCTGATCTTTGGCCCAGGGGCCAAACAATCAGATCAGCCAGAACAGGAGCAGCAGCACATGGTTGATCAAACTGGAAAGAGATAAACTGTTTCGGTAAACATGTCAGTTGAGCATATCTTTACTTGTATGGCTAGCTTTAAGCTTTTATTATTATGGCATCTAAAAGCAACTGTGACCTTAAAGGGACACTGACACGTTCCTATGAAAATCTATAGAACAAGTCAGTATTACTAAAAAATTGCAGCATAAAAATCTAGTTAGTAAAAAGTCCCCCAAAGGCATGCCCCAGATGAGTGGTACTTACCCGAGTGGCACAGTAAAAAGGATGCTTTGCCCATCACTCTGGGTAGGGGGCAGTGCCATCCTTCCACAGGCTGAAATACTGTTTCCATTTGTAATTAGCCTATGGAGGGGTTGTGCCCCCAACCCAGCGTGACACAGGAAAACAGTGCCACTCCTTCTGATCTTGGTCTCTTTTATAACAAGCAGATACCACTGGGCTAGGGGTAATACATATTTTGGTACTCACTTTCTCTACAAGAAGTGAGTGGGTTTTACCTTTCTCCCTTTTGATTTCTTTTTGCCATTATCTATTTTATGGATCCCCAGTGGCATCAACAATGCTACATGCTGCTTTCTCTGAATAAGAATATTCACACAGAACCAGAGGGACTAACAAATGTGGTGGTTCTAGTGTAAGTTAAATAGTATACAGAGTACAGAACAATTGGAACAGTGTATTTTATCAGTCCCTTTAAAATCTCAGAGAGGAGAGTTCAAAGAATATAGTGATTATTTTATAAACATACAGAATGGTAAAGGAAAGTTCCATATTTAATGATCCATATAGTGGCAAAAAAACACCAGCAAATTATGTAACTAGCCAAATGCAATATCTAAAAATTCAACAAATAAATGCTTCAAGCCAAAATCTGCTTCAATTTTGAAAACGAATCCTGTAACCATGGTAACAATATCCCAGTGGTGTAATATAGTCAGGGTGTCACAAGCTAAGGCATACATATAAACTGTTTAGGTGCAAACTGTAGTGACGGAAATAATTTCATTTCTGCATACATAAATAAAATGATTACTGAAGAAAACAGGGAAACATTTTAATTAAAAATAGATTAAAATTGTGTTACTTTTCTGTGTTTAGTTTTGTCAAATCTAGACAGAAATGCATAAAAAAGAATAAATTACACCAAAGAGGGAACAGAGTAAATATGGGTTAATTTTGAATACATTGCATACATGTAAACCAAAAGGCACTTATAAAACTGCCTCTCCTCACTCTGTTCAATAACTTGCATATTGTTCAGACACTCAAGTTTTGGGAATCTGGCCACATTGGGGAGGCAATAAGGACAGGTCTGCCTTGACCTTCCCAAAATAGGGGAATTGCGTGTTAGGTTTACTTTTACTTGCTTCTTTGTTTCCATCATTTTATAATTATTTTATGGAGACAACATGGGAAACACGTGAAAAATGTATATTTCTGTTTTAATTTACAGGGATACAACTGTACAGAGCCTTACATTACAGCCCTCTGTAAAGGAGGGTGTTATAGTGTATGAAGACTCGCCGCTAGTAAGTATAAACATATGTATGTACAAAAAAGGGAGAGTTTGTGCATGCAAGGATCTCTGAAAAAACAAAGCCAGCAATGGACCATTGTAATGTCCAATATCCCGGGTATTGCAACTCTGGCATGGCTGAAGAACCAGTCCGTTATTATTTTTATACAATGGAGAATATGAGAAGGAAGGTGCTGTATTGAAATAAAGGTTGCTATACCACTGCTATAGTAAGTACAATGACATTTGTTAATGGAAGCAAATATTTGATTGGAAATGGATAACCAAACAACACAAATATTAGCTGTCTTACAATACCTGGTGTGCTTGTACCTTGTTATTTCAGTGGTTTAATTGATTGGTTAATATGGGAGGGGCTTTTAAACTCACTACTGAGAAACTACTCACTACTCTCAGATACGTCTTGGGAATGTGCATAGAAGTAAGGGTGTTTGTAAATCCACTAAATTCCAGTTTGGTAGTCTGCATTCTCGCCTTTTAAATCTGATATTCCCTTTGTTAATGTTATTTTTTAAACTGTGTGTATGCTTGTATCTCTTAACAAGCATAAGAAAAAAACTTTTTTTTTTATGTTTTAGCAATGTATTTGGCAATACATTTATTTTGGGTTTTTTTCATTTTCCTGTTCAAGGGATAGACTCCAGAATGGTATACCAACTTTGCAGCATGATTTTATATGATGTACAGTTTTCTGCTGTCTTATATGATAACATTATTCCACCTTACCGAGTGAATTTTAATTCGTATGTATTATTAATGTAATAGAAGAGACGTTAATTCAGCACTGTAATCGTGCTGTAAGAAAATTGATTGCAAGAAAATTATGTGCAGGAAAGTGCAAACATCAAATCCTGGTGTAATAACTTCTATACAATATTTAAAGTGCATATATGCCAACACATTAAAAACACAAGATAATGTGCAAGTACTGCAGAACACAGCTGGTACATCTGGAGGGGCTGGTACTTGGAATATCAATAATACAGGTATACTGTGATGTAACGCCAGGGCTGGAACTGGGGGTAGGCAGAAGAGGCACCTGCCGAGGGCACAACAGTGGGCCCTTTACCCCCACCGCATAATCTCCTCCAGCGGCCCCCACAGCCCCACCCCCCCATGTGCGTGCATAAGTGCAAAGCTGGCTGGGTTGCCTAGGTTGCCCAGCTGGCTTGGCCCGGCATTGTTTTGCTAAGCAGAGAAAGCATTAGCTATAGGTTTTACAGCTAAATGTTACATTTCCTGCATAGTCCACTGAAAACAAAAACAACAGTGGTTGCCTATTGGTTGGCATAGGTTGCTGAGCTGAGGCAGACTGCAGATTGCTTGCTCTGTTAATAAAGGGCTGCCACTATCATGAGTATTTCTTATACTTGGTACTTAGAAAAAATAATTCCTTATTTTTAATTATTCTATCTTGTGAAATGAAGCAAGCCTTAGATCTGCATGTGCAGAGAGGGGTTTTGAGTACTATATGCTTGCCATAACTAATTGCTAATGCTTGCCTTCAGGCATTATGAAATTAGAAAGGCCACGAGTGCTCCCTCCCCGTGGCTTTGTCATTTAGGTAACTGGAGCAACTGCATCAAACTACACAAGAGTGGGGATTACATCGCAGGAAAAATAATTATTACCCTACGTCCCAGGGGCACTGTTTCGGAAGCTATGACCAGGTCAAAAATCAATAAAGGTGTTTGAAAAATGTTCCCCTGCAGCTAGACATCATTTCTTAATTCCAGTCCCCTGTTATAGTTCCGCTTCATGCAACAGAAAAGCTCCCAAACATGTATTTAGATTATTTGTTACAGTGCACTTCAGTTAGTTATGTTACTGTATACATGGCGGGTTGAATATTTCTCTGAGCACTATTGATGCTTTCTGTGATCTGAGATATTTAATCACATTGTTAAATTATATTCTTATTTTTAGGTAAAAGCTTGCAAAAAGGGACATATCTTGGTTATAGATGAAGCCGACAAAGCACCAACAAATGTCACTTGTATTTTGAAAACATTAGTAGAGAGTGGAGAGATGATTCTTTCAGATGGAAGGAGACTTGTAGCCAGTAAGTATATCTAGATCACTATTGTGGTTGTTCTGCTTTATAAAGGCAAAAGCAATATAATACAGCAGTGCCGTAGGGCAGAAGTCTTTCTTTTTATAGTTATGAGAGACATATGGTATTCATTCATGGCACAGCCTGTGTGTGGAAATACAAAAGCTAAGAACTCAGGGAAAGGTCAGTGTGTTGCTAAAAATAACCTGCAAGCACATGGAACATCTACGCTGTGTTTCTTACCAAAATACAAATCCATTTTATTAGATTATTCTTATTAAAATCTAAAGATTCTCCTGTGGTAATCTGTGTGTCATTCCAGCCGGCTTAGAGAACCTTTTTCGTTCGTTCATTCGTCTGCTTATAAACAAGACAAGCAAAGCTCGGTTGTTTCGCTCCTTTAAACTACACAGAATATGTTCCTCTGGATTACAGTTAAAAAAAGAATAAATAAATCACGCTTGTTGCAGACTCAGGGAGGCATGAAAAATATTAGGAATGATCCCTGCTGTAGTCATGGAAACCCAAGGCTAAGCTGGGGGCTTCATTTATGGGATAAATGCTATACTTGTGTATTTAATTGCAATACCTCAGTCTTCATCTGTAGGAGGAAGCCCAAAATGAGCAGCCATCTAGAAAATTCAGTTATATGTTTACTCTCAGAGAATGTACACAGTTCTGCAATTGTAAGTTATTATGTAATATATAAAACTACAACACTAATTACTATACTGTGTCAAGTTTGCTACCAAATATTTTTTTCATATACACTGCGTGGGTCCTCAAAAAATCAATAAAAACAATACAATATATACCAGTCAATAAACGTGTTAGTTTATGTATGTAAAGCAGTAATATAGGTATGGGACCTGTTATCCAGCAAGTTTGGGACATGGGGCTTTCCGAATAAGGAGTCTTTCCATAATTTGGACCACGGTCCTTTAAGTGCAATATCCAGCAAAATATTTAATGCACCCAAGGTAGGGCTCAGAGTTCCACTCCCCCTCCCCCCCTGCTCGTCATCCTTCCTTTCACTCCTCCCCACTAACCAGCCACAATAAATTTCTCAGGTTTCCCTGCTACCCACGCAACATAATGAGCAGGGATTGGGGGCCAGAGGAAAAGGAGCAGACGCTAAAGACAAGCCACAAAGGCTTTGATTCGGGGTTAGAAGGCAGAAGAGGTATGTGCCTTGCACCCCCGCTGGTGGGTCCTAGGCACACGCCTGTCCTGCCCTGTTCAGCATTACATAAACCCAATAGAACTGCTTTGGTACCAACAAGTACAAGTTACAGAGAGAAAGTAAATAATTTTTTTAAATTTGAATTTTTTCATTAAAATGCAGTCTTTGGGAGATGGCCTTCCCTTACTTTAAACCTTTCTGAATAATGGGTTTCCAAATAAGGGATCCTGACCTGTATAGCTTTTATAGACCAGTTGTAAAATAAAAATGAATAATAATTTCATATCTCCAGGCATTGTTGATTGAGAAAAAAAGATGCCCCCAAAGCAATTCCTTTATACTAAAGGGAAATGTTACACTATTAGCAAGCAGTGTATTTTTCTGAATCAGATTGTTATCTACAAATACAATCTATAGCCAATATTCCCTGTTTTTGGCTACATAGTTGAGCTCAGTTGTTCCATTACCGGAAGGAAGCCTCTAGAACAGTACTACTTAGGGGCACATTTACTAACCCACGAACGGGTCGAAATGAGTCCGATTGCGTTTTTTTCGTAATGATCGGTATTTTGCGATTTTTGCGTATTTTTTGCGATTTTTTCGGCGTCTTTACGAATTTTTCGTTACCAATACGATTTTTGCGTAAAAACGCGAGTTTTTCGTAGCCATTACGAAAGTTGCGTAAAATCTGGCGATTTTTCGTAGCGTTAAAACTTGCGCAAAAAGTTGCGCTTTTTTCGTAGCGTTAAAACTTAAGCGAAACTTCGCACCTTTTAAGTTTTAACGCTACGAAAAAGGCGCAACTTTTCGCGTAAGTTTTAACGCTACGGAAAAATCGGGCGATTTGACGCAACTTTCGTAATGGCTACGAAAAACTCGCGTTTTTACGCAAAAATCGTATTGGTAACGAAAAATTCGTAAAGACGCCGAAAAAATACGAAAAAATCGCAAAATGTTCGTTTTCAAGTCGGAACTTTTCCAATTCGGGTCGGATTCGTGGGTTAGTAAATCAGCCCCTTAGTCTAATAATATTAATGGTATTAGTAATATTCTGAGACTTTTTGTATTTTTATTATTTGTAGTTTATTAATTACTTCACTTTTTGTTCAACAGCTCTGCTGTTTGGAATTTTATTAGCTATCTGGTTTACTAGGGATCAAATTACCTTAGCCACAAGGGAGTGGTTTGAATGAGACACTAAAATTGTAGCCTCACAGAACAATAGGTTTTGGCTCTGGGGTTAGTGACCCCCATTTAAAACATGGGAAGAGTCAGAAAAAGAAGGCAAATAATTCTAAAACTATAAAAAAAATAATGACATCTAATTAAAAAAATGCTTAGAATTGTCCATTTTGTAACATACAAATGTTAACTTAAAGGTGAACCACCCCTTTAATGCCATGCAGTGCTGTTTTTTGTTTATTGATACTTCATTTGACATAAAGACTCAAAGACAAACATTTTCACAAAGCTTGCAATGGGCCTAAAAGTAAAATATGATGCCTTATGTGTTTATGTTCAGTGGGTTATACATGTATTGGGACCTTAGCTGGCTATATCCAACTTCTGTATGAAAAAAATGAGAATTTCAGAATGTGTAGTTATACATAGTTACATCTGTTTGTAGGCATGTTTGGGCCTCTCCCATTATGCATTATGTTCCTGTATTTAGGATATTTATAACCATACCTGCACTATACTCATTTATACCTTGGTCCCCCCCCCTTTTTCTTTTAACTGTTGACCTAAGGTATGCTTTATATAGAAACTGATATTTTATTATATTCATTACTAAATTGGGAGGTGACACATTTTATTTGCACCAAGACTAATGAATTAATCAAGTTATATGAGGCATTGCTTAATTTTGTTGTTGTATATAAAAATGCATTGCTATGTGTTTTTTTTACTCCTAAATGTTTCACTGCTAAATTAGTTTACTATTACTTACCGTAACAAATAACATAAAATACATTTCCCAGATCTTTCCAAACTAGATAGAAGACCAAATCTGATTGCTATTCATCCTGATTTTAAGATGATTGTGCTTGCAAATAGACCTGGATTTCCTTTCCTGGGAAATGATTTTTTTGGTGCATTGGGTAAGTATCTGCTCTTACAATTAGAAATAATGCTTTTGTTTAAATGTTGGCATGGCTTTGTTATCTGTATTGTTTCAGCATGTCTCTTCATTGCATATCTTGCCAGGAATTATAAAATATATATTTGGTGGTATTCAATCCAGACATGTCTCACACGCAGTCATAAAAGCATTATTTTTAGTTTGGCAATCTTCCCTTGTTGGTATGAAATCAGATCAACATTATTCTGTGTTGTGAAACAAATGGATTCGCTGTACTGTGTACAAACTTTGGCTGATCTATAAATACTAAAGTCTTTTTAAAACATTTTTGTTGTTCCTATAGGAGTTGGCTGGTTGCTCCTACCTAAATTTTAACACTTATCTTTTTTTTTAGAATTACTTAACTACAAAATGAATGTTGCCAAAAAGAGCAAATAAGTTATTTGAATAAATATAGCTAGAATTATACACATAGTTGTCCTTCAACACTTATAAAACAGTTAATTGGCTCTTAATGAAAATGACCCTAGTTTGTTTGATGAGGGAATATGGGAGTGATTTTATGGTTCACTTATTGGAACTATATTAAAACAGGAAAATAAATAAATACAGTATTTAATACCAGTTTACAGATCCAGAGGGAGCAGGCCTTGTTGTGTTGAATTATAATTTCATATCTCCAGGCATTGTTGATTGAGAAAAAAAGATGCCCCCAAAGCAATTCCTTTATACTAAAGTGAAATGTTACACTATTGGCAAGCAGTGCATTTTTTCTGAATCAGATTGGTATCTACAAATACAATCTATAGCCAATATTCCCTGTTTTTGGCTACATAGTCGATCTCAGTTGTTCCATTAAAGATTGAACAAGTTATTTGAATAAATATAGCTAGAAATATACACATAGGTGTCCTTCAACACTCATAAAACAGTTAATTGGCTCTTAATGAAAATGACCCTAGTTTATTTGATGAGGAAATATGGGGGTGATTTTAGGGTTCACTTATTGGACCTATATTAAAAAAGGAAAATAAATAAATACAGTATTTAATACCAGTTTACAGATCCAGAGGGAGCAGGCCTTGTTGTGTTTTTGTGTACCAAGTCCTCTTTTAAACTTGATTCATGTATATGAACATCACAAATATTTAATTCAAGAAAGGAATCAGTAAAAAGTGTCCTCATTTGGCACGACTGTTAATCAAACATAATATACTATAAGTTTAGTAGAAACAAAAAATGTTTAACGTAACATTCAACATAATGGTTATAATTATAGGCTTGGGTATATCATGCCAAAGTTAGTGCTGGGTAAGTGGATAGACTAGAAACCAATCATTCCTAAAGTGTATAATGACCCAGGTGTATAAACCTTGGGTCTGTCACTCGTATCTCAATGACCAGCCAGTAATAGGATTTAAAAGACACACCACCGTCAAAGAGTGGTCCAGGTGCTCAAAGCCCCGAATAATGTAAATCTTAAATTCGCTAGTGAATACAGTGCCACACTTTTTGGATCTTAAATTAAGGGATGTTAAGGGTGGAGACTAATATATACAGAAATCCCTGTGCAGGGAATTCACTTTTAAGAGTGGATTCATGCCATCCCAGTCATTTATTTAAGGGGATTTCCCTGGGGCAATTCCACAGGCTGCGGAGGAACTGCAGCACTGACGAGGCATTTGTTGAACAAGCTTGCATCCTGAGAGATCGCTTCGAGGATTGTGGTTATGCCATAAAGCATCTCTTACCTGCATTCCTGAAAAAGCTACTTATGGAGAGAACAGCTCTGCTTAGTAATAAGCCTATTGGTAGGGTTGCTACGACTGATAAGAAGGGGGAGGTCCCTGCATTTGTTTCAACATATAGCAACCAATTTTACAAGGTTAAGAGTATCATTTAGTTCCTCTTACCAGTCTTATATAATGATCCTCAGCTTTCTTTAATTTAGAGAATGGCTGCAGGTTCGTTTCATGCAGGGCTCCCACCTTGGGGAGCTCCTTATCTCCAATGCTGTTTAAGTCTGAATCAGCCAATTTTACTTGGCTTACCACCAAGGGCACTTACCCCTGTGGTGCACGGAGGTGCATCACATGTATTTACATTAGGCTTTCTACTATGTTTAGAAGTATGGCAACCAATAGGTCTTTTAAACACTTCTTACAGCGTTCTGGTGTGCAATTGAAGCCGCTTCTTGTTGATCCTATAGGTTTACACATGCTGAGTCCTTACTTTGTAATACCATCCTAGATAATGGCAATTACATGTTTTTTATAGCGACATCATTTGCCTTTATCACTAAAATGAATGCCCTAATCTTTTTTTATGTTCACAAACCAAATTCCTTCTCTATTTTTAAGTATTGGGCATTACTTTAAACTGTGCTTACATCGCAGATATAGTAAAAGGGTTTGCAGCTGCGTCTGGACCCTGGGAATTAAGTGGGCTTGTAGACAAATATAATTAGATTTCTTAATACAAATGAAAGAACATAAATATTGTGTAATAGAGACAATTTCCAGCCTCATATTAAGAGGATAAAGGATACAGGCTGGTAGATTCAGTGCAATTAAGAAATTAAAGGTCATTCTGGAAATACATGTACTGTAGGGATTGATAAAGGGATTTGCACTAAATTTTCTTGTGGGACCCATGGACCTCTTGCAATGCTCTAAGATTATGTCAGTTGTGTACAAAGGACAGTGGTACATGCCCAAAGGAGACACAACTGCAGAGAAATTGCAGCTGTCTTATGACCTTTATGTTTCATATATTCTAGCTTTTTACTAAATATGTTAAAGCAGGTTCACAAATACAAAAAAGTATACAGTTTCTTCTGAGGAACCCTGAACCTTCTCAGGACCTGTATATATATTCACAGCCATATTTAAAGAAATAAAGAGAAAGAAAGATTGCCAGCGCTTAGTTTGCCTTAAAAAATAATTTTTACAAAAAATGAGGTGTTAGTACCACACTTTGGCCAAAATATGTAAGCTCACGTGCCACGTCAAGGCTCCTCATTGTACATGAGTCCTACACTGTCTAATGACTTTGAGTCAGTGATGCAATTAAAATAAAGTCCCCCAGCAAACAATGTGACTGAGTAGTAAGACCCTGTTTAAAGAAATATTCAATGTCACTATTTTTAGAAATTCACTTTAGAGTTTGTTCCAAAGAGTTTTCAGTAAGACTTTATACACACTAATGCCTTCAGATTTGTGTTTATATACTGTATATCCTAAAACCATATATCTATTTGTATCATGATAGCTTGACACCTACTGTATACAATATACTAATATCAATCACATTAAATTCTGAAACTGTTTTCTACTTTTTGCAGGTGATATATTCAGCTGCCATGCAGTAGACAACCCAATGCCTCAGTCTGAACTTGCAATGTTAAAACAATATGGACCCAATGTACCTGATGCAGTTCTGCAAAAACTTGTTGCTGCATTTGGAGAGTTAAGAAGCATGGCAGACCAAGGAATAATCACATATCCTTACTCAACCAGAGAAGTTGTCAACATTGTTAAACATTTACAGGTAATGTATACCCTAAAAGAGTCTACCTTGGTGTGCTGTGGTTCTCTTGGCATTTGCATATACTAGGGATGCAGCGAACCTAGTTTTTTTTATTCGGCTAAACCCCTGAATCCATTGTAAGGGATTCGGCCTAATACTGAACTGAATCCGAATTAGCATACGCTATTTTGGATTTGGAAGGGTTAAATGTCGCAGCGCGCAATGACAAATTTTCCACTTCCGTGTTCACACGGCAACATTTAATCCTTCCAAATCCGAAATGAAAAAGGCTGAATCCTGGCCGAATACAGATTCGGTGCATCCCTAGCATGCACACTTGCACACACAAAAGCACAAAAAAGATAAAAAACTGGGCTAGTAAAGCTATTATGTCTTTGCAGTTCCTTGCACACAGTTGGTGTGTTGTTGACCATACTGCTAAAACAACAGAAAAAAGAATTCATTTTTTATTTAACAAAATACTTAACCTGTAAATGATACATATAGCACACAAAAGTATTGGAGTGTAAATAAATGTAGTGAATGATGCTGTCTAATTGCAAACAAATTACAGTATATTAATGAGAATATTAGTCTTTTGTCTCTGTAGATTTAAAAGTGCATACTACAATTTGCACACTATACAGTCTGCAAACTGCTGAAATGTAAACTATTTGTTTCAAATTATATTTAAAATACTTGCTTCGCTAATATAGTTACATAAAAATGGCATGCATAAGCCTTGTGGCTTAACCCTTTATTCTTAGATGTGAAGGTCCAGGACTTTTCACACAGGATTCATCCCAAGGTATTAAACGAGCTTAGCTCTGTGATTGCCAGACCTCTTCACTTAATTTTTCAGGATTCAGTGGCGTCTGGCATGGTGCAGAGGGACTGGCAAATTTCTAACATGGTTCTGTTTTTCAAAAAGGGATCCTGTGCTCAGCCTGAAAACTATAGGCCTGTTAGCCTGACATCAGTGGTAGAAAAGCTTTTGGAAGGGGTAATAAGGGATAGTGTACCTGAATACATTGCAAATCACAATACTATAAGTTTGTGCCAGCATGGTTTTATGCGTAGCAGATCTTGCCAGACTAATGTAATTGCTTTTTATGAGGAGGTGAGCAGGAATTTTGATTCTGGAATGGCAGTGGATGTCATTTACTTGGACTTTGCTAAAGCATTCAATACAGCATACACACAGAAAGTTAATGATAACATTGAGGAATATTGGCCTGGAACATAATATTTGTACTTGGATAGAGAATTGGCTGAAGGCTAGATTACAAAGAGTGGTGGTAAATTGAACATTTTTTAATTAGGTCAGTGTTGGTGGTGGTGTATCGCAGGGGTCATCCCTTAATCTTTTGCTTTTTAACTATAGAAAATACTGTTCCTATTTTTGTTAACGATACTAAATTTCAAGTATGGAATCAGACTGGCAGGGTCAGCAGTAACCAACTGCACTACTTGCTTTAGATATGTCAGTGTCTGAGGTAGAGCAGAATAACTTTAAAACAACAAAGACTTTCCCCTTAAATCACTGCATTGACATTCCTTGCATGTTGATATCTACTTCCCAACAATTCAGTTAAAGAAATGAAACAATGAGGATGAGTGGTCAGATGGCCAGGCCTATGATTATGTATTAAAATGATGATAGAATGAATTTCAGCACAAAAACAATCCCTAGGTGAATGTTTTACCCTATTGAGTATTTTTCTGAATGGTACAATGTGCTTGGTCAGATGGGAGATTATGGGGGAAACAGATGGCAGATTGAATGTTTTTTTGTATTTCATCATCTGAACCTCTAATAGGAAAAACACACTGTTACTTCTCATGAAATTAATACTAATTTGTTAGATAATAGATAATTAATTACTAAATGTTCCATTAAAAAAATATTTTTTCCCCACCCTTTCTATTCTTTTAGAAATTTCCAAATGAAGGACTTGCAAATGTAGTTAGAAATGTTTTTGACTTTGATTCCTACAACCAAGAAATGCGGGAAATATTAATGAACTCTTTACACAAGCATGGAATACCAGTTGGAGCAAAGCCCACCAATATTCAGCTGGCTAAGGAGTAAGGAAAACAGTTTTCCTAAACATTCTACATATATTACAATTTATTCATTTGGGAACTTAAATGTGGCTGTTAATATTAAGTCTATTTATTTGTTAGTGGTTATAATCGGAAGAAGTTATTTTAACATTTTAATCTTAACTGTATGACATTTTAGAAACACTTAACTGTATTAATATTAATAAATTAGTTTATTCTGTTCAAATTAAGCTGTTTCGTTCTTGTATTTAAAATACATCAGTTACAGAATATGTACTTTGATATCTATCTTGGAACAGTTGACCAAAAGTGAATAAAACATTCCTGTTGTTCTATTGTATTTTATTGATTGTGTAAGCCAACCTGTGCAATGAAAACTGCCTGCAATCATATCAAAACTCTACGCAAAGACACAAGAGACTTTTTGCATTCTACAGTGCTGGCCTATAGATGACAATGTAAATTTGGAACAGTAGTCTCTTTAACTAACTACATGGGAAAATTCTGGTGCTGCTGGAGCCTGAGGCAACATTAGTGAGATTTATGTGTTAGAGCAATTTACAGCCTCATAACACAGCAGAAAAATCTACTTGCCTGCACTAATTACAGCTGCAGATACAAACTGATGCAAATTTGAGTAATTTTTCGAGTAATTTGAGTAATTGTTTTCTTTTTAAATAATAGTATCACTAATTTATTCACTGTAATATCATTAATTAGTTAATGTTAGACCAGTGCTGCCCAGCTGAAGGTCTTGTAGGCTCTTTAAGAGATGTTTAAAAAAACTCTACTGACCTCTTTGCTAGTTATGGATGTAGGGTTGTATAAAGTTTTTGATCCTTTTCATCCTTGGTATAACAGGGGACTTACCATGGCTAAACAACATTCACTTGATTTTGTAGTGTATTGGAAGGCCAAAACCAATCTAATGTTGAATATTTCACATTTTTAAATAATTCATTATTGTTTACATAATAATTTGTCTACTGGCTGGAACTATTTTGCAATAGTGTTTAAGTGAAGGACATTCATTAGAAGATAAGAGCATTTATGGCTGTTTCCTTCATTAAAAAATAAACAGAAATGTGCACATAAATAAGGCTCCTGAAATTTTAAAGAAAAATATGCAGTAGGTGTAAATTATACTATGGGGCTGATTTACTAACCCACGAATCCGACCCGAATTGGAAAAGTTCCGACTTGAAAACGAACATTTTGCGACTTTTTCGTATGTTTTGCGATTTTTTCGGATTCTTTACGAATTTTTCGTTACCAATACGATTTTTGCGTAAAAACGCGAGTTTTTCGTATCCATTACGAAAGTTGCGTAAAAAGTTGCGCATTTTTCGTAGCGTTAAAACTTACGCGAAAAGTTGCGCATTTTTCGCGTAAGTTTTAACGCTACGAAAAATGCGCAACTTTTTACGCAACTTTCGTAATGGATAGGAAAACTCGCGTTTTTACGCAAAAATCGTATTGGTAACGAAAAATTCGTAAAGAATCCGAAAAAATCGCAAAACATACGAAAAAATCGCAAAATACCGATCATTACGAAAAAAACGCAATCGGACTCCATTCGACCCATTCGTGGGTAAGTAAATCAGCCCCTATATGTAGAGATTTCTGGCAGTTTTTCAAAATCACTCAAAATTTCATAATCTCAAAAAGATGCAATCAATATTACTTGATTTTTATTATGTGACAAAAATGGGAGGTGTGGTTAGATAAAGCCGAGAAAAATTCTGATAGGGATTTACCTTTACTAACTGATTTCTGGTAAGATTTTATTTGTATTATATTATTAAATAAAGTTACAGGTACCTTTGTGACTTTAGGCTTACTTATTTCTTAAAGACTAATCTGCACTAATGTTTTGTGTGTTTGTGCTATGTGGAGGGGCATTTTGGGGTGGGTGCTTGCCTTTGCGCCTTGAAGCTTAGGTCCGGCACTGCTGTAAGCATTAGTCAGTACCTTAAACTTGATGATATCTAAGCCATAATAATGTACTGTTAGGTCCATAAATATTGGAAAAAAAAAAATTGGAAAAAAGTTGTCTCTGTCCAAATATTTATAGACCTAACTGTATATTGATTAACATTTATGGTGCTCCAAATTAAAGAAAGCTAAGTATCCAAAAAACACCAGGTTCCAAGCATTCTGGATTAATAAATCCCATACTAGTAATTCAAAAATTACTGTAGACTGATACATTTTCAGACTCCCCCAATGGCACATACTACTCAATAAGTATATTTTTATGAAATGGTTTACTTATATGAGCTCTTTTATATAATATATTTTTAGATTTCATTGTTTGGGGTATAGTTTTACTGCCATTTTTAGTTAAATAATAATAATAATAATAATAAAAAAAACAGCAATGCTATACTTAATGCTCAGTTGAGAAAGTATAGAGCACTACACTAGTTACCTTTTTAGAATGACTGATAAAAAGGATTGCAGCTGTTGTCTGCAAAAGTGCATTATGAGGCGTGAATCACCTGAATAGTCTGGGAGTAAACCTTCTCCGCGAATTTTGTGATCAAATGTGAAAAGGCGATTTCAAACTTGGTGCACCAACTTAAGCAGGCCTTCACGCCACATAAAGTACAACTCGCTGAACCCACAATTATATATTGTTCTACGATTAATAATGATTAAACTGCTGTACTATTTATTGATTCCAAGGTACAATCCAATTATAAAATCAGATTCACTTTAAGGTTGCAAATTCACAATAACGTCTTTGCTGTCCATTCTTCAAGGACATCACAAACCAAGAAAGCAGAATCCAAATATGCTGGTGCACCTGAACCCAGGCCATAAACTTCTCTTCCACATTTACCCAGACCCACAGGTTTATTTTGTTCCTACCCTCCAATAAATATAATGTTAAGGTGTTTTTCAGTTGCTGGCAGACACTGCTTTAGAGTCAAATCAACATCTTTACATTCTATATCAGAGAAGCTGGCTAGATATCACCATTTAGACTGTCTTTACGATTTGGCTGTTTTTCACTGCATTCTGTTTCCAAATGTGCCCAATCACATTCTTTAGTTTCTTTAGTAATGCCAGGTACCTTTGTAACATATGAACTATTCTATAAAGATTGCATTTTCTGCAGTGGTTTGTTATATTTACTGATACTGATAAATAAAAGAAATCTATTAATGCACAAATTCAACATTTCTTCTTAACTAGTTTTTGGTTGCCTCTGCACTTCCTGCTTTTTCATTTTTGTGTTTAAATGTAGATGTTGGTATAATAATAGCTCTGTAATTAGAAAAGTAACCCCGTACTAGACTCTTGTTTAGGTAAAGTGCCTTAATACACTACAACGTTATATGACATTGTTCTGCCTACACTGCAGCAATTACAGTTCAGTATCAAACTGATTTCAACAACTGGTATAGTTAAAATATACCAGGTGGGTAGAGGCTTATAATATAGGTGGGTGAGGGAGTATTATCATGCTGAGCTAGATTTTTCTACATAAAGTAGATGTATAATTAGAAACCAATCTTTTCCTGACATTTCCAAATACTGCAAAGGGGGAAACATTTAATAATTCACAGCAGATTGTTTTTAAAAGTCAAAAATAATGAGCAGCATTAGCTAAATATATGAAATACACATTAAATGTATTGGTTTTGACTTATTTAGAAAAATGCTAAAGTATTCTTTATCTTAATCTTTGCTAGTCTTCATCTTGGATTATGCAATGTGTGATAGATACTTCATGTATGAATGTTTAAGTGGCCAAATCACATAACTTTTGGAGTCCTGCTGATCATCACTTGCTTAGGGCAAGTCACTTAAGCTATATCTACTTATATTGTTATAGAAAAAAATGTGTTTTTTTTGTCAAAGCACTCAATTAATAGTGCTTCACAAGCAGACACATGTAACTGTGAAATTTAACAAGGCAAGCCATTGTCTCACTTTCCCAAGATCCTTAAACCTTGTGACCTGTGTGGCCTTGTGTGTGCAGTCTGATAATCTTCAGTCTTTTTATTCTTCTGCACTGCAAGTTGGAGTGATGTCAATCCTGCTCCAACGGGCCATTAGAATTATGGGCAGGTAGCAAGATAACCACTTGTCCCAATAACATATACTGGTGGAGAAAACTGTACTGTGTGAGTGCTTACAGTTGAAAGTCTTGTCTGTCCGTACAATTGGAAGCAGAATGGGTTTTCTCCACTGCCATATTTGCACCAGTTAAGAAAACACACTATGTGCCACTAGGCTAAAGGTTGCAGCACATTGTGGTTGGTGGTTGACAGCGCTGCTGTCAGGAAAAATCAGCAGTGGTTAAAACACCCATCAACCAGTTTCTTCTGTAATGCTAAAATGCACCACCTAGTGGAAGGTATAAGTCATATTCAACCTGGAGGTAAGAGTTGCATTGCTGCCTGAAAGGCATTGTGCTGTGGCTGTGCTGGCTGATTCGGTGAGCACTGACTCAAGCCCACACATCATCACTTAAATTTAAAAAAGCATGTGAATTAATTAAAAAATAACAGTTTTAAAAACATTAATTACACTTAATTTTTTCCCACAGGCTTCCACTGCCAGAGGTCAGTTTTACTGGACACTGGACCATTACTCAGTCTGGAAATGTTCGCCGTAAGCTTCTGTGTCCAACAGAAAAGCATCAGCTTACTATAAAGGTTTGGTTTTGTTTTTTTGCAGCTGGTAGCTATAACTCACATGTGTCAATACTGTGCATTTTTCAAATTTAACTAATTTGTATCATTGCTTTTGAACATTTAATTTCAATTCTATATAAAACATGTCTCAAAATTAAGACACTGAGGAAGAGTTTTTTGTGCATTAAACTAGACATGATAAAGGAAGCTTTTGACTTCCTTTTAGAGCTCTGGTGCATGGAGTGATATGTTCCCTGCTACTAATTATGGTGATGCAAATGTTGCTACTCCAACCAGGCCCTGACTAGCAGTCTGTGGAGTCTGCTTGTCGGGGCCCGACTAGCACTCTGCTGTAAGATGCCATAGCAGGGGAGGGCCAAGCCGACCGAGTGCCTTAGGCAACCTGGTTGCAAAGTACCTGCCTAGCGCCCACCCCCCCATCCCCTTGGCAGGTGCCTCTTCTGCCTACCCCTAGTTCTGGCCCAGTGCCATAGACAGTCACTATTTATGAGGCTGCTAGGGGGCTGTTTGGTCCTAGTGTCCCACTACCACTTTTTATTTGTATTGGTGCATTTTAGTGGTAACCCCTGATACCAGTTAAGCCATGGAAATCAAAACACTTGAACACACAAGAAAACACAATGTGCTCTAATCCACCTCATAATCTGTATGTGCTGACAGGAATGGAATAGCATCTGCCAGTCAGTAGTCATACAGAAAAGCTTTTTTGCCAGTGTTAGTAGTTAGTTGCACACAGCTGTGTGTAGTCAGCGCTTTAGGAATGACCAACTTCTGTTTAGTTTAACAAAGTTTCCCCTTGTGTACCAGCAGCACTACAAAGTAAAGTATAATTGGAGTTCCTGATCTTTATTAGGTCCTTTCTTCATGAGTTTGGCTTTAAATTCACATAAATTGAGAATGAAATATGAAATCACAGTTTTATTTCCTTCCAAGATCCCTCCTCCTACTCATGTTTGCAATTATACACTGTACATGTGAGTGGGAGCTGTAATTATAAGCTGTAAAAATATACTTTGTTATGTGAAACTATTTTCTTGCAAAGCTGGTTGAACATCATAAGCTATGAAAATGCTGTGGAAACAAAGATACTAATGTCTCAGTCAAGTAAATGTTGTATTAAGCAACAATACATTCATTATTGCACAGTGTCTTATCCATATGTCTTTGATATAAAAAATCATTTTAATAAACAAAATTAAATCAGCTCATTTGAAATCTTTTTAAGTCTTTTTTTAAATCACAGGGGTGTGGACTCTTATGATTGTTGTAGTTTTCTGTGTTACAGTGTGCAGTGATTGTATTTATCCTCATTTTTAGGGTCCAGTGTACTTAAATATACAGGGATATCCACTGGAGCGTCATGAAGCACGCTCATTAAGTTTTACAGAAGAAATTGCCCACTGGACACTTCCTATAAATGAAGTCAATATTGTGTGTGATGTCACCATGGCTGAAGGTAATAACTCTCTGGGTTAGGTGAGCAGGCTTTGCATCTTAGCGCCGAAACAGTCTAGTTTATATTTTTAACACAAAGGCCAAAGTATACAGCATATGCTTTACGTGTCAAATAAATGGCCCCTTTGGAAAATGTTGAATTACGCTGTTCAGTTATTATTAGAACACAAACTATGGCCATTTTTATCAAGAGCTAGTTACCTGTATGTTTTCGGAGTATGAAAGGAAGTGGGCATACCTGGAGAAAATGCTTGCAAGCACAGGAAGAACATATTACACAGAACTCCTTGCTAGTAGTGTCCCAGCTGGAATCCAACCTGGGATCCCCAGCACTGTAAGGCATTAGTGCTGCCTCAATCATGGTAGATAATTTTACCCCAGAAGGAATCATAAGAACCTAAAACATCTTGTGTACTTCCCCTCTCAATAAATATCAACTGCCAGAATGTCTAACTGAGCTCTAAAGTGGATTGATTATGTGATGCATTTTTATGGCTTTCCTTATACATAATGCACTCTTGTTTCCAAGAGTTATATGCTGTTATAGAGTTATGGACAGTTTGTTAAATGGACTTCAATAAAATTGGGAAAATGAAAGAAGGTATTCAAAACTGACATTAGTTATAATTTATTAGTTATGCTAATTATTATCTGAAATTATGTTTTCCCCCCCTTCAGAGAACGGGAAGAATTCACTCTATGTTGTCACCTGTAATCCAGTTTCCTTATACTTTACCAGAGTAAATGAGGATAAAGGATATTTTGTGGATTTGTATGATATTTTCCCAAGAACGGTTGGTAGTGTTTGGCAGCCGTTTGTGACCATAGCACCAATGGGGCATCCACTTTCTGGGCAAGTAATTCTGCATGAAGAACAGGTGGGTCAGCCAGAAAGATGTTTTTTATTTTGTTTGGATGTGTTTTGTATAAGGAAAAAATTTAGTTAAAAGCAGCCCTCCAATATACATTATAACAGTTAAAAATGTATACAGAATAACAGATTCTATTTTTAATGTACAGCATTAAATGTGACTTATTCAATAAAGGGCATGTGGCCCTGATAGTACCTCTGCATGAGTGCAGTAACAGTGTCTAAAATGTGTAATTTTTTCATACTGTGGTCAGTGATACTGATGTTCAGTCATTAAAAAAGGATGTATCAAACAATCAGGACAGAATCTGGCTCGAATAAGACATGGATACCACTGCACATGAGGCATGGTGAGAGAAGCCTAACCACCAGCAAAAAAGGTTTCCTTCTAATTTGTTGGTACTGTGAAATGACTACATTTTTCAGGGTAATTCTTTAAATAAAATCTCAGCATACCACTTGTGCACTTTCAACAGACGACCAGGCCTTTAGAACCACTTTTAAATATTAGAATGGGAACATGTACTCAAAATTATATTGGATATAATAATATTTATAATAAATATAATATAAATAAATGTGGTTTGGGATTCTCTCCCAGAAGTTATTATGACTGCACAGGCTTGAATAGAAATAGTCTGCTTTGTCCATTTTGTACTCTTTGCCCTCTTATTGTAAAACCATATCTTGCCTTTGTTTTGTCTAATAGAGTAATGTGATCCTTTTGTTGGATACAAGTAGCGGGGCACTTCGAAGAATTTTACTCTCAGGGGAAGAACAAGAACCTCCACGTAAATCAACATGGTGGGGAAGTAAAGAGGCACAGGTAAGTCACGTTAGTTAAGCACTGAATCATCTTAATCATATATATTAAGTAGTTAGCATTTTCACTATTCCTTAAAGGCATTCCTTTATTTCAAAACTGGGGTTTAGTTATATAAAATGAAACTAGAGTATAAATCTTCTTCCCAGCTATTTGAAATTAAATAAATTTAGGGGAGAACAATACGGGCTTATAATAAGGGTCTTTGGACCTATAAACTGCACAGAGGCAGGGAGTTCCCTCTTCCCTCCAGAAATTAATGTGAAAGCAGAATAAGGGCCAAGCCACAGGACAGGGCTAAGTAGTAGAGTAAGGAGTAATAGGGGGCATCCACTGGCTGTGCGTGTAAATTCCCATAGGCTGGTAGCATGTTTGATAGCTGACAAAGGAAAGTAGTAGCTATGCAGAGCATCTTTGCTGGGCTTTATTCATTTGTAGGATATGCATGGGAAAGAGTTCATAATATGTTTAAGTTGTGTATGTTTACTTCTAGGACAACTACAAAATGTGTAGAGAGTTTTCACATAAAAATTGGCTTGTGTTCTACCGAGAGAATAGGTAGGTGTGATTTACATGAAACAACAGAGTAAAGTATTATTTTTATTGAATGATTAATATCAGGTACAGGTATGGGACCTGTTATCCAGAATGCTTGGGACCTGGGGTTTTCTAGATAAGGGATCCTTCCGTAATTTGGATCTCCTACCTTTAGTCTACTGAAAAATTATTTAAACAGTAATTAAATCCAGTAGGATTGTTCTGGCTCCAATAAGGATTAATTATATATTAGTTGTAATCAAGTACCAGGTACTGTTTTATTAATTTTAAAAATGTGAATTATTTGATTAAAATGGAGTCTATGGGAGTTGACCTTTCCTAATTCAGAACTTTCTGGATAATGGGTTTCCGGATAAGTGGTCCGATACCTGTACTAATGCTATAAAATACATTTTACATGTATTATCAATTGTATTTTAACTAAGTAGGTCATCAGAAATAAAACTTGTCTCCAAGAAAATAATTTGTCATTCCTTCCCTATTATATTGTACAGCAACTCGCTCAGTATACTTGACGTGTTGGAGGGCACTGCCCACACTATCTCATTGCCTATAAACCTCAAGTCTGTATTCCTAGTGGCCGAAGATCGATGGCTCTTGGTTGAGAATAAAACCAACAAGTACGTTTTTTCTTTATGTAGCAATGTGCTTGCTTAACCTGCCACATTTCAATAATCATGTTAGACTGTACTATGAAAACGTGTTCAAACCAAGGTCTGTATGTTTATGAGGACTCCTGAATATTTCAGGGTTTTGGCTGATAGGAAAGGAAATTGAAGTTTAGTGGATTGTGGACAATATCACTATAATTATATGCTTCTGATATGGACATATGTGTTATGTGTCAGTGGGTATAATATATGGCTGTATTGTTTTTTATATTTCTGCAGAAAGTTTCTTCTGACAAAGCCTTTGCAAATGGAAGCTGAACACACTGAGGTATGTCAGCTACATTCACTGAATGAGGAGCCAGTGAGCACAGGATTTGGCCTAACAGCAGGTACTAATGCTATTAAAATAAATTTTACATGTATCATCAATTGTATTTTAATTAAGTAGGCCATCAAAAATAAAACTTGTCTCCAAGAAAATAATCGTGGGTTAGATATACTGACTATGAGATCAGTTTTAAATCACACAGGAATAGGTAGCACAACATAAGGATCGCAATTGTTTTATGACCCTGTAAACCACACTCTCAGTGGAGTTTAGTTAATTAAAACTCTGGTACAGTGTGAACTAGAAAAATATGTTTTGAAAATGTATTTTGTGTAACCTAATTATTTTTATGGTACAGAGGCAGAGCCGTCAAACATACATACAATTTCAAGTGACCAACTGCCACCTGAAAATCTCAGTGTAGCTGTGGGACAGAAAATTGTCTCCCCCAACAGGATTCTTTCAGATGAGCATAGCTATGCATCTATAATTGTAGGGTTTCCAGATTTGCTGGTAAGTATCCCTGAAACAATACTGTAAGTATACAAGCTAAAGGACCAGTAAGAATCAATGCAATTTATTTATTGTAGCACTGAGTTCTAACTTCTGAGATAACAAGAGCCATCTTAACTGCTTGTGGGCCAACTATTTTTTTTCGTAGTTTGGCTCACTATATCTTATTAAAAAGCATCTAAAAACCCAACAGGATTGTGTTGCCATTAACATTTAGTTTTTTACAAGGTACTATTTTATTATTACAAAGCAATGGAAAAAAAAACTGTACAGAAAAGTTTTATTTGCTTGGACTCCCTGGCGTTCCTGTATTTTGGAGATTTTCTGTATACAAATGTATGATTTTATTATGCATAACATGATATCGCCTGTGACTGGCTGCATTTTTTGTTTTTTACGGAATGTTAACTGGAAAAGAAATCCTGATCTTGTTAAGTTGTAGTGTTTGAAACACTTTACAGGGCAGCCAAACTACTTACACACTGCATAGCAAGTCAGGCAGGATAACATAGACAGCACATCATAATACATAAACATTGTTTGCAGTATATTCAATGTAATTGTGTGTATAATGGTTATGTTGTAGTTATTACTGTATTCAGGCTGTGATGATAAATTATATTTATGATAAATATATAGGAGATATTTTTTCTTTTAGTCCCCCAGTGAAGTCTATAGCTGGAAAAGAGGATCGAGGCTGGACCGCCATGGTGCTTTACCTACTGATCAGTTTTTTCAGCCAGGGCGCTCCAAGTTTGGAAATTATAAACAGAGTAACTGTGTAAATTTAATAGCTGCCAATCAGGTGGTTAGAATTGTTGCCCCTTCTGATGTCCCATTAAAAGAAATTTACCCTAAAGGTAAGAGACATTTATTTCAATAAAATATGAATAGTATTTTGTTATGTTGTAGAAAGCAGTATACTGGTATGGAACCTGTTATCCAGAATGCTCGTGACCAGGAGTTTCCTGATAAGGGGTCTTACTGTACTTTTGATCTCCACACCTACTAAAAAATTACTTAAACAATAATGACATCCAATAGGATTGTTTTGGCTTCAATAAGGATTAGTTATATTTTATTATAAGGTGCTTATTGGTGTTATTTGTTATTTTTAGTGTTTCGCAATGGGATTTGCACTAAATGACTAATGGCTAAAAAAAAGTTTTATCACTGACTTGTTTGCTATTGGTTACTGCCTTGGTGCAAAATTGCATACTGTTTATAAAAGACCATGCTTAGTGACATTATCTTTACTAAAGTAAGGAAAGTTCTTTTCATGTAAAACAAAAAAACATTTATTTCTTTGGCTTGCTTTTAGCATTCAGGGGCATACAGAGCAGTTACTGAGGCTTAAAGTATTTTGTTTGTAGGAGCAATGTGGTGCAACACTTCCTTAAAGGGACAGCGCCCTTACCTTTACTCGATAGGCCAACTCCGGTTAGGAAGGATACAGCCAGATTGTCCTCATACAAAATAACTTTTATTACAGCCAATGATCACTGTTCCCTTGATGCAGGCAGGCACTCAAGCATTTCAAAATGATACATACAATTCTTCTCTTTTTACACAACTCCCAGTCCAGTTACACAGTTTCAGCACATTCACTTTTCCCATTCCGGTATCATGGACCTAGTCCCACCTATCCGCCTAGTGGTCCAGTATCCACTATAGTACCCCTCCACTCTCTTTAGTGGTCTGGTACTCTGCAGTGATACCCCTCCACTCTTCCAGGATAGGCCTTTTCCCTTCGGATTCTGCCCAGAAGCCTTCCTGCACTGTTTCTAGCTGGTCCTATACTGGCACTGGATTCCCTAACTAACTCAGAAGTGAAAACTAAGCAATTTTACCTTAACCTTTAAATAAACTTTTAGTATGATGTGGATGAGATATACTGAGGCAATTTGCAGTTGGTCTTCATTTTTTATGATTTTGTATGATATGAAGCAGCTCTCCAGTTTGGAATTTTAGCAGCTATCTGTTTGTCCTAGCAACTAGGCACTGATTTGAATGAGAAACTGGAAAATGAATAGTAAGGGTGCTGAATAGAAATATAAATAACAAAAAGTAACAGTAACTATAAAATTGTAGCCTCATAAAGTCTACAATTGACCCTCATTTGAAAGCAGAAAAGTGGCAAAGGAAGAAGGCAAATAATTAAAAAAAAAAAAAGAAAAAAAACTATAAAAAAAAATAAAGACCAATTTAAAAGTTGCATAGAATTAGCCATTCTATAACATATTAAAAATTAACTTAAAGGAGAACAGTCCATTTACGTTGTCCCATAGGGTGTATGTCCCCTTTAACATAAGGGTTTTGTAATAAATAGTCTTAGGTTTGCCCACATCTAATAACCCATGGCAACCAATCAAATGTTTTTTTGTTTTTTTCAAACACCTGACCAATAAATGCTACCTGTTGATTGGTTGCTATGGGTTACTTGCCAAGTAGCATTTGTTACATGACCCACTAGCCAATAGGATTGTTGTGCAATCAGCATAGATCTATGCTAGCCTAACGATCACATACAGGTGACTGGCCTCATTTACAAGTGGTACAGTATCAAGTGCAGTAGTGCACACTTGTACCTGTATGTAAGCTAGGAGCAGGGGGGGGCCAAGCCGACCGGGCGCCCTAGGCAACCCGGTCGGCCACCCCCCCTGCACCCCCCACCCCCTTGCGTGTGCTTAGGCATTCGGCCACTCCCCCTCTCCCCGAACGGCGCATGCGTGCCAAAGCAAACGCAAGGGGGGGTGCGATCCGATCGGTCATTGCCTCCACTGCTAATACAAGCGGCGGGGGCAATGACAAGTAGCAGGACTAGGGGTAGGCAGGAGAGGCTCCTGTCTGGCGCCCCCCAATCGTTGCGCCCTAGGCAGCTGCCTCTTCTGCCTACCCCTAGTTCTGGCCCTGGCTAGGAGGTGTTTCAGGGGATGCCTATTTTGCCAGTAATACCTTGTGCTACATAGGGAATAGAAAACCAATATGCTCATCTCTTACCTTTGCACAATTATATGTATATCTCTAACTTATTTTTCTGTACATTCTGCTATAAATACAAAATCCCAGTCTGTGGCACTGCTTAGTCCTTAATATAGTACATTACAAACAGTGTGAAGGTAAGATGACTAGTGATGGGCGAAAAGTTTCGCCAGGCATGGATTCGCGGCGAATTTCCGCGTTTCGCCATTGGCGGATTGTTTCGCGAAACGGATGAAAAATTTCGCCGCGGAAAAATTCGCCGCACGTCCAAAAATTGTCGCGGCGTCAAAAAAGAATAGTCGCGGGCGACGAAACAAGAGCCGCGCGACGAAACAAGAGCCGCGGGCGACGAAACAAGAGCCGCGCGACAAAATAATAGCTGCAGGCGACGAAACAAGAGCCGCGGACGACGAAACAAGAGCCGTGGGCGACGAAACAAGAGCCGTGGGCGACGAAACAAGAGCCGCGCGACAAAACAAGAGCCGTGCGCGACAAAATAATAGCCGCGGGCGACAATTTTTTTTTTGTCGCACGACATTTTCGCCGCTTCGCGAATTTTTCGCCGTTTCGCGGATCTTTTCAAAGATTCGCGAATTTTTCGGCGAAGCGAAACGGAACAGATTCGCTCATCACTAAAGATGACTGTTTAATCTCACATGACTCACACATAAAGTGACACTAGAGTTACACAGGCTTGTGAATTGCGCATTAATTAACTGGTAAACTGTACGTGCAATAGTCACAGGCTTCACTGCAAGACTGAGACAGCTGATTTATTTATAGGAGCCACTAACACATGAGAAGGCATTCTTGTCTTTGCTATGTAACAGTTGTGTTTCCAAAAGTGACCATAATTAGTAGAGGAATTTAAAGAGGCAATTAACATTTATGTTCAAAATGGGTCCAATAAATAGGGATTGTATGTAAATTGTTTCTTCAGTAAACTGCAAATGGAACAGTGTTTGTTTTAAACACGTATTTTCCCTTGCATTAGTACAGTTAGAGTAAACATAGATGTGCTGCTTAAACTGCCATTCATTTGGCTTTATTACCACGTGATGCACAACTCTGAGTTTTAATAAGTATACATTAGTAAGGGCAAAGACACACACAGCGGTTAGTCACCAGAACTTTGTAAAAAGTCAAAGCAGCTAACCTGCATAGCAGATTAGTTGAAGTGACTTATATAGAATCCTATCCTTTTTGAGAGTCACGATGACTAATCGCCACATGTATCTTCGTCCTAATAAGGGGCAGCTGAAAGATACCTTATTTTTGTAAAGATTTTAAAAAAGTTTTTTTAGGAATCAAGCTAATTGTTAAACAAGCTAAAAATTAGTCCGGGGGGGGGGGGGGGGGGGGGGGGGAGCACTTCCTAACTTGTTGTGAGGCTCAGTGTTGAGATTTACAGGGGTATATAAAACAGTGCCATTTTGTGTAACAAAAATAGCAGATAACATCTGTTGCAAATGCTGACATAAAAAAAATAATTTTTAAAAAAAATTTTTTTAATCTCTCCTTGGGTAATTAGCTGTGTAACCATCAGGCTCTATAAATAAATCCGTGTACGTGTAAAATGTTTTAACGCCATAAGAAAAGGCCAAATAATAAACAGTGTTCATTTTTTACAAATTTAGAAAATGTTCCAATTCTTTAATAGGACTGTTATTGGTAGACTGGATTTCATAACTTAGTCCTTCTTTTCTACATTCTGGTCCAATTAAAAAATATGAGAGGTCTTTTTATCTTTTATTGCTTGTATTCTAAATATATTAAATTACTTTTGTAGTATCTTAAAACTGTGTTTTAATGTGAGTAAAAGCAGACGTTAGTGTATGACAACAAATCAGAATTCCCATGTTTATATCAGAATTGAAATGTGTTCTGTTACAATGCTTTGTATCTTTCCATAGATGTCACTCCTCTGCGAGCATCTGGATATTTGGAAGTTACAGATCTTAACTCAAAGAAACTGAAATATATACCTGTTCCCAGGTGAGAGCTCATCCTTTTGGTCCCATTGATCTCCTCAAATTCATACCTGTTACTTGTAATACAGTTGTGACCAACCATGGCACTTGTGTGGCCAGTTAACAAGAGAGGAATTGTCAGTTCTTAATTCATTTAAAAACTTACCTTAAGGTTCACATTCTTAGGCTAATAATTGCCACTACTGGACTACAGGGGAGGTTTTGGGACACTTCTCTGCAGAAATATGCCATTGGAAAAGATACCCCTGTGCCAACAATGGCCATGAATAAAAGGGCAAAGCTTAAAAAGAAATGCATAAGACCAAAGTGAATATGCTTAAGTGGCCCAACCTGATTGACTGTAAGAAATTCACACTTATCCAGCTGCTGAAATCCTCTAAAAAATATCTGCTATTAAAGCCTTCACAAGAATCTGGTTTAAACACTTAATATAACTGCAATAGCAAACTTCCTGTTTTTTAAGTCATTTTGGATTGGAAAATGTAATTGGAGTAGGAATAAATTGTTTAAATTAAACAAACAGTAAACTGACCTGCTTTGTCAGACATGGAAGTGACTGGTAGGCACTTATTTGCTAGGTACACGTGTTAGGTCACTATGCACAATACATGATTTAATGAGTGAACTAAAATATTGGAATATAGATAAACAGATATGTAAGATGACAGACTAAAAGGCAAATCCATATAACTGGCCAGAGGTCAGGGCAGGCAGTATTCTGAGAAGCAGAGCCTTGTTTCAGGTAACACATGTGCTTTGAGCAGGCCAGCAGTCAAAACCAGGAGATCACAAAAGTAGAAATAGGCTGGGACAGCCTTGGGAACTCCGGTTATAGGGAGCTAGACCACAGAAAAAACGTTCAATGATCAAGCAATGAGGAGTTACTGATACTGCTTTGCCCTTCCCTTTATCTCTGGCTTCTGCTACATATTGTATGTCTTTGCCTACATCCAAATGGAACCAGCATGGGCAGCTAACAGTCTGGGGCTTTCTTTGCTGCTACTGTGGGTTCTATAAGATTCTTAACAGCCTCTCTTCTATGTAACATAAACAGTTAGCACTTTTACTCATTCCTTTTCATGATAAAGAATTAATTCAGTGTGCAACCAGAATAACTCTGTTTATTCACATTTTTCTTCTAATCCTTGAATTAGTTTCCTCCAGCAGTTGCCAACTCAGCTTGTAAGGTGTTGAACTGTGTAATAAAGAAAATATTGCATCTATGTTGTAATTAGACTGTGAACTTTTACTCAGTAACAAACAGTACCCAACCAGTGAAAAGGATTAGTTTGTTCTTATTGCAAAAGAACAAGATTGCATTGGGCTAGACTATCTGTGTACATACTGTAAATGATCCCTATGCATCCTTTCCCTTTATTCTAACAAAGTTTGCAACACGGACTGTTCCACACTTTTGTGCATTTATTATATTCAGTACTTTGCTTTAACCCTTCATGTGCAGTCAGTATAGAATCCACTGCACTGATACAAATGTACCAGCTAACTAGTGCTGCAAAAGCTAAGTTTAATTTTTCTAGCCATCTGATTAGTGTAGCAGTACATAGAAAGACAAACTGAAAGTATTCAGACATAGAAAAGGTTAAAATCCTCTCCAAATTGCAGGTAGTTGCAACTTCTTTTAAACGTTAAGATGTCAGGATTGGGGGTAAGTCCATATTATTACTGGTTACTAACTATTTTGTTAAAACCAGCAGCATGGGACTTCTGAGAGGGATTCTGTCTTGGGAAAATAAGTTTTTTTTTACAAAATGCATCAGTTCATAATTTACCCCAAACAGAATCCAGAACTGAAATCAGTTTTTCATAAGAACAAACAGTTCTATATTTAATTTTGAGATTTAATGTGGGACTAGCCATATTCTTCATTTCCCAGGGTGCCACAGCCATGTGACCTGTGCTCTGATAAATTTGACTGAAGCAGTCACACTGCTGAGCTGCAAGTTGGAGTGATATCACCCCCCTCCCAGCCGCCGATCAGCAGAACAATGGGAAGGGAGCAAGATAGCAGCTCCTAGTAGATATCAGAATAGCACTCAATAGTAAGAAATCCAAGTCCAGCTTGGGACTCCTCCAGTTACATGGGAGTAGGAGAAACAATAGGTTACCTGAAAGCAGTACTAATGTGTAGTGCTGGTTTCTCCTTAAAGCTCAGACTCAGGCACAATGCACTGAGATGGCTCTTACACACCAATATTACAAATACAAAAAAATACATTTATTGGTTCAAAAATAAAGTTGGTAAAATGAATTATTTGCATTGTGAGCAGTGTAATGTAGTAATAAAAACTATACCATAAAAATCATGACAGAATCCCTTTGGTCTTAAAGGACATGTCAACCCCAAAAATATTTTTTTGCCCAATAAAAGAAAACATAATTCAAAGCAACTTTATTAGTGCTTTAAAAGTTATTTGTAAATGTAATTACTATAAAAAGCAGCATTTGCTGAACTCCTGGTTGTTGCTGTTTAAACAATGTTGCAAGTGCCAGGCTCCTCCAGCAAGACAGGTCTGTAAAACCTGCTGCCTTGTGTTACATTGCTTCAAATGCCAGAGCCCCCGGGGGAGAGAGTAGAAAGGACAGATATACACTGCTTTTTATAGCAGTTATATATACAACTAATTAAAAAACCATTAAAATATGTAATGAATGTATATTGCAGAGTTGCTTATAATTAAGTTTTCTTTTATTAGGCAAAACAATATTTTTGGGGTTGATATGTCCTTTAATTAAAGTGCATAAGCAGTGAATGGTGAAAGAGGTTGAAGATTCTGCCAGCATAAAGGGGGAAGTGGGTAGGGAAATGCTCTCTCGCAAGTTAAGCTGGCCATACACGTTCAGATTTTAGTTGTCATACAATGAACGTTCAGAAATTGTTTGTACGTTTTATTGCAACCTTCTAAAACTAACATTCAGATTTACATTGTAGATTTAAAGTCTAAAAAATAACAGACAATGTTCAAAATTGGAAAACTGGGCAGCAAAATGGAAAATGAGGTTCAATGATGAAAAGTGCATAAATGTTATGCACTTTGGTAGAAATAATATAAATGCAAGTTATACACCACATGGCAGTGTATTGGGGGATCTTTAATGGAGAAGGATCTAGGAGTTTTTGTAGATAACAAGTTGTCTAATGCCAGGCAGTGTCATTCTGTGGCTACTAAAGCAAATAAAGTGCTGTCTTGTATAAAAAAGGGCATTGACTCAAGGGATGAGAACATAATTTTGCCTCTTTATAGGTCCCTGGTAAGGCCTCACCTTGAGTATGCAGTGCAGTTTTGGGCTCCAGTCCTTAAGAAGGATATTAATGAGCTAGAGAGAGTGCAGAGACTGCAACTAAACTGGTTAAGGGGATGGAAGATTTAAACTATGAGGTTAGACTGTCGAGGTTGGGGTTGTTTTCTCTGGAAAAGAGGCGCTTGCGAGGGGACATGATTACTCTGTACAAGTACATTAGAGGGGATTATAGGCAGTTGGGGGATGTTCTTTTTTCCCATAAAAACAATCAACGCACCAGAGGCCACCCCTTTAGATTAGAGGAACGGAGCTTCCATTTGAAGCAGCGTAGGTGGTTTTTCACGGTGAGGGCAGTGAGGTTATGGAATGCCCTTCCTAGTGATGTTGTGATGGCAGATTCTGTTAATGCCTTTAAGTGGGGCTTGGATGATTTCTTGAGCAAGCATAGTATCCAAGGCTATTGTGATACTAAAATGTCCAATTAGTACAGGGATCTGTTATCCAGAAACCCGTTATCCAGAAAGTTCCGAATTACGGGAAGGTCCTCTCCTTTAGACTCCATTATAAGCAAACGATTCTAATTTTTAAAAATTATTTCCTTTTACTCTTTAATTGTTAAATGGTACCTTGTACTCAGGGCCGGATTTCTATTCTGGGCGCCCCGAGGCCGCCCCTGTTGGCGCGACAACCTCCCCGCAGCCACAAACGCGTGCCAACCCCCCCCGCAGCCGCAAGTGCGCATGCACTCCTTTAAACTCCCATACGGAGCAGTGGGGAGAGGTCCCAACTGCACCGTATGGGAGCCAAATTTACAAATTTTCTTGCGGCGGGGCGGCATGCCGCCCCTAAACTTCTGCCACCCTAGGCCCGGGCCTTTGTGGCCTCTCCACAAATCCGGGCCTGCTTATACTTGATCCCATCTAAGATATAAGTAATCCGTATTGAAGCAAAACACTCCTATTGGATTTATATACACTTATGGTGTAGAGATCCAAATTATGGAACGATCCCTTATCCAAAAAACCCCAGGTCCCGAGAATTCTGTATAATGGGTTGTATACCTGTATAGATACTGGTATATATAGTTTATATATGTAATTGTGTATAGATAGGTTGTTAAAAGTGTGTGAATATATGTGAACTAGGGTTTGGTTGGAAGGGTTGAACTTGATGGACTTTGGCCTTTATTCAACCTAGCTATGTAACTATATTCTTGCTTAAACCTATAGCATGTTTTTATACGAACACATGTACAGGTATAGGACCCGTTATCCAGAGTGCTCGGGACCAAGGGTATTCCGGATAAGGGGTTTTTCTGTAATTTTGATCTCCATACCTTCAGTCTACTAAAGAATCAATAAAACATTAATTAAACCCTATGGAATTGTTTTGCATCCAATAAGGATTATTTATATCTTAGTTGGGATCAATTACAAGGTACTGTTTTATTACTACAAAGAAAAAGGAAATCAGTTTTAAAATTCTGAATTGTTTGATTAAAATGGAGTCTATGGGAGATGGGCATTCCGTAATTCGGAGCTTTCTGGATAACAGGTTTCCGGATAAGGGATCCCATACCTGTACTACGATTGAGTCAGTTTCTGTTTTGAAAAAAAAAGAAATGAGTCCAGTATATATGAATGCAAAATACATAGCAGCACTTGCAATCACATTGGCAACAGCACATCAGGAAAAGAAGAGAAAGCATTCCTGTTGGAGTGATGAATGGTTTTAACTCGTGAAACTTTTGCATTTTATTTATACGTCATTGGTCACCCATGGTTATCATCAGATAGGCAATATCTGCACAAAAATTATGCTTATCTAACAAAAATGTTTGTACAACCCTTGTACATGCAATTATAATACACTAATATTGATTTGAACCACAAGACCCCTGGTGCTGGTTGCGTTTTATTTGGTATATATATTGGATTCCGTGCACAAGGGCTGCTACATGGTAGCAAGTCTAGAGTGAGGTGGTGTTGTGTGTATACAGTGTTTATACATATTTATTTTTTAAATTGTAAGCTGACCCCTAGGAAGCTTATCTAAACATAGACCAACTGTGAAAAATTAATTCTACCAGGCAATTGGAATCTATATAGGCTACAGGAATAAATGTTTTTTTTGCCAGAAAGTAAATGATTTAAAAAAAAAAAAAAAAAAAAAACACTGAAGAAAGACATAGGACATAATAAGGAAAAGAGGTACATACTAAAAAATTACTTGCCTTTGCACCAGATTTGTCCAATTAAGTATCTAAGGATAAGAGCAGTAATGCATTTCTATGTCAAGTTAGCGCAAATATTTTTTACACAGTATTTGTAAACAGCAGTGGCTTTTGTATGCAACTGCGAGCATGTCTGCAAAATAAATCAGCTCCATTTCTTAGGTTGATGCGGGTATAGGAATGTCATAATCCAGAAATTTCGGAATTACAGGAATGCCATCTACCAAAGAGTGCATTTTAATAATGAAACAGTAGCTTGTACTTGATCCCAATTCAGTGCAGTACAGAAAATATTTTTTCCAAAGCCACAAAACACAGTGCTTCGTAACAATTCAACTTCAGAAACATTCTAATAAAGTGACAAAGCAGTCAATTCTTTCATGAATATAGCCAGGAAAGTGATAATTTTTATAAAAAAATTAATTTGGTATGATTATTAACTGATGGGGAAAAAATTCTTATGACATAACCTGTCTTAGTAGAAGCGACCAAAAATAATAATAAGCAATTTAAAACAAAACACAGAGTACAGACAATAGCTTTCTAAACTCACTAATGTTAATGTACCAAATTCCTGTTTGCCAAAAATTTCAGTTCTGTGCTTAATCAAACTTAGAGGCATAGCTCATACATATCTAGTGATATTTTTGCCTAATACTCCAGGGATATCAGCAGACAGTAACTGGTGTCAGTATGACACGCTAAGAAATACACAGAATAAAGAAGTTCTATTGTGCTATCTTTCGGCAGTGCCAGGGGTCCAAGAATTGTAGAGCTGCACACATAAAAAAGTGACCCAATTTAAGGAAGGACTCAATAGTCTCTATGAGAACTGTAAGTGCTAGGACATATAAAAATACATTGTTATTCAGAGACACTGGCATACCCAGTGCTGCAAAAAGATAAAACTACAGTTTTTCTTGAATAAATCTTTCTTATATTCTGGGTTTTCCTTCTCTGATTCATTGCTTTTGTAGTGTTTTAAACTGTTCCTGTCAGTGAAGCATCTAATTGTCTTTTTACAAGTGACCCAAATATCTTTGGGCATCATCTTTCCCCTAAGTCACACAAGCACATCTGACAGTCTCTAATATGCAGACTTGCTTTTTATGCACATCCTGCAGCAACTAATGTCTTGTCAAATACACAGTGCACAAAAACATGTCAAGGCAAAATTATGTCAGTTTGTGCTTGGATTAAATTGACACTGTCACCAAAATGACATTACACCTTGGGTTGGACGATGTATAGATAGAAGGTACCGGGTTTTACGAGAATATATGACATTAACCTATACACACTCTCTATTTTTAACACCTTTAAAGAAAACTAGTGAAAAAATGGACACCCTGAGGATGTGGATAGTGACTTCCAAAAAGAAAGTTTCCATACAGCCTCCTGATAAAGGGGTTGGGTTCACTGTGCTTGGAAACTATAGCCCCTGGATGTGATTTAATGCAAACGCATTGAGTTCTTGCTTTTGAGTCTATCTCAGAGGCAGTATTTTATGTATTAATTCAGCACAGTTGTATAAATAGATTGCCCAACAGCATTTCAAAGGGTTCTATTCAGTTATGGTACAGTATTTATATAGTCTTATAGTCTTCATTAATTATTAAATCAAGTTTTCAATAACCTAACTTTAAGAGGTATATAGAGAAATATAAAATAAAGGGATTTAATTCTCTTGTTAATAATGCATGGCATTTTGAGCTATTTGACTTTTGTAATGCAATCTCCATATACTACTACATTCAGTTTAAACTCTTGTTCTTCTCAGACCAAAATCTATATCCCCATATACATCCTGGCTGTCTAAAATATCTGACACAGATATGCTGCTGGCTCCACTGGGAAACAAAGGTGTTGTTACTGTTGATTCAGGTGGTACTGTGAGGCTGTGGGAGACAGGACTTGACAATCTACAGCGATCATTACTTGAATGGAAGAATATGATTGGGCAAGAGGATGGACGACCAATACAGGTACCTTCTTAATCCCACATACATGCTTTTCATTGAAAACAAATGCCTTATTGTATTGAATTGGCTAAATAAGATTATATAGACAATTGATATCAAACTTGTATTATGGCTTTTCTAAACTGTAGCTTCTGAAGGTACCTGCCATGCATATGACTAATGTAGAACGTGGACCTCATTATCCTGTTTCTTGGCTACATCTAGCCTAAAAGAAAATAATTTGGTAATGTAGATGTGATATCTGTTTTTGGAAGTGATTGATAGTATTCAACATTTTGTTTTTGATATATTTAATATATTCTGTGATATTTGGTTTCTGCCAGGATAATATCAGTAACCATTTAGCTCAGGAGAAAGCCATTTTGTATTTTGACACAAAGCTTGCAGTTGTCATCATTTGATGCTAAACATTCATGGATGTTTCATGCAGCAGGCTGTTAATAATCCAGCTCCTTTAATGTTGTTTTATCTTGCAACCCTCCAGCCTGAATAAGTTTGCATTATCATTAAGGTAAACTGGGTTCATACTATGTGATACAGAACATCCAGACCTTCCAGCTGCTTGCTGTCTCTACCACAGCCAGTCCCTGGTTAATATTTCTCAGTCCCCTAGGATCTCCCTCACTTTTTTTGTTTGGCACTGGAGGAAGGTTTTAAAGGCAAACCTCTACCCAGGAGGTGATCTAGTCTCTTACTGCTTATTCATCTGCTGAATGTTATTCATTTGCTGAAGTTTCCTCCTGGTTGTTATTATATTTCATAAATCTGTTTTAGTTAAAATTAGACTTTTGGATTTATCTACTAAAGTAATGTTTATCACATTATAAAACAGGAATGAATTAAACAGTGGAAATATATTAAAATAATATATAAATTATACTGGAGACAATATTACAGGATTAATTGGATTATATAGGAGTGGACTAGTAGCATCAAAAGTTTGTGCAGTTATATTTGTTTGCTTTGCTTTTCTTTTTTTTTTTTCATTAGCCTCAGGTAGGTAGAACTATATTTTCAAAGTGCAGCAAAATGCATTCAATGTTACACACAAAATCCAATACTGGCATATAATTTGCAATTGCCTCAAACTACTCTTTTTTTTTAATTTTACAATGGCGCCATCTAAGGGTCAAACAGTAATACTTTCATGTGCCCAACTTTGGTTAAACAAATTGATGGTTGTTGAGATACTATCAGAGGTATTTTGTATTTGTGGTCTGTTTTATACAATTTGCTTTTATAACATTTGATGGAACATTTGTGCAATTTAACAATTCAGTTCTCTGTGTTTGGACACATTTGGATATTCATGATGTGACAATTGATATCTGATATATTATTATCACTATACCTTTATACAGCGTCACTGGGATCACCTGACTTGGGAATGGTTGGGAGCTACAACATGAAGCTCGCTGTTACTCCTGTATAAACTATACCAAAAAAGGGCAAGTTGTCCTCACCACCAAATTTGAAACCAGTTACAGTCAGGTGGTCCCAGTGAAGCCAATAAAAGGGCAACCATTTGGGGTTTTAACCTTGAAAACAAGCAACATTGCATTTAACTCCTTTGTTAAATGTATATTGAAGTAATAGGATTCTTAATAAATTGGATAAAATTGAGCGTAGGACTGATGATGTAGTTAGCCAGCTTGAAGTATATTGCAATATATGGACAAACAATCCCTGTTTTGCTTAAAAGGGAGGGCATTTTTTAGCATTTCCAGTTATACCGAAGGGGTGCAGAACAAGGCAATCTGCTAGTTATCAAAAAGTGCAGAGGAAAGCAATTTTGCTGTTGCACAGCAAATTGTCTGCAAGGTCATACTGTTCAAAACCCAGTGGCTCTACCCACCCGCAGTATGCACAAACATAGACGACCACATTAGGATACCCATGTCTGCCTGTGCGGAGCCCACCAAGTGTGTCCCTTCAAATGCTTCATATGTGCTTACTATGCACCGTAGCCAAACACCGCCTTCTTCGCACTGTGTGTTCTCCTGCCTGTTACTGTTACACTAGTGCTCCAGTTGAGTGGTTTGACCTGCCAACTAAGTAATTAGCAGTTTTTGGCTGCTAATATCAGACTTTCAGCTCAACAACTCTCTGTGAATTTCAAAGTGCATGCTGCACACACTTTCTGAGATTGGGAGCTTCTGCGACAAGTTTGAAGTCATGGATCACTGTTGCTATTGAGATGCTAAAACGTTGGGCTGGCGCAGAAACTACAGTAAATTAAATTTAGCACTTTTAGCCATATTCATTTTCGGGTTTAGTTCTCCTTTAAGGCATCCTAGCAGAATCTGCAGATGTTCTGGGAAGATGTTACATATCCTTAACCTTTATCAGATATTTCAGTGTCATTCTTTAGCAGTAAAATGGTCATGCAGCAAAGTGCCCCTACAAATAATCTTTCACATTTGGCATAAATGCAGGGGCATTATTGTTATAATTCAGGAACACAGTCTTGCCATAGGTGGCACTTTTCCTGAAATTACCTCTGCCTCCTCACATTGGGTCCAATAGTAATAGGCACTTTTTGTTACATACCACCCTGATACCTAGCTGGACACTACTGAGCAGGGTTGTATTTAGGTTTGGTCCTAGACACCAGACCCCTTCTATTGGTACATACCAAGGACAGTAGACATATGTGCTGATAGGGATGAGAGAGGTAGCCCTCAGCTCTGTTGCAAGGCTTAGCCGAAAGTATCTGATGGTGGTTGGAGGGGTGGTTTTCTATATAGAAAAGGTCCTTGGGAGCCTATAGTAAATATAGCTCTGATTGTGAAACATATTGCTTTTATTTCATATTCTCAGATTTGTGCAAACATAGCATTTAATTAAATAAAGGCAGAAATCAGTGCCCAGGTTACATGCACATTATCCACATGGTGGCACTGCTGAGCTACTAAAGGCACTATATACTACATAAATGCACAGTAGAAAGAAATGTGAAGAGAGTCAAAATAAAGTCACAAGGTAAATTTGTGTGTGTGTATATACCATAGATCTGAAAATGTTATAAGGAGCTACAATATATACACTGAAATGTGATTTATTACAACAACCTCCTATTTTTTCTAGTTTTCCATTATGCACTTTGGTTAGAGAATTGAGTGTTACAGCTAAAAAGGATGCATTAGTGTATTTCTATCATAGTAATAATAGCAACCATTAGCTTTCCATGTGTTGTGGATTTACAACCTGATGTAAGGGCTATAAAATTAGTTGGTAATTAGACTCCTTTCCCCGGCAGCATGACATTTTTAAGTAAGGAGGGTTATACAGTTTCTTTAGGAGAATTTTATCCTTGAACTTGCAGCCCCCCAAAACTGGCTGATGGTGTGTGGTTTCAGGTACTGACCCAACCTCTTAGAAGTAACTACTAGGGAAATGAACATATAGTTAGTTATTTGTAAACTTTTAAATGGTGCACAATTGTTTCAATTGTTTTAGTGGTGCATGGAACATTATAACTGGGGTGTTAACCACTGTTTTCCACTGGATGGCAGTAGCAAACCAAATGACCAGTATGCCATAGGATTTGCTGCTCATTTAACTGGAAACATATAAAAACACGTTGGTTGGTTATATGTGAAAAAACGATTAATAACAAATACAGTGGCTTGCAAAAGTATTCGGCCCCCTTGAACTTTTCCACATTTTGTCACATTACAGCCATAAACATGAATCAATTTTATTGGAATTCCACGTGAAAGACCAATACAAAGTGGTGTACACGTGAGAAGTGGAACGAAAATCATACATGATTCCAAACATTTTTTTACAAATAAATAACTGCAAAGTGGGGTGTGCATAATTATTCAGCCCCCTTTGGTCTGAGTGCAGTCAGTTGCCCATAGACATTGCCTGATGAGTGCTAATGACTAAATAGAGTGCACCTGTGTGTAATCTAATGTCAGTACAAATACAGCTGCTCTGTGACGGCCTCAGAGGTTGTCTAAGAGAATATTGGGAGCAACAACAACACCATGAAGTCCAAAGAACACACCAGGCAGGTCAGGGATAAAGTTATTGAGAAATTTAAAGCAGGCTTAGGCTACAAAAAGATTTCAAAGCCTTGAACATCCCACGGAGCACTGTTCAAGTGATCATTCAGAAATGGAAGGAGTATGGCACAACTGTAAACCTACCAAGACAAGGCTGTCCACCTAAACTCACAGGCCGAACAAGGAGAGCGCTGATCAGAAATGCAGCCAAGAGGCCCATAGTGACTCTGTACGAGCCGCAGAGATCTACAGCTCAGGTGGGGGAATCTGTCCATAGGCAACTATTAGTCGTGCACTGCACAAAGTTGTCCTTTATGGAAGAGTGGCAAGAAGAAAGCCATTGTTAACAGAAAACCATAAGAAGTCCCATTTGCAGTTTGCCACAAGCCATGTGGGGGACACAGCAAACATGTGGAAGAAGGTGCTCTGGTCAGATGAGACCAAAATGGAACTTTTTGGCCAAAATGCAAAACGCTATGTGTGGCGGAAAACTAACACTGCACATCACTCTGAACGCACCATCCCCACTGTCACATATGGTGGTGGCAGCATCATGCTCTGGGGGTGCTTCTCTTCAGCAGGGAGAGGGAAGCTGGTCAGAGTTGATGGGAAGATGGATGGAGCCAAATACAGGGCAATCTTGGAAGAAAACCTCTTGGAGTCTGCAAAAGACTTGAGACTGGGGCGGAGGTTCACCTTCCAGCAGGATAACGACCTTAAACATAAAGCCAGGGCAACAATGGAATGGTTTAAAACAAAACATATCCATGTGTTAGAATGGTCCAGTCAAAGTCCAGATCTAAATCCAATCGAGAATCTGTGGCAAGATCTGAAAACTGCTGTTCACAAACGCTGTCCATCTAATCTGACTGAGCTGGAGCTGTTTTGCAAAGAAGAATGGGCAAGGATTTCAGTCTGTAGATGTGCAAAGCTGGTAGAGACATACCCTAAAAGACTGGCAGCTGGAATTGCAGCAAAAGGTGGTTCTACAAAATATTGACTCAGGGGGCTGAATAATTACGCACACCCCACTTTGCAGTTATTTATTTGTAAAAAATGTTTGGAATCATGTATGATTTTCGTTCCACTTCTCACGTGTACACCACTTTGTATTGGTCTTTCATGTGGAATTCCAATAAAATGGATTCATGTTTGTGGCTGTAATATGACAAAATGTGGAAAAGTTCAAGGGGGCTGAATACTTTTGCAAGCCACTGTAAATGATAATAATAACCTTTGCACAGACAGCTTTTATTTCAGGTGTTATTCCTGAGACTGAGTAGAGTTAAGCTTGTGCTGAAGCTTTCCTGGGCTTTATGTGGAATCCAAGCATGTGAAACATGTCATTTGACCACTTAAACACTAATGTTTATTAAAGCAAATAATACAGTCACATTCATATTTCTTTGCATTCCTAGCAAGATGGGGCTCTAATTTAGAGTCAGTACAGAGCCTGTATCTGATGTCTTGATGTTCTTATCCACAAAGCCTTCAGACTCTTTTTATTCTCACTCAGGCCTTAAATTGCTCTTGGCATGGCTGCACTGAAGCCTATGGTATGTTGGTAACATTTCTCCTCACATAACTTTATAACATATAAATCATTCATACTTTTTATTTACATACTGTTAAGAAATATTTAATTTTTTTACAATGTATATAATTCCCTGCCATTTCCTATGAATGCATTTGCCTTTTTGGAACTACTTTTCCCAGCATCCCCTACCTGCTATTCTACAGCCACTGGAGACAAGTAGAATCTCTAATTATAAGTGGTTCTTCCAGGGTTCCTCCAGCTGCACTGTTCCCCCAGCAATAAGACCATCACATTTCATGTATATGCGTAATGCATCTATATGTATATATAGTTTTATTTATATAGTGCTACTTATTTATGCAGTACTGTACATAAAAAAGGGAAGAATGTACAGATTTTATGCACTGGAGATATGGCTCTCATAGTAATATATTTGCTCATTTTACTCATAAGCCATGCTCTCTAAATTCCAACACAAGGCTAAGCTGATTCCAATGAAACAGCCCTCATCAAAGTAACTAATAACCTTCTTGTAGTTAAATCCTCAGGCTTTTGCTGTGTTCTTATTCTGCTTGACCTTTCTAAAGCTTTTAAAGGAGACCTTTTATCCTACAAGTAAATATGCTGCAGTAAGGAACACGCCTTCCTTCTCACAGGGACAGAAGAGCTTCTGCATTCATTTATCTGTTTTTTCAGCCAAGAAATCTAATGTTTTCCAGTGATCTGGCATTCTGGATTTGGTACAATTGTACACATACAGGCTGTGCTCAGATCTTGGTGCTAGGCGGATCTTATAGCTGCTTTCCCCGTTACACCCTCCAATTAAACAGTAAATGACCATGCCAAGGGGAGAGCCCTGAAGTTTAGCATTCTTTGTTTTTGTCTCACCATTTAAAGGGCAAGTTTAATTGACTGGAACATTGTACATGAGAATTTTTACTGTGTGAACAAAACGGCTAAAAACATTTATACACATTAATAGCGCTTGTGCCTCTTCGGCACCACATGTTACACAGTTATATCACAACTGTGTGGAAAAGGCCTGTGTTACTTGTTTCATAGGCTTCCGTTTAAATTTTGCACGTAATTCTGATTCCTGTGTTTGACAGTGAACTAATAGTAGGATATTTGTATTTACAGTTGGACTGGGGTTTGTAGCCCCAAGACAGCATGCTAACAATGTATTCAGTGATCTGTCTACAGTCAAAGAGGACACTAGTCCTAAGGGTAATGGTGCAATGTGCTGTTATAGCTGTGCCAGATCATTCTTCTTTTTCATGCAACTGTAGCCTGACAACTGCTGCTACCAGTACTTTATGCGCCACTGCATTGTTAGTTAGTTTGTGCTGTTTTGGTGCTGTTTTTATCCACATGTGCTGTTACCTTTACATTGTACTCTAGCATTTAGGCTGTTGTTCAGCTACATTTCCAATTAACCATCACCAGCTCTTCAAATGGGAGCCACTGATTGGGTATCCCTGATTATAGCATGAAGCCTTGTTGCAATTATGATGTTCAGTTAATAAAAACATAAATACAAACGTTGTTTTTATATTGTTTTTACAATTGAATTTTTGCTTCAACGGATATAACCTCCTGTATTGAAGCTGAACTATGCTTGGATGAATTAATATCCAGGGGACTGATTTACTAACAAGGGTACTAAAAGCTGGTGATGGTTAATTGGAAATGTAGCTGAACAACTGCCTAAATGCAACAGTGCAGTTGCCTATGGGAACCAATCAGAACTTTGTTTTAATTTTCTAACTTGTAGTATACTGCTCAATACAGGCTGCTGAATGGTTGCTAAGGGCAGCTTCAGCAATGGAATTTAGCACATGTGTATATAATATAGCCCAGCAGAATAAATAGCAATAGGAAGGAAACACAGGGGAAAATGATGAGGGCTTTTCATGAAACAGGTTAAGTACAGTTTCTCCATGGATAAGTTTAGGGTGAGTTTTGGGAGGCAGCAACAGGGCAAATGCAAATTTCGTGTTTATGGAAAGGTGCCAGCAGTGCTGTCGCTAGGCAGAAAAGCTGCTGGGGCAAAATTATAACATAAGGTTACTGTAAAATAAATGGACATCTCCCTTCGGAAATAAGCCAGGTTTTGGTGGCTGGGATTTGGCAGGCACCAGCTGTAATCTGAGAGATGAGAGAGAAAGGCAGACAGCCAGGAAATGTCCTGATGGTTTTTATTGTGGCTACTAAGATTCATTTTTCCTTAGTGAAAGCACAAGGAAAAGTAATGGTTGGACACGTTGGTTATGTATCATGCTGTTATCATGCAAGAGCACAGCTGGGGCAGCATCTGGCTTTTTACAAATTATTGGCATAGTAGAAAGAGGCTCTTCTGCATGTATCATCATACAATCATAAAAATTTCTTAATCATTTATTAGTAAATGTTGTTAAAACAGTATCTTTCTGGCTGTTTATATTCTCTGCACTGTTGGTTCTGACTCCTGAAACAATGTAACAAGTCATTCAATGTAAACAATGAAAGCCAGCTTATTAACAGACCTTTGCTACAAGAGTAAGAGAGTGCAGAGAACAGAAAGGTATAAACAAAATTATTTTTATGGTCTACTTTTTATTTCTAAATTACACTGCTTACACAGCAAATAATTCACTCTACCATTTCAAATTTTATTCTTGAACCAACAAATATGTATATTTTAGTTGTAATATTGGTGTGTAGGTGCCATTTCAGTGCATTGTGCCTGATTCTGAGCTTCCAGAAGGAGCCAGCACTACACATTAGACCTGCATTCAGATAACCTATTTTTTGTCCTACTTCCATGTAAGTGGAGGAGTCATGAGCCAGACTTGGATTTTTTACTATTGAGTGCTATTCTGATATCTACCACTTTTAGAAAAACAGGTGTCAGGGAGCAGTTATCTTGCTACCTTCCCATGGTTCTGCTGATCGGCTGCTGGGGGGGAAAGGGAGGGGAGTAATATCACTCTAACTTGCTGCACAGCAAGTCACATGGCTGTGGCACCCTGGGAAATGAAGAATATGGCTAGCCCCATCTAAAAATTAAATATAAAACTGTGCTTTAAAAAAAATGGATTTAGCAGGAGATTCAGGATTCTCCTGGAGAAGCTCTATTAACTGATGCCTATAATGTATCCCTTTAATGTATGTTGGAAATTGCTTAGAATTACATTTTGTATTGGGATATTTTAATGCCAGCTGTTCTCGAAGTAGAGCCCTTCTACATATGACTTTTTCTCTAAGTTGGACCCTCACTTGACTAGTGGAGGATAAAGGGATTCTAAGGAACTTTAATTACCTCACATTTTCAGACAGGGGTCTCCTTAAAGAAAGTGATTTACATAGAATAAAAATGCAATATACTTTCCTCAATATACTGGATATATATATCTATCTTGATAAAGGTCCCAGGTGAGGACCGAAACGTCGATCTAAATAAAATAAGTATCTTTTTTTGATTAAATTTTCCTGGTGTGCATCAGCATTTTTTACATATTTACATTGTTTATCTGATTTGAACCCAGGTTTTAATCCCTATAAGTGTGTGCCTCAGCCTTTTTATATATATTTGCTTGTGCAATATCTAGACTAGACTAGAACATTCACCCTCTTTAAATAAACAGTGCAGGTATGCAGCATGGAAAATAAACATTGAACACCTCAGCATGGACTTTATATGCTGAACTGGGGCTGAACACCTATGGTAAGATAAACATATAAAGGGACTATCATACTGTATGATAATCCCTTTATATGTTTATCTTACCATAGGTGTTCATCCCCAGTCACTTGGGGGTGCCAAAATGTTAGGCACCCCCAAGTGACTTAAATCGCTTACCTTGTACCCCGGGCTGGTGCCCCTGTTAGGAGAAAACAGCACCAGCTCGGGGTACCTGTAGCAAGCGTTTCCTTCTTTCCTTTTCGCGCTGCTGCTTATTGTCCGGGACAGACGCATGCGCAGTAGAGTGAAAAGCCGACTTCTATGCTCAAAGTTCAGCTTTTCACTCTACTGCGCATGTGTGCGCAGCGAACAAGGAAGAAGGAAGCCGATCGCTGCTACCCCGGGCTGGTGCTGTTCTCTCCATACAGGGGCACCAGCCCGGGGTAAAAGCTAAGCGATTTAAGTCACTTGGCACCCCCAAGTGACTTAGACTTTCCTTCTCCTTTAAAGATTTTTAAACCTGCCCAATTGATATCTGGGCGATTTTAGCTAGATATCGGTCAGGTAGGCCTGTTGGCAGACACCCTAAACAGTCCAATAAGCTGCTGACTTGGTCTGGAAACATGCCATGTCCAGGAATGACGGTTCTTTGTAAAAGCCCCTTGCTACAGGGAGGGCAAAACAGGCATTAATTGCTCAGGCCCCACCAGTATAGGGCAGTCACTAGCACACCATTTATCTGGGATAACTTTTGGCAGAAGCATCGCTGCAGATCCCTTATTTTAATTAACTGGAAGAGTTCTGCAGCATGGCTATTATTCTTTACCTCTTTTCTTGTGGCATCAACATTTTGTAAATTTTCAGCTCTCAGGGCTTTGGTCCAGGATGGCACACCTGGGGTTCATGTGTAGTTCAGTAAGCACAGACTATTTCTTTGCTGCCTGCCTTACTATATTGAACTTCTTGTGCTTGAGGCTTATCCTATCACAAATTTCTTTGAGCAGTGGGAGCCCACCAATAAAATTTTGTCCAGGGCCCACTGGTTCTCTAAAGCGGCCTTGGCTACAGGGATATTATCCATTTTCAGAACTGGATGCTGTGACTGAATGATATGATCATACACAGCTGAGTCCCTTGGAGAGAGCAGAAGGGAGAACAATTGGATGGGGCAGGCTGGCTTATATAAAAATACTTCTCAGAGTTTGCGGTCTTAAATGTGAATGTACAAAAAAACCCATATGAAGCATTATTGGGAGCGCCAGTACAAGGGGTGACCAGGACACAGCAGAAATTAATCAACCAGATATTTTTAGCCGCAAAGCAAGTATTGGCGAGGTCCTGGAAGTCCCCTGCTATTAACTATAATCTACTTAAACCTAAGATCGATTGGATATTTGTAAATGAGAAGTTAACCAGTATTGCCCTAGATAAATACCCACTGTTCCTTAAAACTTGGCAACCGTGGATTGACTATAGGTTTGGAAGATTGCTCTCCACTTCGATATTATCTACTTGACTGTAGTGAAATGTTATTGAAGCGATATATGGCCAATACCATACCCCTCGGTTACTAATTACCCCCTTGTTTCCCCAGTTCTTTTCTGAAACTGAGTAACACATTAGGTTTTATATGTGTATGGAAATATATTTACACTGTTACCAATTGATGGAAAATGTCTTTGCAATCTGTAATATTTAGAAGTTACTTCATATCTTTAAATTATTGTAAAGAACAAAAAAAGAATGCAATTTTCTGTTTAACACGTGAAATATTGTAATGATTGATATAAAACAATAAAAAAAAATTAATGATAAAAAAAAAAAATACTTCTCAGAGGGGTGGTTTGCATTTTCAGAAATGTTCTCCACATTTTTATTCAGAACAGTGTTCATTAAACAGGTCATTCTCCTTGTTTTTAAATTGTCATCCCATCACATTTATATGTATTTGATATGTTTCCTATTTGTTGCTTTTATCTCTTTAGAAAGCTGAAACTGAGGATTTTACCAAATTAGAGCAATAGGATCATTTATAATACCAATGCAAAAATTGGTAACATTTGTCATGTTTATTAGCCTCATTCTTAGCAACTGCACCAGATACCTGAGCCCTAATAAATTGCACACAAATTGGATACATTTGCATCTGCAAGAGAAGGGGCAGCATTTAGACTTGATATGAGTGTACATTTACACACATCAGCTGTATGTGATCCAAGTAAGACCATATTCAGTGCTTATAGGTGCAACATGCAAAGGAAACTCTGTGTTTTATCCCTGGTCAAGGCAGGTGTTATGTACTGTACAGGGGTCAGCACTGCCTGAGTGACCTGTGCTTTATACTGGCAAGTTAGCACTAGGCTGGAACAAGGTTGGAGACACAGACTAGGTGGTACATTGCACTTTTTGTACTCTCTATGCCAGAGATTCCCAACCTTTCTTACTCATGAGATACAGTCAAATGTAAAAAGACTTGGAGAGCAACACAAGCACAATAAAAGTTAACGGAGGTGCCAAATAAGAGCTAAGATTGGCTATTAGGTAGCTTCTATGCACACTATCAGCTTACAGGAGGTTTTATTTGGTAGTAAATCTTGTTTTTATTCAATCAAAACTTGCCAGCAAGTCAGGAATTCAAAAATAACTACCTGGTTTGGGGGCACTGAGAGCAACATCCAAGGGGCCTGGGAGCAACATGTTGCTCACGAGCCACTGGTTGAGGATCACTGCTCTATGCTGTGAACACAGGAGATTTTGTTTTTCTTGCTTCAACAGATCACGTCCTACAAGCTGATTGTGGTTGCATGGCATGAAGGGAAACATAAAGAAGTTGATAGACCTCTCATTTGCATTGCAATGCAGTGACTGTCCAATGTAGATGCATGTAAACAAAAAAACACCTGTCCTTACCTGACCATATTTTACATTACAGCATGGCAGATCAGATTTGTTTGAGCATCCCAGAAAATCATGTACAGTTGCATAACAAATGTCTGTAGTATAGTTCAGCTCTAAGGGGTGCAATTTATTTATAGGAACAACTTCTAATAGAGAGACTTAATTTGCTACGACATGGTTTTTTCCCCCCTTTCAGCTTTTGTAATATTATGGCTACTAGAGTGCTTGATCTGAATAGCAAACCAAATAACAGAGGTATATAATCTCATTATTTACAGTAGACTTAGCAAATGTTCTGCACCTGGCATATTGTCTGTGCAATTACTAGAGCTCTGCTGGCTTTTCAAAAGAGGGTTTTTTCATAGTGATAGTTAATCAAAAATGTAATTCTATATAGAATGTGCTCCTATGTTGTGTGACTAGAAGTTTTACATAATAGCACCTAGGTATGTACTGCATGCCTCACCCCCATTGGAAGGATTACATCAGCACTCATACAGGATACATGATTCTTTGTAGAACTCACAACAAAGAAGCTTTTGTCACCAGATTCATGGAAGGTAAATAGCCTCGGGACTTCTCATTTAAGTTAATTCTTCAGTGTAATTTCATATAATTAGCCTAGATGCTGCGGCATTATAGACATGAAATAATGTAGCCAATGCAGGACTTTTCCCATACTAATTATTTTTATTGGCAATATAAGTTTATTGTAACTCCCACACCACCAACATACATCAAAAGATACCCATACTTCATTTGAAATGCTTTCAACAGTGATGCCAAGCTAAAAGTCTTACAGTTGTACGGAACTGCAGTGCCTAGCAAGGATGGGATTTAGAATTCACAACAACTGGACAGGTCAGATGTCCCTGGCTCCCTGCTCTGCAGTTATATGTGGTATCTATATTGGTACCTTTTTAGCTGGCTAGAGAGCCATTTTCCTTTGTACTCCTTACTTGCTTTCTGTAGTGTAATATCCTCTCATGCAAGGATTCTTTATGAAGGTGGCACAGATTAAGTTTCCAGCATGACCCTTTATCCCTTTCTCTTCATTTACTCATGTTAAGTATTAATACACATTAAAATACAGATGCTGGTATTGTGCATGCAAGGGACAACCACTGTTCTGTACCTTAATAGTGCATAATGTGCTTTTCTGCACCTGTAGCTATCCATGAGTACAACTGAAATTGTTCTTGTAAAAGAAATTAAGTTATAACACATCATGCATCATTAATATCTGGAAGTATTTATACATATAAACATATTTCAGTAGTACTGTTCTTTCAAGTAATGAAGATTTTATAGTTTAGTATTCTTATTTCTCCTTCTTCCTGAAGTTTTATCTCATATTATTCAGTAATAGCTGCTAATTGCCTGGTGTAATGATGACTTTGCCAGGCTGTAGTGTAGACATTTTGATTTCTAACAAACTTTGTAATGTGTCACCTAAGAACTCCACAAAGAACAATAATAACTGCAGTGTTGAGTGCCACAGTTATTCCCAGAAAGCATAAGGCTGGAAACACCAAGGGACACTGTAATGAAATAGAAGAATTTTTAAACAAGTAAAATGTTTACTGGGTTGATTATTTACTAGTGCCCCCTGCAGATGTTAACCTCGGAATGAAGAATTTGTGTAGGTTGTCTAGACAAGTGGCATTATTGGCTAATAACTGTCAGTATTATTAAATACAGTGGCATTTAAAGAAATAGTACACCCATGTGTATTATAACTGATGACCACCATTTATAAAGATATATTTAGATTGTAAGCTCTACAGATCAGGGATTTCCTTACTTTTAAGCACTTAAAGGTGAATACAACTATATTTTCTATATTCTAATTGTAATAGGGCATTCTAATTGTAATAGGGTGCACTAGAGCAAATATTACTTGTATTGACCATTATGAAAAATCATCTGATGTTCATAAGCTGTGTGCTGGCCTCTCTACAGGAACCTGATGAAAGCGAGGCCCAGCATGAAAAAGAAAAAACATTCCTTTTGGGTTTATTTAACGTTTAAATAATTTTTAGCAGACTAAGGGGCGTATTTATTATGGTGTGTAAAACTAATTCGCCGAAAAAACTGAGTAAAAAGCTGTGTAAAATAAATGGAAAAGATCGCCGTCTGACGCCGTATATTACGCCGGATATGATGCCGTTATTTTTCAAAAGTTCCGGTGGAAGAAAAAACGCGTAAAAAATTACGCCGATTTTACATCGGTTTTACGCCGTTTTTACACGGCGAAGCCTGGCGATGTGTGGTGAATTTTCTCGCTGTCTTTTACACAGCATAATAAATATGCCCCTAAGGGTATTGTGTTACACCAAATGGAAAAATCCCCTATAGTGAAAATCCCAGGTCCTAAGCATTCTGGATATAGATCCTATACCTGCACAATGCTTTGTTTTATATAATACTGAACGTAGAGGTGCTAGGCCAAGGGGTATATTTAGAGCTTGCCACAGTCTGTTAGCGTGAAATTGAACCACTCTCCATTCATTTCTAGGGAGACTATTTACTATGGATTTTTGAAAGAGTATTTACTGTATCAACTGAAAGTTCACCCTTTGAGAAATAGACCTTTCTTAAATGACATAGTTATGGAGAGTGGCACAACTTTACTCCAGTAGACTGTGGCAAGCTCTAAATTCACTATTTGATAAATATACCTTCAAATGTCTACATGGGGACTTGAGAATAAGACCCTCTGCTTCCCTGTATCATGTGCAAAATACTCAGTATACTATATATTCCTTTATCTGGTCAGTTGCACTTTTCTTGACTCCTGGATCCTACATAGGCATTGAAACAAACATTGAGGAGTACATTTCAATTATTTTAATTGTATGGGCTGGTTCCTTAAGCATTATAAAACTTCTGGGCTGTGGAACCAACCAAATTTAAATAATTTCCTCTTAAAAATGGTGGTGTAAAATAATGGCATATATTTAGCTGCATGGCCAAGTAAAATGCACACCTTTATGGATATTAATTGATTATTACCTTGAATGCATTCCATTAATTCAGGGCATTGTCGACCAATTATTTTGAACATTTTTACAATTTAATAAATATACCGAAAGTGTTCATTAAATTATATGTATTCATTTCCTACTTTTCATTAGGTTTCTAATGGTCAATTGTATGCATCCAATCAATCTGACTGGTTTGGTGACTGCCACTGGTTAAAAGATGCCCTTATTTATATTTATAACCATAGCAAGCTGCATGTTTTATCAAATACAGCTGAGTTGAGCTTATTACAGTTTGAAAGAGAAACTGTAACTAGAATGCCTTTTTTATGTATAGAAACAATATAAATATGGTGATCTTAGACATGATGTACTGTTAAATGTTGAACAAGTATGTAGAAGCATTCTGGCTGACTAGTCTTGACATTGGATTTTGTATATTTTGGCAAGTATTTAAGAGGGTTTAGCGTTACAATGAGTTTTTTGAGTGCCAAAATCAGATAAATGCTCTACATCCATGACCGAGTATTTCTTTCTGCATCTGTCACTACCACATTGTACTGAACTGACTAAAATTGCAGCATCTTGTTTAATATACACACTGACCAGTTCCAAATTTTCTCTGGAAGCAATATCAGCAACGGACTTTTGTTCATCAGGGAAATCATATTTATGTGCAAACAAGCACTGACTGTAGGAACTGGACTCTTGATCAGTGGAAAGGCATTCTCTGAAGTAATGAATTATGCTTCATCATCTGCTAGTCTGCCCAATTAGTCTGACTTTGGTGTAAGTCAGAAAATGTCTATATGTCTGAATGCTTAATGTGTACTGTAAAGTTTGGTGGAGTGGGAATCATTGGGGCTCTTTATTATGGTTTAGGTAGAGGCCTTAGTCAAGTAAAAGCAAAACCTCAGTGTTATATTCTTGGCAGTGTAGAACTTTCTATTTTGGGGCATATTTACTATTGTATAAATTTCTCAGTTCAACATACAGAATATAGAGATATGTCGATTGGCGATAATCCATTCTTGTTCTCCTAGAAAATTGGGGGAGATTCACTGGTTAAATGATGTGAATTTTCACCAATGCAGAAAGATTATATTTATTATTATTATTGAACTACAGCTTGTATAAACCCCTTACAATCACCATTTAGGAGGTTGCTGGCAGTAGCAGTTCAACAAAATTGAAGGGACAGAGGTGGAGTAAATATAAAAGAAAAAATTAGTACTGATATTGCCATTTTCTGGACAAAAGTCTTAATGTGAGATCCCTGTGCAGTGCTGATCCTAACACCTAACACACATCCTAAATACCAGTTCATTTTAGCTGTTTGGTTATCACCTTACAAGTTGACTGTACTGGAATGTGATAACCTCCAATGTAGGATTTAGAGGATAACACTGGCAGAACTAGGCCAGGGATTGGATTTAAATCAAAAACAACATCTCTGTAGTGGTGTCAGAGCCATATTTCATTCAGGTTCCTCACACCATTGGACCAATGTGGCATATTTACCAAAGATTTTGGTAGGACAGTTTGTATTAAAGGGACAGCCATCTGGCGAGGTCATAAGTTCTTGTCTTCTATGCAAAGTGCTACAATTTTGTCAAGCAGTAGGTTAGGCAAAGGTCATTAGAGAAATTAAGGTTGAAGAAATAGCCAAATCAAAGACACACATTCTAGTTTTACTAAAATAGTAAAGTCTCCACTCATCTAGAGTATCTCTAAGGGTTATGGCCAATAGGACATTTTGTCAGACAAAATAGCCTTCAGAAGTGAATGAAAAGCTCCCTGTTGCACATGCACAGAATGGTGACAGGCAGGCTTCGGGGCTCAAATGCTATCTTGATTTAACCAAAGGGAATATAGCAGCTAGAGGCACTTAATTCTTTAGTAGATTCTTAAGACTGTCCCTACAATTGTACATTCTAATAGTGGCAATTGGGAAGGCTGCTCAGGGCCCAAAACTGACTGCTTTAATGACTTATATAATAATCTGTCTGGTGCTGTGATTGATTAGGCGGAGCAATATATTTCCCACTGTTTTATCAATCATAGCACAGAAAATGCTGGAACTATTCTGCTTCCAGATGCAGAGGCCACTTTTACATGAAATAAAAGGACCATTTTGCCAAGAAATGTTGAGTCCACTGTGTTACATGGGGCAGATTTATCAAAGTGTGACATTAGAGCTCACCACAGAAAAATGCACTCACCCACGTTCTATTCATTTCTATGAGAATTTTAGAAACGTGTTTATCCAGTGTTGAACTCTAACTTCCACTCATTGATAAATACACTTCTAAAAAAAATAGGCCTGTGATTAAGTGTCTATGAAAGGCGGTACTCCAATAAAGTTACTTTGTAATCAAGAATTTTTCCTGAAGATTTGCTTAGTGAGTGCCTGCTCTTCATACAAACAGTGAATGGATGACTAACATAATAGCCAGAACACTACTTCCTCCTTTTAGCTCTCTAACCTGTTAAAAGTCAGTAACCAATGAGGGGAGGTCATATGGGACATAACTGTTTTGATTTGGACCTGCATGCTAAGGATCAAAAGCAAACTAACTGAATAGTTAGGTCCCATGTGGCCCACATAAAGTCGCTGACTGACTAACGGGTTAGAGAGTTGAAAGGAGGAAGTAGTGTCCTGGCTATTATGTTAGACATCTGCTCACTCCAACCTTTATAGATTAGATTTTTGGCTAACTAACTATATTTTTGATTTTGCACAGTCTATCTGTTTACCCAGTTTGTTGAGAACAGCTCAGGGCCAAAGTTCACATAATTTGCCTCTGGGTCTTAATAGTAACAGGCTACAAAATAATTTCCAGCAAAGACTGATATTAACACTTGTCATGAAAAGTGGATATATTTACAATATCTATAAGAAAAGCAGTTTATAATTGTGATTATTAATATTGATCTAGTTAAGTATAGCCCAAAAACAGATTCCAGTGGGGATAGGGTGGAATAAAAGCAGCACCGAACTATAAGCTTGAACAATTCTTTGCATTGTAATAAAACAACCTGTTAATATTGTGTTAAGAACTAATATAATCTATTATGTACCATGCTGGAAAAGATATCATGGATGATAGAGTAGCAGAGATTTGTCCACCAAATAAACACCACCAGAAGAGGAGAGCAGGATTCCTTGCGTGTTCAGTAATATAAACATGAATCTTTTACTAACTGGGCTGCTGTGTGTGAATAGAAGAGCTCTGCGTGAAACTGGCCCCGGGCCAAGATAACATCACAAAGATTCTTTTGAAATACTTATTGCATGTATAGGAGGCTACTGCAAGATACCTGTACCTCTTAGCTTTCTAGATACTGGGGTGGACAGGGGTGTTATGGTCACAGTTTTAGTAATACTAATTTAAGTAAACTGAGACAGAGTGAAGGTTGCTTCGTGGATGGAGGTTTTTCGAATGATGTGAACTATCACATGCTGGCTAATTGTTTTCCAATAGCTATCATATATTAAGTAGACTGTCCTTTAGAATATTTTAAGTTGTATGTCCTAATGTTATGCTAAAAAACATTCTTCAAGTGGGAGATGCTGTATAACTGAAGGTAATAAAAAACCATGCAGGTACCCATGAAGGTGATTAAACATGGGCATTCTCTTCTAATTTCTGGGGACCCCATGGACTCTGTAAAGACATCCTGTGCAGGGCAGAATAGGATTCTGACCTCGGAGACAGATTTTAATGTACCCAATATGGAATAAATGATCTGAATGCAATCTTTTGCCCTGGTATTGAATCAGGGTAAGTAAGGGCTAATGCAATAAATGCCATAATTATCCAGTGACAGAACTGCTATGCATAAAATACTATGTACCTAGTAACCCCACAAAAACATAGGAATATTATACGTTATCTGTCAAATGCAACTTATAAACTAACAAAAAGACTACAAAGTAGAGTTTTGGTTTTTTTAATTAAAACTGCTTTTTATTTTAAAACAATGCTTGCTATAAAATGTTTCAATAGCTGTATTCCAACCAAACCTATCTGCACTGACTGACTTTTAACTCTGCCGCAGTCGTTGTAGGGAGCTATAAGCCTTTCATAGACGATCCACTGTTCAAGTCTACATGCAATAGAATAAAGGCAAGCACACTGACATTCCAAGGGAAATGACATTTCATTAATAAAAATATTTTATTAAAAGTTGTGCTGGGCAGATGATCTGCACCTGAGGAATGGAGGCAGGAGACAACCCCCTGCAATGGTGTGCATGTCCTGTTGCTCATGGCTACAAATTTCACATGTAACGGAGTAGATTAAGTTTTGTCTGATGGCTAGCATGAGCTGTACTTCTTTCTTATCAGATGCTTGCCTTACTATACAGGGGATTTCTTGTCATGCAGTTAATGAATTTATGGCATTTTTAACAATGACAGGCTTATGGGGTTAGGCTGCCCATTCAGACTTTCCCTTTCTTCTTTATTAGCCGTTTAATGTAGAGGAGAACAAAAGTTGTCTAGGACTTCACAGCTGAGCTGCGAAAGAGCCATTATTGCTGAGGGAAATCTTGATTTAGAGATAAGCATGGCAAAGGTCAGATTTTTATTTCAGGTTTTTTTTTTTTAAAGTAAATTTAGTCCAAACCACTTGAGTTATGTTTTCCCAGTTCCCCTCAGGGCAATGCATACTTCCTTAATGTGGATTTGGTTGGAGCAAGAATATCCTAATGAGAGTGTAAGGTACATATTCTCACATTGTTGAACCATTGATTAATAATGAGCTAAGTGTCAATGCCATCAGTCCTTGTGTTTACTGAATGAATGATCTGTACATACCATGCACTCATAAGAAAATGCAGTGAATTAAAACATATGCCACCTTTAAGAGCCTAAAGCATATGACAATCAATGTAAGAATCATTAATATACTTCATCCTTCTGTTTAGCTTTTTTATTATTATTATTAACATTTATTTATAAAGCACCAACATATTCCGCAGCGCTGTACTAGCTCCCCATACTCCTTGAGAACCTACAGCTCTGTTTATAATTGAACTGGAAAGTTTGAGGGTACACTAATTGTGTATGTAATTACTGCATACTTCCGATACCACCGATTCCTCTGTTTTTAATATGCTAATGTATTTTATACATTCATACAGTCAATGAAAAGCATGCTTCATGGTCACTCAACGTTTATGCACTGCCTGCATTGGGCTTTATTCTTATAGCAGAGAAGTGATTAATTATGACTGTTTGTGAATTGGGACATTTAAACTTGCTTTTTTTTTTTTTTTTTTTAATTCCCATTTAAATTTAGTAGGAGTCGGTTCATTTTTTGACGACTCCGACTCCAGGTACCCAAATTGCCTTCGACTCCGACTCCACAGTCCTGGGTAGTATTATGTCATAGAAAAGGGACAGCAAAAATGATTGTCGCTGTGTGGAACGATGGAGGCCCAAGATATATTGTGCTTTGGTGGTGCTGGTGGACTTAGTGGATTAGTTTTCCATTGAAAATGAGAATCAGTTTACTGTTATCACTCTGCAATATCACACCAAGAAGACAAGTGGCACTATTGACTAAAGGCTAACTAGACCTTTCCTTTCTTAATACATAAAGCCAGCTTGTAATTCTGAAAAATGGTAAGACAATATTTGTATGGCATTAGAGGGGTGATGGAGATATAAGAAGTGGGCAGAGAGGCATTCTGGGATCTAATGTTATTCCTGATTTATTATTATTATTATTATTATTTATATAGCGCCATCAATTTATGCAGTTCTTTACAGAATGGATTTAGAAGTGGAATTTAGAACAGGCTTTAAGGGCAACAGGCTGGACATCCCTGTTATATATGAATGCTGCTGTAATACTCTATTTCCTTGTGTCCATACATGCAGGAATTTATATAAGTCATGCACATAGATTGCCCATTCCCAGATGTGTAACATAAAGTAAACTATGTGACTTCCCCCCTTAATCTGCATGCCTGCCTGTTCTAGTAATACAAAGTATCTGCCTGGGCATTAGGTGCTCACTGTGTTATACAAAGTAGCTTTACTATTTATCTTAACTTTTGCATGCTCCATGCCCCTCTATGTCTTTCAGCAAAGTATTTGCTATACTTGTTGCACTTCCTATACTAATCTATCAAAATATCTCACATATGCACATTTTTTTTTCTTTAGTTTTAAAGCTCTGGATAGCTCGGTCAGTAATGATGACCAACATGACACAGAATCCATTTTTTGTTATTTCGTTTATTAGTTTGGGCTGATATCTGAGACTCTCATGTTTAATGGTGGTCAAGCAGAAACAATGCAGTCTGTCTATAGGAAAGTATGTCCCAGTTCTCAAGCAATAAACAACATTGTCTGACCTTGCCTAGGTGGGTGTCAAATGACAATGCTTTTTAAAATTACTGTCTCACACTGGTATAAACTACATCTCCCAGCATTCACCATCAGTAGAAGACATTACTTTTGGAGGTCTTGTTCATGCATAACAGATGTCTGTGTTGTTCTCTTATTCTTATACAAAAGTCATATTCTTTTACATTCATTACATCATTCCCAGAAAAGATTACAATCTAATTTCTGTTATTCAGACATACCCATAGTGGGGTCTGTTTCATCAAAATGTAATTAAATGACAAGTTTGTCTGTAGATGAAAATCTGAGGAGACACTGGAAAAAAAACCATACATACTGCACACAGGTAGTTACCTCTCTGAGCAGTCTGCACTAATGGTAGTTAAACCTCTCTTTTATAATTAAAAGAATACCCTTTAATCTATAGGAGTAGGACCTTAGTTGAAAACAAAAAAGAGAAAGAATGTATATGCGTATACAATTTAATCAGACATTTGTGAATGCTTGTCATTTCTCTCAAGGTGCCCATACACGGGTGGGCGCTATCAGGGAGAATGTAGGCTAATTCGATCGTTTGGCCCTGGGGCTTACAGGTGGGCAATATCAGGAGAATCCAGGCTAATTCGGTCTTTTAGCCCTGGGGCCAAATGATCGAAATATAACGATAGGTATAGGCAAAGTCAGTTCAGGGACCACATCAACGAGCCGATGCGGTCCCCGATCCGACTGAATTTTTTAACCTGCCCGATCGATATTTGGACGATTGTAGGCCAGATATCGGTCGGGCATGCCCCTCGTTCCTGCCTCTACACGGGCCAATAAGCTGCCGAATCGGTCCAAGGGACCGATTCTGGCAGCTACAATCGGCCCGTGTATGGCCACCTTTAGAAGGCTGTAGCCCAATTGTTTGCAAAGGCAGAAGTTTATATTGTGCTTTTAGTTAGACAAGAGGAAGCTTGGCCTCTTCTCCTGGCGGACCCTTGCCAAAACTTATTTTGTCTATGTATTAAAGATTTACTTTACTTACCTATTTTATCATGGCATTTTAATTCTTCCTGTACAGTTTTTAGAAATGTTTATATATGCATCAGGGTAATCTTTCCTTGAGACCAGGTGCAAAAATTCTGGCCCAAAGAGTTGCTAATGTCATACAGTCTGACATTTGCCCACATGTAATACCTTATAGCAACCAATCAGATGTTTTTTTTCCAAAAAGCTGACTAGTAAATGCTATCTGCTGATTGGTTGCTATCAGTTACTAGACAAGTAGGGATTAACTGTATTATCTATATGCCAAATGTGTGCATCTCAATGTAGTGATGGGACCTCTTTGCCCCTGGGCCCCAGTTCAGGGTACTTTATGGGGTTTTTTGCCCTCCTCCCTTTCAGGTTACCATAACATAGAGTGAAATGATTGCAAGGCATTGATTGATAAATGGATTTTGTAGGTTATTTGTGTTATCTTCTTTGAAGACACATACTTGTAGTTTCTTCTAAAATGTCTCCATCTCCCAGTACATGAAACGTTCCTCCATTCTGTGGAATGCATGAGCAGGAGGTGCTGAAACCATTTGAATTCATCATTGGCATAACTGACGTATTCATTCATCTTCATGTAACTCAAGGAAAGCCATTCAGGGTTTTTTCCTGAAACTGGAAAACACTTAAAGTTCAACACGTTGGACAAATGTACAGAGGAGCCTTGGTATTATTCAATAGAAAATACAATTTAATGAAGTGTAGTAAGAGGTACAGCTGCAAGAATATTTGTATTGATAGAGATCTCTTGCTGCAGAGCTCATTAAGTGCTAATTAAGAGGAAAGTCAGTGTGATTGCCTTAAGAATAAATAGGTTTATTCAAGAATTTAACACTCTTCTACACATTCAGTAGCCTGGAGTGTCAGTGTGTTAGTGTTATTCTAGTTCCGCTTTATAGATCTACAGTATATATAAGAATCGCATGCAGTCATCACTTGTCTATTTGATGCCCACTGCAAGCCAAAGCCATCAACACTTCACCATTTTGTTAGTTATATTGTAATACTTCTTCAGAGGGTAATGTAATAACAGTTGTGAAGTTTGGAACCCATAGCAGGAAAATAGAGACAGTACCCAAGACAGTCTTCCAGTGTCAGCCGCCCCCCTTTGTTTGCAACTCATTCTCACCGCTCTGCATCTCTCATACTACTTCACCTGACCGGCTAGCTACCTGCTGCCAATCCCTTGCAGACTCCCCTGTTCCTTTTGATCTGGGCAGTATAAGCAGAACAGGCACATAACTAAAGTCCTAGCACCCCCCCCCCCCTCCCTGCCATATCGACCGAGGCATGTGCTTTCTCTTCCTATACCTAGTTCTGGCCCTGCAGCCAATTAGCCGGTAGCAATTATTGCCTAGCTATTGGTTAGTAGATGTGGTCTGAATTTTGTTACTTTTTTACTTCATAACATAAAGGTAAAGTAATAGTGGTAAAGCTCACTCTTAAAGGCGTTGTTCACCTTTGTACAACATGCACACATCTAACAGTTCACATTAATAGAACAATCTCTGCCATATACATAGTTAACAAAAATGTGCAGCTAAGTAGATATTCACCTCAGAATCATCCCTTTGCTGATTCTTCACTTCTACACAGACCTTGTGCTGGTGGTTGGGGGGTCAGTGACCCCCTGTGAACTCTACAGTTGCTTTTCTACTTCCTTATATGATGTCACACATAGTACTGGCAGCAGACTTAACTCCTATTGGCTGTGTCTGACATTGCTTCCTGTGCTGCAAATCTAGTGTAACTCGTTATAGTGCACAAGCATCTAATGAATTAGACCAATCTTAATGAAAAATAACAGATGAACAATCCTTGATGTTGCCCAATGTACTCTTATAAAACCCATTATTGTTATAATTAGACTTGATTCTGTTGTTGGCAGGAAGAAAATAGATATGGTTATATCACTTCCAGGACTTGAGCCACTGAAAAGAAGCAGCTATAAAGCATGCCATAGATAGACTGAGATTCCCCTTCCAGCTGCTACTTCAGTTCCTTTGGGCTTGCCTTCAAAATGATGTCTGCACCAGATTGTCTAGGTGCAAGTTTGCTGGAATAGTTACCACCATTTTTGCATTAGTAGGCACATTGCGCAAGGTTCTCAAGAGGAGGTGGGCACGAAGCGTAACTATGCAGTAGTACAAATAGCAGCTTTAGACACAAGTAAAGTACCTGGAATTTTTTATTGCAAGCATTGCTTCAAATTTTGTGCGACCTCAGCGGCTATTGCTCCTGGTAAATGACCCATTATAGTTTTCTGCAGATTATAATGTGGTGAAAAAAACATATGGCAAATGGCAGTGGGTACATAAAGGCTCATATTTGTAAATACATATCCTTTGTATTGCCACACCCCACTTTGTCCATTTACTTCTTTTATCTACCCCAAACTACACTCCCTTTTCAGTAAGCTACACTTGTTTTTTTCGGTCTAAAAAGGGACTGTCCTATTGAAAGCAGAACATCTGGGAAGCAGTAGTAAGTATAAGGAATTTTCCAGAGCAACATCAGTTTATAATTCAGAGATCTCTCCCTGAGAATTATATGGCAGTCTACAAAAAACACAGTCGTTTTGAGGGTTAGAGGGGCATATATCAATGTATTATAAAAGGAATATAAGCAAAGATTGCACCCATTTTTCTTCTCTGGATATTTGCATCTAAAGGTATTGCTCAAGAAAGACATATTTTTCTTCTCATAAGCTACAACTTACAGATTTAGGCAGAATACTGCCATTGACCTGTTTTTGCAGTACTGTTACACTGCTGTCTCCGTTTAGCCAAGGTATGAATGCAGATACAGGAATCCATTATCCAGAAAGTTCTAAATTGCATAAAAGGCCATCTCCCATAGATTCCATTTTAATCAAATAATTCAAAGATTTAAAAATTATTACCCTTTACAGGGTAATAAAGAGTTTACAGTATTCGTAGTTGTACTTGATCCTAACCAATTAATTATATAAGATATAATATATAATACAATCCTATTCGGTTTATTTAATGTTTAAATCTACTAAAAAAAAAATCATGTAAGGTATGGAAATCCAAATTACAAGAAGACCCCTTATCTGAAAAAACCCTAGGTCTCAATCATTTTGGATAATAGATATATACCTGTACACAAAAAAAGACATTTCTATGCCCACAAAACCACGCTGTTATGATAATGGATTGGCCTTTAAATGAATATAGCTCAGCCAACCCTTGATTATGCATTTGGTGATTTTATTTTTCTTTTTAAATAATTTTGTACATTTATTTTTCATGTAACTTATGGATACCTGTGAGTCCACCAGTATAAACAACATATATTTACAGTGTATTTGTTATTTGTGCTAAAGACCTAAACTTAAAGGAACAGTAACACCAAAAAATATATATATTTTAAAGAAATTAAACTATAGTGTACAGCGGCCCTGCACTGGTAAAAGTTGTGTGTTTTGCTTCAGAAACATTAATAGAGTTTATATAAACCCTGCTGTGTAGCCATGGGGGCAGCCATTCAAAAGAAGAAAAGGCACAGGTTATATAGCAGCTAGATAAACCCTGTAGAATACAATGGTGTCTTATCTGTTATCTGCTATGTAACCTGTGCCTTTTCTCCTTTTTTCCAGCTTGAATGGCTGCCCCCATGGCTACACAGCAGCGTATTTATATAAACTATAGTAGTGTTCCTGAAGCAAACACCCCAGTTTTACCATTGCAGAGCAACAGTACATTATATTTCAATTACTTTAGAACACTTTCATTTTTTGGTGTTACTGTTCCTTTAACAGCTGCTTGTTTCTACAGTGTTAGTTACAAGATGTATGTGTTTCCACTTTGTAGGGATAAAATCACTGTATAATAATTGCGAGACAGCATGCTATATTCCTGCGTGTCTACCAAGGAGCAGTAGCTAGCATGCGTTCTATAATCCAGAGCCTGCTGTTATGTAATTAGCATCATGCTCACTCTCACTATGTTTAGCTGTCTTTGTGGGTGGCCAGGAATCTGTTGCAGTCTAGAGAGGGAGATCATGAAAGATTGCTTGTAAAATCTTTTGTGTACAGCAAGCAGCAGCTGCAATATAATACGTGTATACATCCACTCACTGGGAAGCTGCTGCCAAGTGCACTTTGTATGTAGGTGTCAAAGATGCACATATATTTTTAGACAGTGACCTGTCTTGACTTGTTTTATATGCCCCCTTATTATCTACTGACCATTTGATCTTTTTCAGCAACGTAACTTTAAAAAAGGTTTCAGTAAATGTATAAAACATCACTTAAACAATCTAAACTTGAGAGCAAAAATATACAAATTGGTATGCGCCAATAGCGACAGGATAACAAAGGTCATTTACAATTGCAAGCTCAGTGTGCAAAGTGTAAGTCACATTCCGATGTGATACAAATGCAGTTGTGCTGACAATCTGTGCCTGATTCCTTGCGTGTAAGTTAATGCATGCCACTGTAGAAACCCTGGAGCTACCATTGCTTTTAAGGGTGGCCGTACCTCCAGGGCTCCCTGAAACAATAGGCACAATGTGCACATTTCGCAAGGAAGAAACAGCAGTACCAAGTACAGCTATATGCAAGGGGCTTTAGATACAAGTACTTTTAACAAATAGCAATTTTCATGTGACGGCAGTGAAGTTTGCTTGACCCCAACTTCTCTGAGCACTTGCAAATAAAGCCCCTTGTGTACTTTTAGCTTTTGCCCCCCCTTTTTTTTATCACCTCTTACCTAAGAAAACCATTTCCAGTGAAAAATCTAATCATATACTAATACCAATACTAACACCATTCCTATTCTGAAATACGCAATTCAGAAAAACGCATTTTGCTGCTTCACAGGCAGTTGCAGCTGCACTGTGAGACATTAATCTGAGGCTGTGTTCATAAAAAAGCCCTGTTTTGAGGTTATCTGTGTTATGTGGGGCTTGCAAGTTCCCAAGAACTGCCCAAAAACATGCAATTCAGATGAAAACCACAATACCTGGTAGCAAAAGCATACATTGTTTATTACTGGGTGGAATCTTGGGGGACAAGCAACCCAAAATCTCTCCCCTTCTGCCTGCACCCTTAGGGCTAAGGCACATCTGGCAGTTGGATTGCCACTACTTGTGATGGTGATAAGCTGCTAATTGCCCTGTAGTGCTATTATCTTGGATTAGGAACATTTGGTTCTTTCCATGAAAGTGAATGATGGGGAGCAGCAGTACTTTTATACCACCAAAGGCTGCACACAGTGGGGCCCATTTATCAACACCGGACAGATTGGCCCATGGGCAGTAACCCATAGCAACCAATCAGTGATTGTTTTTTCTTCAGCCAAGTGCAGGTAGAAGAATGAATGCAGCAATTTGATTGGTTGCCATGCCCAGTGTTGATAAATGACCCCCAATGTGTGCCACAGCCCTTAAAATCTGCCCAGCCACCAATAGGAAGCCCCAATAGAATATCACCAATGAATGCAGGTACTGCTGTAATACTAGTGCTGACTCTACTGTAAGTACACAAAGCAGGAAACAGACTTAACATTTTAGTATTAACATTTCATTTAAGTATTTGTTCGATTAAATTGTGTAAAGGGTGGTCATTCAATCTAAATGTGTGTACCAGTGCTTTGTCAATATCACATCATAATATAAATGTCTGTCAATTCTCCTTTCTATTTTCAAGGAAGTAAAGAAAATGGTCAATTAAAATTGCAGCAAGGCTGTGGGTATTCATTGAATAGTTTCCACAGATGTCCTGCAATAGCAGTCTCTCCATCAGCAAATTCCTTAATGAGGGATAAAAAAAACCATCAGGACAGTAATGTTTGAATAAATTATAATGATTGCATAACATGAGTTACAGTTTATATATAGACAAGATGGACAGGGGGACTCCACACATAGATGGTTTCAGACAAACTGCATTGTCCTTACATAACTAATGCCCACATGTCCAGAGGCTAAAGCCTTAATTAACATTCCCATGATGTCATATTCTGTTTTCATTTCATATTATGCATGAGCAGTTTCCCACAGTAATAACACATTGACATTAATTGCTATAGCAGTGACTTGTGTTTTTACATAAAGCTGTACATTTTTTTTTATGTATTTAACAGAATGCAATTATAAAGAAGGATCACATATAGTTATAAATTATTGATTTTTTAGGATTTTCCTAAAAGTAGGACATATACTGATTAGTGGTGGTTTTTTTTTTTTATTATGAATGTTCTTTGCTGTTTGCATTTGTTTATTATGGTGATGCTCGTACTACCACAAATTTGTTGGGGGGGCTGTAGGGATTTGGCACTCTCATAGAACCACATAGAATTTTAACTGCAGCTATTCTGGTGGCTAGTTCATTAGAATGTTGTGATGATGTTTGCTTAAGCTATTGTAACTGCTGGAAAAATAGGGTTGCACATATTCTATTATGTTTGGATGGAGCTAAATACCAAACCCTCCACAAAAGGTTCAGCCGAATACTGAATTGAATCTGAACCCAAATTTGCTTATTCAGATTTTTGAAAAATAAAATTGTGAACAGAAAATGTAAAGGTTGTAAATCAATTCAGCCAGTTTTACCCCCCCCCCCCTCCTTTTCAACATGAGCTCAATGAATAGGGCTTGTTCTATGTTTCATTTAGGAGAAAAACTATTGTTTTTGCTATTTTTTTTGCACTAAGCACTTTAGCACTTCTTGGCCACAAAGAGCAGATGAAGCTCTGATACTGTATAACTAATTGCCAGTCTACTGAGCAGCCCCTTATAATGAGTTGATCAAAGGCATAGCTTAAGTACACGCTACAATTATGATCTTTCCCAAAACCATTGGCCATAGGAAAGATTGTTAGTCCTCTCTACTAATGTTAAGAGCTGAATTGTCAGATATGCGGGTAAAAACAAAGGAATTATTTACCCCTATCTGAAGATTTAGCATTGCAATGTTCGGGCACCTTTAAAGATGCCCAATAAAAATCTTCAGTCCTGCCTAATCGACAAGGCAACCAGCATCCAAGGCTTTTTACCGATATTGATTGCCTCATTTCCCATTATACACACACTGATTATCGCAGGAAACAAACTTTGGTATGATAATATCAGTGCGTGTATGCCACCTTTAGGCTTTGTTTGTTCAAAAGGTAGATAGGGAGCTCAAAACAAATAGCCCTGTTTATAAATGGAGAAGAGGAAAGAAGTTCAGTTAAAAGCCACATTTTAAATCAGCGTTTTATAATGGAAAAATTGTAAAATATAGATGTTTAAAATTGAAAGAATAGGCAGAATGTATTTTCATTAAAGGTTGTTACTCTGGGAAGTCGCGCGAGTACACGGGCCGATAGAAGCTGCCGATATCGGTCCCTTGGACCGACTCGGCAGCTTATCTGCCCGTGTAGGGGCAGAAACGAGCGGGCTGACCGACCGATATCTGGCCTAAATTTAAAAGATTCAGTCGGATCGGGGGGCGCATCGGCTCGTTGATGTGGTCCCCGAACCGACTGCCCCATTGCCGCCTACATAATCCAGTCGTTTGGCCCCAGGGCCAAACGATCGGATTATTTTTTTTTTTAACTTCAAGGCCCCCGATATCGCCCACCCGTAGGTGGGGATATCGGGGGAAGATCCGCTCGCTTGGCGATCTCGTGTACGGGGACCTTTAAGTTGGCATGTACCTGCACAACCCTCTTCATATTGATGGAAATTGAATGAACACAGGTTATTGTGTGCAAAAAACATACATTCCTTTTTATGTCTACATTTATTCAAACAAGCGATAGTTGCTTTCCATAGGTTCCAAAATCCACCCCTTTTGCAGATTTAAAGGAGAAGGAAAGACTAATAAAGAGTTAATCTCAAGCTGCAGACATACCTTCAGTTCTCTCAATAGTGCCCTTAAGTCTCCCCATAAAAAAAAACTCTCTGTAAAGCTCTGTAAAGAAAGTTCCCATAATGCATCGGCCCTTCACCAAAACCAGTGTACATGCTCAGTTTGTAAGACTATGAGGAAGCTTCCTGCTGATTGGCTCAGATCACACATTCCTAAGGGGGGAAGGGAGTTCTTAGCATTCTTGAGGGAGGGGAGAGCAGGAGAGGAGAGAGCTGCACAGAAGCTGGCACAGGAAAACAAAGAGACAAGAAATCCTGTTTCTTTTGAAAGAGAACTCAGTGCAGGTTTCTGTGAGTGCTTATGGCAGTATTTACCTTTTTGATAAAGCTTACTTTTTTTAGTTTTTACCTTTCCTTCTCCTTTAATACAAAGCACACTTTGCCATAACTATAAAATAACCAAAAAATTGTTTAGTCTTCATCTTAACAGCAAAACATAAATTACAGAGGCAACAGAAGATGCTAATCTTGTACAAGCTCACAATATGGTGTTTGTTCTCTCCTGCTTGCTAATGCTTGCATGAGTCTTCTTTCTCTGACTTTTAGAATTAGTTGAATAAAGAATGATAGTAAATGCAGGTGATTTCTAATTAAGTGTAGTCTTGGGGGTGCCTCAGTTTTTGAAAGAGCTTTTAAGCGTAAAAAATCATGGCTGATGCTCGGGTTTGTTTCTCCTTTTGTAATTGCAGGACTTTATTTTTAGTGTTAGAAATACCACAGTAATAATAAAGGCCACCAAGGTTGTTCAATTGCAGATAACATTCAGAACACGTTATTACCTATGGATTTTAATGAGGATTGGGCTGAAAATAACATTTCTGCATGGAATTTACTACAGTGTTAGGAATGGCAGTACTTTCTTTGGCATTCCAGTGGAAGAAGTGTCAAAAATAAGAGTGCTTATGTGGCAGTTTCAGTGAAATTAGAGAGGAGACAGAATGTTGCTGCTCAGAGATTATAGTGAAAGCAGAGGAGCAAGACAGTGACTTTATAGAAATTCCAGTGAACACAATTGTAGTGCTAGATACTTTCATAAAAAATATAAGCCAATATGTTGAAGGGGCTGTGTGGAAACAGGTAACTTGAGTCATATTATGTGGGAGCATGGTAACCTTATAAAATCCATTATGGCAATTCTGTTAGATGTCAGACTACTGCATCTTCTGTAACCAGCCATCGGAAGCTAGAATGAGAGATATAGCCACAAAAAGTATAGATTTGATTGAATGTGGCGCTTTCAGAGCTCCTCTACCCATTATTACCAGTTAATATATGTAGTTGGAGAACTTATGCTTTATATAAGGGGCTTCAGGGTAAACATTATACATAAATCAAGCATTGTTTAATTATATGCAATGTTATTATTTCCTTTTATTTGTACAGAAATCCTTTTATTGTACCACAACAGATTGTTAGAAAACATTTTTCTGTGAGTACTTGTAAACAATGTCATTTGTTCCTGAAATATGCAATAAAAAATATGTTACAAAAAAATTTAGTGCAAAACATACATTTTTATATAATATCTACTGAAAAACAGAGAAATGATATAGGCATTTATAATGTATAATGTTGGTTAACATGTCAGTAGTTTGCCTTTTCTGCTGGAAACCTTTGCATTTCCCTTGTTTGTTTTATATACAGATAACAGTGCAGCAGGAAAGTGGATTAGATGTAAGTTCTCCAAAGCATGGAAAGACGGATCCCGATAACGTGCCCCACGTTGGTGGCAACATGTGGGCTGGTGGCACTGGTAAGTGCAATAGTTTTCCCAATGTGGCAGTAAAAGACTGTAGCAGTTAAAATAGCAAAATTTATTCTAGTACCCCTTAGTGACTTAAGTGATCTGAAACTAGGAATAGTTTTATATTATATATACAATTTTTCTGCATCTCTCTGTGGTTATATTCACTTACCTGGTACCCCAGGCCCAGAGTCGGACTGGGGGGTGCAGGACCCAGGGGCCCTGCAGGTGCCCCTGCCAGCCGTGTCCCCTACCCCCCCAGGGGCCCCCCTAACCCCCCCGCAGGGCCCCCACACAACGTCCTCCCCGAGCGTGTATAAATTGAACACGTCAGGGGAGGAACAGTCAGTAGGGGGAGCACCGGCAAAGGTCGGACTGGGCCGCTGGGGCCCACCGGGATTTTTCCCGGTGTCCCGGCGGCCCAGTCCGACCCTGCCCAGGCCAGTACTCCTGGTAGCAGAAACTGCACCAGCCTGGGGTATTTCTGTAGAAACTCACTTGCCACAGTTTTCTTCTTCTTCTGTCTTCTTTACTTAGGGTCTGGGCTTGTCCAGTAGAGTAAAAAAGCCCGCGCTTACTCTTCTGGAGCTTCGCCGAGGATCAGAGGGAAGGGGGCTGCATCGCTAGTGCAGAAAGCAAAATTGCATCTTCTGCACTAGTAGTAGTAGTAAATTTCAAATTAAAACTGGAATTTGGGCTCTTAAAGTTACCAGAACTGAGTTTTTGCCACCTCTGGTCACTTGTGGGGTACTGTCATCAGCAGTGTTCTCACCTTGCCTCATGGTAGTAGCACACCTGGGACCAGTGCAGCTTTTAACAAACAGAAGCACTGGCCTGGGGTGTCAGTTAAGCCATTATAATTATTGGGGGGTGGGGTCCTAATATTTTAGCACCCACCAGTAATTATACCTTTTGTTCTCCTTTAGGAAAGGACAATTTTTTTTATTCTTCTTTATAAATTTCTCACAATGTCTGATTTTAATCACTGGATCGCTGTCTAGCCCTGCATTATACATTTATTATCAAGATACTAAACTCAGCAACACTTCACTAACTTTCTGCCCACATCCGCATGCTCATTGAGCTGTATGAATAAAAAGGGAAATTCATGGACGTTACATATTGTTGCCTATAATTTTTCAGGAGGCAGAGACACTGCAGGCCTTGGTGGGAAGGGTGGCCCTTATCGTCTGGATGCAGGACACACAGTGTACCAGGTATCACAGGCTGAAAAAGATGCCGTGCCTGAGGAAGTAAAACGAGCTGCAAGAGAAATGGCTGAAAAAGCTTTTAAACAAAGGTAATGTTCTAACGTATCTCTGGTATAAATAAAGCAAGATAATCATTTGTACGGGGAAACATTGCTGAGAATAATTTCTCTCTTAAAACAATAGCTATGTAGTTGCCTCTCTATGGTACTGTGATATTCAGATCTGTCCAATTGCCATATTGATCTTATTCATAACTTCCTAGATGGGATATGTGTTTTAACTGCTTATGAATGAATACAATAAGACTGGTATTGTACAGACTAAGAACAATGGGATATGTATTTTGTGTAAGAGCAGACTTAATTTCCTTGTTTAAAGGTGTTGTAATAGTATTCCGTTGGAATTTATAAATGTATTGCGGACTGTTAGGCTTCCACTTTTTCCTTGTCACACTAGAAGCACTTCCAAAGCAAACTTAGTGGTTCTGGCCATTTTAATTTGGCTTAAAGGACCACTTAACATTAATCCTGCTGCGGTTAATCAGTTAAATGCTACCTTTAACTCTGAATAACTGTGAGTGAAGACTTATTTCATTGCTGCCAAGATAAAGGGAGCATTATTGTTATTATTATATAGGTCCTTTGGAACAACCTTGTTGGTAGGTACGCTTTTTTAGTAGTCACCTTTCAATGCTGACCCTACTCTTTAGCCAGTGCAGGGGAAATGGCTGATGTTGAGGTGAATGTCCGAATGTTAAAAAATGCCTTATCACACCCTACTTGCCAGTGGAGTGGAGGAATTCTGGTCTAGGAAAGGATAATAGTGACTAGATCTAGAATTGCCACTGGGATAACTGGAGATCCCATGGATCAAATTAAGCTGTAGATTTTGCCAGCTAAGTTGTTTCATTAACTGCATTTATCTTATTACTGCTTGAAACCTTATCCTGGGTGATTTCTTTAAGTAAATCTATCTGGCCGGTATTCACTCAAATCCAGAGTGTCTCAAACCGTTTAATCCTCGACGCCATTGGAAAAAAGAGGAATTTGCAATCTGAAATCCCTTCTAAACGAGAGTGACAAAAATACCCCCCTCTCCAAACACTCTAGTTCTGTTAGGCATGGTAATAAAGGGATTTACTTGAAAAATATATAGCTTGTATATCCAAAAGACTTGGCTTTCTAAATGTGTTGCCCTTGGGATTCATTTCACAAAAATATGAAATTAGCATTCCCAAATGCAATGACTTCTCAATTAATGGGCCAGATTCTACTTATCTTATGATAATTACCTCTATCAAAATACCTCATTGTACTGAATTTGAACCAGAATTGTTTGGCATATAATACATTTGGAACCCCCACCCAGTTTCAATGGATTACACAACATTAGAAGCACTACTGCTGTCATTTCTAAAAGTTTGTTAGTATTAAAGATAACTGCTTTACATATTATATGATACAGGAACGTGTGGTGCCCTACAGAAATATATATGTTCACATTGATTAAAAGGAATATATGTGGAGGTCTGCTTGAAATGTGTAGTGGTTTAAACATGATTTGTTTGGGGTAGTTGCTTCTTAAATATACCTGATTGAAAGGTAAACATACGTGTGAGGGGACAGTTCTACAAAATGGAGTTATGTATCTAAAATTTAACATTAAAGGGGTTGTTAACCTTTTAATTAAGCTTTAATTTGACATTGGTATTCAGAGAAAATTTGCAACTGGTTTTCACTTTTTTTAATTTTTTGTGGTATTTCAATTACCAAAATTATTTACCTTTTTTCTGTAGCGCTCCAGATTGGGATTTCATCAGCTATCTGCTAGGGTCTTGTTTATCTTAGCATCCAGGCAGTGGTTTGAATGAGAAACTGGAATATGAATAGGAGAGGAGCCAAATGAAAAATAAAATGAAATATTAATGAAATAAATGAAAGATAAGCCCTACAGATTTATAGTTTTTTGGTAAATAATTCAAAAACTCTAAACAATAAACAGTGAAGTCCAATTGCAAAAATATATTCTTTGGTGTGTCTATTCACTAAAAAATGATCATATAATAAATTCAGCTCCAAATAAAGGTTATTTGTTCCAAATAAAAAATCCACAAAAAATAACCCTGAAACCATCAGATTTTTAGGCCACACTTTGGTTCACGTAGCTCACATATCCCTGATTCACACAAACACTTGAGACTTTCCAGGAAGGCTTATTACTCCATTTGTGAGTGGAAACAGTTGCACTTAAAGCATATCTTATGCAAAGCATATATTCTAATAAGATATATATATTAGGGACTACTGTTAAATTATCTGCATGTTTATATTCAAGTGCTGTGTGCAAGGAGCTGAAATTCTCCATGTACATACACAGTGATTAAATCATACCATGTGACACATTCAGATATAATGTAAAGGGGCAAAACCTGAGGTTTTTTGGAGAGCATACAGGCAATTTGTACTGATAATAAAACATATTTTTAAGAAACTTTTGTGAACATGATATACATTTGATGAGAAGGACTATATTATTTAGCTAGAAGTGAGAAATTTCTGTTAAACATGGACAATAAACTGTAGTTTCCTAAATGTAACAAATCACTACTTGATATTCAAATGTATTGTATCCTTAAATCCTGATTATGAGATGCTATTTAGTAAATGATACTCAGGGTTAGCACTGTAATAAGATGTTTGTCCAATACTGAAAAAATACCCATAAGATTATTACTCCACACTAAAGCTAATGGGGACAGAGTGTTTCTCTGTTTTGGGCAGTGGGTTTGAGCAGATGTGTAATGTTTCAGGTGAAGCAGAATGAATTGACTAGATAAGAACGTACTTAAAATAACACAGGTGTTTAGCTGCAGGAGCTCTCTGAGCTCAGGGAACAGAGGTTTCATCCAGCTAAGCTGGCTTAAATGGAGAATATATCCAATCTGTATATAGGGTTTATCACTCATTTATTCTCCATTAAACCCCAGCATTATATTGTTTAAAGCATTCCTTCATTCCAGTTTCTGAGTAGGATCAAGCCACACTACTTGCCTTCCATGGGAAAATAGATGTTTTTGCATTTTTTAACTCTTAACAGTGTTACATTACTCTTTAAATCTGCATGGAATGTTAACCTGAAAATAAGCCTGGTTTCTTTCATGTACAAACACCTAGTTCCAAACCATTTCTTCCAGGTTGAAGGAAATTAGGATGAGTGATTATGATGCATCTACTTATGAGCGTTTCTCAGGAGCAGTTCGCAGACAAGTTCAGTCTCTCAGAGTCATCTTGGACAGCCTGCAGGTAATCCTACAAACTTGTCATCGGGTCATTAGACAGCATGGGGACTGGGGTATTCACTGCCGTGCTCCTCAAGCATTTCAAACAAACATGTGGCCAAATACAATTAACTGACAGGTAGCCAAGACACAAACTGCCTGCCAATGACTATGCTTCCTGTATAACATAGTGATTTACCTGGGACTATTTTGGCCACAGTAGCCAGAAAGTGAATCTTAAGGTCAGATTTACGAAAATTCAAAAACACTTCTCAATTTGTCCACATGAGAAATGTGCAGTTTTTTGTTCTTTCTAAAAAGCCTAAAAAATACTTTTCTTGCATTGTGCAAGTTTCCCTTAAACTTATGGGAAAGCAACGCAGGAGTTAGTGGAATGCCCAAAGATTTCCAGTCCAAACATATGCTGATGTACCTGTTTGTTTGTGCTGTTTAATTTTAGGTAATAATATTAGAACTGATGTCAGCAGGCAGAGTACTTGCTTTAGGCTCTAGTCTCAGGGCAGCCAATTTACATGGAAGCCACCAGCAGCTTCAGTGGCATACAGTAATTGTTCCCCTAAAGTAAGTGTTTCATGCAAGCAACTATTGGTATAGTGTGGTTTATTTATAATCATTTAGAAATTTTTATTTAAGCAAATTTGTCGTTTCTGGTGACATCACATCCATTAAACAAAAGCAGTATTTACTGGTTACCTTTTTAAAATAAAACATTTGATTGGTTGCTGTTTCTTACTAACATGACATATATAATATTATGACCCTTAAACTGGAAATGGTACAGTGTCAACAGCTATGTGCTTAATTACCAGCAATGGGAAGATACCGATTGTTCATCTTGAAGTTTACGCAAGATTGTAATCCACAAGGCAAAAAATAGTTATGTATTGGAATCTTTGTCCAATATTCAGCTGAACCTCTGCCAAATACCCCTAGCCTGTGCCATCTAACACATTCTACTTTCAATAAAATGCTTGTTTCTGTCAGTACATGTTATCCATCTGCCACCTTATCTCCATACTTTTTGTATTAATTAGTGAAGCCTTTTTGGTATTTAATCTGAAAGTGGCTTTGGATTTCTAGGGGCTGATTTACTAATCCATGAATCCGAATGAGAAAAATTCGGATTGAAAAACGAAATTTTGCGACTTTTTCGTATTTTTTGCGATTTTTTTCGTCGGCGTTACAACTTTTTTGTAAATTGTCGGGACGTTTTCGGAACCATTACGACTTGCGCGAATTGTCGCAACTTTTTCATAGCCATTACAAATTTCGTGAATTGTCGCGACTTTTTCATAGCCATTACGACTTTCGCGAATTGTTGCGACTTTTTCATAGCCATTACGACTTTCGCGAATTGCTGTGACTTTTTTGTATTGAGCGCTTGAAAAATTTGCGACAATTCGCGAAAAAGTCGCAAAATACCGATCATTACGAAAAAAACGCATTCGGATGCTTTTCGGACGTTCTTGGATTAGTAAATGTGCCCCTTAGTGTTTAGAAACACATGCTTTCGGCTGTTTGGCATCATTGCCTACTAGCATTTAAAAGGCCACTTGAGAGACATACACTGCCGTTCAATGTACAGAAAGAATACATTAAATACAATACATACATTGCAGTTTAGCCTTTACAAAGCATCAGCAGTAGTCTTCTCATAATCAGCACTTTGATGCTGGGATTGACACCATTTATAAAAGATTATGTAACTAGATTTCCTGATGTAATCCTGCTGGTAACACAGAGTTCCAGGCAGTTCCAGGCCCAGTGCTAACATTTGTGCTCTGTAACCAGCATGCATTCCAGATTTAGAAATGAGAGCCCCTTAATTTAAACAAACAAGCAAATACATTTAAACCTTACATACTCTCCTGCAGTTTAAATAAATCCAGAAGAAGAATCTGAGAAGACTTTAGAAGTAAGATTCTGTCATGTTTTAAGTTATTAGTTTTATCCTTATCCCATAAAATGCATTTGTTGGTGAAGCAAAAAAAAAGTCATCCTGATATAAACCAGACTTCTGAATGGTATTTAGATTTATTAACTTTATCTAAGAAAAACCTCCAGCCTTGCAGCCAGTATTTAGAATATGACATAGCTGTGTCTTCGTTATTAAGACTAATTTGTGTATGCTGAGGATGACTACTAATTACTTTGCTTTCAGCAATATAAATCTCCTACATGAACATTCCTAAGAGGGAATGCATAACATCAGAATGTGTTTTTTTTATCTAGCCCATAGTTCTATATTAAGCAGCACTATGTTTTCACCTTGCCCTTCTCTCTGTTTAGTTAGATTCATTTAATTCCCAACGTATTCATATAGGTTAGTTACACAGCACCTACTTTTTCAGTTGCAACATTTTTCTGCCAACTGTAAGAGTTAAACAGCTTTCTTCACCTGTGGAAATCCACACATTTCTGCTTTGGTGAAGACTGATGGGCAGGTAACACCAGGAAATGGAAGGGTCTTAAAAGGGAAAGAAAGCAATTTTGGCATTTTACTTTCAATAGATTTGCCACATTAGTGCCAGATACAATGCTATATTTATTCTGCAGAAATCATTACCATACCTGAGAAAAGTTCTCTGATTGTATAAGATTGCAGCTGCCATTTTAGCTTGGTCTTTATAGCTTCCTGCTTGCAGCTTAGCTGTTATAGCTCAGATCTCACAAAAAAGGAGACAAGAAATCCTGTGTTTCTTTTGATAGAGGACTCAGTGCAACTTTTCTGTGAGTGATTATGGCTGTATTTACATAGACCTTTCTGATAAAGCTTACTTAGTTTTTACCTTTCTTTTTCCTTTAAAGCAGTTAGGTATACAGGGTCATTTATTAAGGGCTAGTCACAAGTACAGAAGTGCTCTGAGCCCCAGGTACAAAGCACCTGAGCACGATTCGGATTACATAGCAACTAACAAATCAGTGCAATGTGCATCGGCATTTAATAATCAGCCCTGTAACATCAGCTCATATGGCAGGCCAACCTCATTTCTATGTGATCATTTGTGATAACCCCTAAGCTCAGCTTCCCAACAGCTGCCCAGAACACACTGAGCATGTGCAGTGTCACTGACACTTCTAACAAAATTTGATTCAAAGAAATACAGCTTCTGCATTTAAACTAGTGAATGAATAAACCAGGAGACAGAGAGACAGGAGACAGATTGCCTCTAAACAGAAACAAATCATGGAAAATCTAGTAAATTAAAAAAAAAAAACAATTCAATAGCAGCTTAACATATTGAGAAATAAAGACCATTAGAATAGTGCTTGAAATAGCCTTCTAAATAGAAATATTTTATTTAATCTGGAAATGAATATTATCTCAACATGTTGCCAAATGATTACAGCATGTACTGTATAAAAACGTTTTATGGATTTTAGTTGGGTACAATAAGCTGATCAGTTGGTACAATAAGCTATGCCTTTATCCATACAACATGCAACTCACTCTTTTCTTGTTAACTTGGTACATTTTCCCTTTAATGTTCAGTATATAATGAAACTGCCTAGATCTGTTAATATTGTTTTGGACCTATATTTTACTATATTGTAATCATCTTGAGTTAGATTCTAATGCTTTAGTTTACTTAAGAACATTGCTGCAGTACTCAAATTAGCCACTTGTGCCCCTGTCTCACTCATTAATGCAGCTGGGATACCTGAACAGTATATGTTTTTATCTGTGATCAGCTTTAATTAGAACCTCCCTTTAGTCAATTATTGAAATGCCATGTTAGTAGAATTCAGCACAATCCTTTCATAACTTTAACAAAGGATTCAGGCGTATCTTTGTGAGGGTGCACACAAGGGGTGCTCAGGCAGCCTAGCATGATGTCACCCCCAAGACATGCTTTTCAAGCCATTTACTCTGTTCAGTTCATAGCTGGCCAGAAACAAGATGCGAACTACACCAAGATAGTATCATCTCTGTGAAGCGGCAAGCTGCCAGATCCATATGAATGGAGCTCTCACAAACTATGAGAGCTAACCTAGCTTTTGATAAGCCCAAACCCCAACAAAGATCCCATGTGTTCCATAGAGACTACACGTTTTTTGCATCTGCAAGGCACAGCAGCAGTTAGTTAGCTGAACAGATAAGTTAAACTACGGAAAGCAGAATAATAGTAATGATGCTGATACAGATGCTTCTGGGTGTTATTTAAATGTGTTTATTGTTAAATTTCCATTCTTATTCAGCAACTCTATGGTGTAAAAATGTTTCTGAAAAGTTGAATATCTAAACATTCTTTGGTGTTAGTTTTTTGTGTTGTTATGGTTACATCAGTTATTTATGGTTAATAATAATTATTACATTTAATGAAATAACACTTCCTCTTTCTCTACAGCTTTGCAACCTACCCCAAGCTACTGTTTATACAGCTTCTAGTAACCTGTAGCAACCAAAAGCAACTGTATGAAAACAAATATCAGATTGGTTACTGCTGGTAACTAGACCCAGAGCAAACCTTGTAAATATGATTACATCATCCCATCAATCTTAATTTTTAACAGAACCCATTGAATGTATTTAATATAACTGTTCTAACACTAGAGCAAACTCTTAATCTCTTTTAGTATATGGCAGTAATTCTCAACCAGTGGCTCGTGAGAAACATGTTGCTCACCACCCCTTTTAATGTTGCTCACAGTGGCCTCTAAGAAGGTGCCCATTTTTACATTTCTTACTTGGAGGCAAGTTTTGGAAGCACCAAAGCTCCTGCAGGCTAACTTTTTTTTAATACTTGTGTTACTCACCAACACGTATACATCTGATTGTGGCTCACAAGTATAAAAGGTAGGGGGATCCCTAGTATATAGGGTCCTTAGCAAACAACGGAACTTTGTGCTTACTACTACATTTTTAACCATTAAGGGGGTGTGCAATGAGGCTGTGACCACAAAATTCATACAGACAGCAACAAGAGGTCCTCTGCACTCACCCATTATCATTATATATAGGGCATTAAGACCTTCTATGCTTCAAGCTACCAAAAAATGCCCTCCCCTTTAAGCAAAATGGGGATTTTTTTTGTCCATATATTGCAGTATATTCAAGCTGGCCAACTACATTAAAGTCATCCCCGGTCTGGCCAGTACTACACTCACTTTTATCTGGTTCATTAAGATTTCTACTATTTCAATATACATTTAACAAAGGGACTGAGTTTTCCCTGTAACTTACTTGCTTTCAAGGTTAAAACCCCTTTTATTCATTCCTATATAGGGTCCTTTTATTAGGTAGGTCAAACATTCAGCCTTCCAGTTGCTGAGCAAAGACTGGGAATTGTGATGCAATTTAACAGGAAACGTATATAGCAGTGTTCTGAAGGAAAGGCATGGCTAAACATCTCATTCTTCTGCATTTTGGTGCATTTTGACCTGCCAGTCTTATGTATTGTGTCACTTACTATTATTAAAAAAATAGTACAGAATTAAAAAGAAATATTACTGCACCAATGATTCCGTATTTCTACAGTAAAGGTTTTTTCACCCCCGATTAAAATATCCCCATTCGTGGTGTAAATGACAACTTTATCATATCATAAAACACATTCAATAAACCAGTCTTAAAACTTCCTAGAACATTTACAGCAATTAAAAATCATATTGTATTTTTTCCCCAGGCCAAAGGCAAGGAAAGACAGTGGTTAAGGCATCAGGCTACTGGGGAATTGGATGATACCAAAATCATTGATGGACTTGCAGGGGAAAAGGCAATATATAGAAGACGTGGGGAATTAGATCCAGAGGTAAGTCTTATGAGTGCTGTTTGGCTAGGATTAATCAACGTGTATCCTCAACCCATCTGTTTTTGGCAACTAAGCAATGACCTGTGCATTGTGCATTTATTATTTAAAAAAAACCAACCTCTGTTTGACTCTGTAAAAATATTAACCATTTAAATTACAAATATATTATATATATATATTATTTCAGAAAGGAAAAGGGTGTTCTCCCTGCACTAGAAAGTAATTGGTTCCAGAATGAGAGAAAATTCCATATCCAATTTCCTACACATATGAGTGTACAAATGAATGATGCAGCTGATATTTCTGCGGTATTTGCTTTATATGACTCATGGAAAAGGGAGACAGCCATATCATGAATCATTCTAAAATCATATATCTTCAATGGTATAACTTTCTCTAAGGCTGAACATGGTCTTTTACTGAATTATTTCCACAGTCCTTTCTACTGTTAATAAAACCATTTTGTTTTATTTATTTTTCTTACTTAATGTCCTTTTTTCCAATGTAACTATGTATTATACTATAGAAGGCATAGAGGTTTATACATATTCTGTTTAACATTTAATGTTTTTGGTTGCCATTTTGGTTACCCAGGTCAATGTGTAAGAAGGTGGCTCTGGGCAAGCAAAAAACAGATTTACTGCGAGGCTTCAATTTTATAATTATTCTTATTTTTTGTATTACTTATATTTCTATTCAGGCCCTTTACTATTAGAGGGATCCAATGTACAGGATCCAACATAGTTTGCAAATTTAACACTGGCCCATGACAGTATATAAGTAAAGTTTGCCCATTAAAGCTTCCTCTAACATTTTTATTTGCTTTTCCCCTTCTCAGCTTGGAAGCCCTCAGCAGAAGCCCAAGAGGCTACGTATTCTAGTGGACGTATCAGGCAGCATGTATCGGTTTAATGGTGTCGATGGTAGGCTGGAGCGTTCCATGGAAGCAGCATGCATGGTTATGGAGGCATTTGAGAATTATGAGCATAAGTTTAAGGTAACAACAAAGGGGAAAGCAGCATAGTAATGTGGTTTCCCCTTGTGGTTATTCAGCAGTGGAAAATTATGATGATTATATTATTCATGTGAGGAAATTGTTGCTATGATAAATACAACACAACTACTCAAAACAGGAGCACAAGGGGAACGGATTTACATTTCTGACTCGTATTTGTTCTAAGAATTAAGTGTTAAGGATAAAAATCACTTAAGCCTCTCACATGTCCTGGGTATAGCCAAAACAAAACAATCACTAGAATATGTTGTGTCAGTTTACATCTTGTATCATTTTTATGCATTTCTTTCTCTGTTTTCTGGTAAATTATTCCAATTTAAAATCACCCATTCAAAAAAACATTTTAACACTATAGGTTCTTGTGTACCAATCTGTATTTGATAAACACTTCCTTGATAACTGACATCCAAAGTTTGCTCAATTTTGTGTGCATTTTGCACAATTGCACTTCCTTTCTGAAGAAGAATTTATAGTAATGTCAAACTGAAAAAGCACTTTCTACCCATTATCAGAGCCTTGTCACATATGGTTTCATACATCACAGCAATTCAGTGACTCTTGTAGCTATCTAAGGCCACAGGTTTTTAAGAACAGCAACTGATCCCACTGTATTGTTCTTGGCCAGTAATGACTGAAAATCTTCTGTCTGGTGTTCTTCACAGCTACCTTTCCCTGAGTCACTTTGCAAATCAGTGGAGCTTGGCCATCTTTGGGCCAAAAAAAATCAGGCTAGTAGTTAAGGCTACACGGTTGATATGTCAATATTTATAAATGCTCTGAGCAGATCTGTAGGGAAAAAGAGAAAATACTTTATTTCAGTATAGTGGACACTTTGGCACCAACAATGCAGAAGAAATGCAGAAAGACAGCTGACATGAACAGAGTTCTGTATATGTGGCCTGAGAAGGCCTTTGATTAGCTTCTGTGGCCAACAAAGAAACATTTGAAGAAGAAGAGTGAATGTTTATTAATGTATTAAGGGATCATACACATGTGTATTTTTTTATATGGCTGAAGATTTATCAAAGTTGACAGGGGTATCAGAGGTTTGCTTGAAGCAGTTGAATGGCATTCTGTTCTGTAGGGTGGTAGTGCAGCAGCGCTGATCGCTATAACAAATAACATATGGAAATGCTCTATTTTTATACCTTTGAATCATGTTCATATTTAAATAGAGGGCTATGCGATTACTCTAAAATAGCTGAACATATATTTTAAGGAAGACATATGCTTTTAAGTCAGTGAAAACTAAAAAAAAACAAAAAACTTGTGTTTATAGTTACATATACTAACATATTTAAATGTCTTATTTCATTTTTATGCATTCCATATGCATTTGAACTGACGCAGGTTCCAGCGCCTGTGTGTACATAGCTTAAATCACGCTAATGTATCCAAATCTTATCTGGAATATGTATTTTCCAGTACAGTCAGCTAAAAACTATAAAGCAAGCCCTGATTTGGAATGTGTACAAGGCAGGTTGGGATAATCCCACTGACAAGGAAAGCTCTGCAGTCTGCACACAATGTGATTCATTACTTTACTCTAGCTCTTTACCTGCTGGGCTCCATCTGTGTGCAATAAAATTGGCACCTGATGCCAAAAACTTTAAATAAAATGGGAAATGAAAATCACCATTCATTATTACCATGGAATGGTGAGTACAGAATAAGCATTAAAGAGCAATTACTGTGGAAATGTTTATTACCACCTGTAAGGGTTATGCATAGGTTAGTTGTATTGTGCTAATAGACAAGCCAAGTGTATCTTGCTTCCTGCAGATCATGTGATTGTTTAAAAGAGCAGCCCATACTACATTGGCATTATTCATACAAGTCATACAATATTATACAGGTGTGGGATCCGTTATCTGGAAACCTGTTATCCAGAAAGCTTCCGATTACAGGACGGCATCTCCATTTTAAGCCAACAATTCTAATTTTTTAAAACGATTTCCTATTTCTCTGTATTAATGAAACAGTAGCTTGTACTTTATGGTAACTAAGCTGTACAAATCCATTTTGGTAGCATCCATTTTTGGTTAAGCATTGTGCATAGTAACCAGATAGTGAAAGATGTACAGTCTCTGTGAAGTGCTGTGTAATGTGTGTTGATGCTATGTAAATAAAAGATAATAGAGAAGTGTCCACGGGCAGTTTACAAGAGAAATTCACACCACCAGACTCTATGGAAAGTTAATTGAAGAGAGACATGCAAACAAAGCTGGCAGGTCTGCGGTCAGCTAATCAAACATTTTCTCTTTAAAAATGCATACACTGGGGCAATATTGTCCCCAGAATACAATACTGCCATTAGTTTAGAGGTGTTAATGTTAATTAAACAGACTCTTGTTGACTAATTTAATACAGTATATATCATTACCCTGACCTCTGTGTAAGTAACACCTGTGGTGAACCCTTACAATGAAGAATATGGTCACAAGCAAGCACTTTCATCACGTTAAAATTGTAGGCCAGTTAACAAATCCTTTAGGCTAATGTTAAATGTGGCGTATCCTCTGCAAGCCAAAAAACAATTGCAGAAATGTAGCATATTCTCGGCAAGCCAATGTATCTGAATGAGCGTATTCAATTCTTCCTTGTGCCGGCACAAGTAACAGGATTTTACAGTAGCGGGGCATATAAACGCTTGCTGAGAATATGCAACATATGGCATTAGCCTTAATAGCATCATGGAATGGAGCAGACACCAGTCTACAAGTATCGGATAGGAATAGGCATGGGTCAATAACAAATATTAGAGTTTAGAGTGAATTTTAATTTAAAAAATATAGACCCAAGGTGAATATTTTCCAAAAAAAAAAAAAAAAAAACCTGCAGCAATGAAGAAACACAGAGCAGGCTGTTTTGCCTCCACAGATAAATGGCTTAGCTTCTTGACAAATAAAGCAATAGTATACCCAGAATGCAGAAGATATGTGGGGAATGTCTAGCAATAATATAGAAAGTTTAATGTAACATCTTACTGAGTTAGATGTGCTTATTAGGGTTTTTTAACATTCAAAAGATTGTTTTAATAATAATGTTTTCCTTTTCCCCTTCAGCTACATTTCCCATTGTGCCATATGCTTATTAAGTCATTCTATAATATTAAAACCTCATCTATCCTTCTTTCCTACCTATCACTCCTTGTATGTTTATTTACTCTGTATTTTGCATTTCTTGTTTGGCATCCTGCTGTCATGTGCTTAAATATGACAACCGTGATTTATGCGCTGTTTACCTTTGAACTCACAATAGTTCCATCCAGTAGGGCAGTGCTGTCCAACTTCTGTGGTACTGAAGGCACGCAGGCCACCAGTTGGACAGCACTGCATTAGGGGATACAAGAGGAAAAGTCCAAGACACGTTCAGGGAGAAAGAACTAAAGAGCACTGGGTGCACCATTTGCTTTGAGTGTGATGGCCAGTGGACTGACCTTTAGTAGAGGTTTACTTGATGTGTCAGACTGACCTTGCCTTTGAACCTCATATGCAATGTGAACACTGTATAGTGTAGTAAAATAGTTTATAATAGGTTAGCTGGAACCCAGACAGGCAATACTGTTGCATATCACGAATCACTGTGTCCACCATATAGCTCTGAGAAGCCACATTGTATAACTATAGGAAATGGGGTTAATGTTTTATGCACAGCAATGTTATATGTTCCATGTTTTGTTATTTATATTGCAGTATGACATTTCTGGACATTCAGGTGATGGTTTCAGCATTGAGCTTATAAGAAGTGATAACATTCCCAAGAACAATAAGCAACGACTGGAGATTCTAAAGGTAACGCAACTTGAATGAAAACAGAAAAACAGAATGCTTTTGTTGACTGTAGATTTATAAAGTTAGAAAGATCTCCTCAGCTAGTAAGCCACCGTAAAACTATTGCATAGGTCATACCTTTTATTGGCTAATTTAATTGAAATTGAAATGCCTACAGGACATCAGTAAAATCAGCTGTCAGTAACTGCATACTAGTCCTACTTTGGTGAAAAAAGGCATATGCTGTGGACCCCCTTGTAACCAAGGGCATCATGGCACTGACTCTTTATTTGCCCAGAGTGTTCAATTGGATCAGGAAAAAATAGAAAAATAAATGTGACACTATTGTAAACTTCTTGTACCCTGTGTACAGTGGGGTAAGAGGTTTTGTATAATTATTTTCTTGCAAATCTTGAGGGCAAAGATGTTTGTCAGTACAAACCCTAATCTGTTAATCTCCTTGTGGTTCACGGACAGCAAAACCAGAGTTCAAGAAATATATAATCAGTGCAGCTTGATAGTCAAAGTTAAAAGCAAATATCAGTATAATCCACTCTTCCAGGCCATAGAGCAATATTATATATATTCAGTTGCAAATTGTCCTGAATCTTGTGTTTCTGTTTTTGCCAGACTATGCATGCCCACTCGCAATTCTGTATGAGTGGCGATCACACCCTGGAAGGAACGGAACATGCCATACAGGAGATAGCTAAGGAGGATGCGGATGAACATTTTGTTATAGTCTTGAGTGATGCCAACCTAGAACGATATGGGATCCCTCCAGCAAGGTTTGCCCAAGCTTTGACCATAAATCCACAAGTCAATGCATTTGCCATATTTATTGGCTCTTTGGGAGATCAAGCTGAAAGGTGCGTAAGGGGTTCTTTTTGGTTTTATACATTTTTTTTTCATTCTGTAATACACTAATCTTTAGCTATTTGTCACTTACTGGCCTGCAGCTTCTAACCGTGATGAAGTTGCTCATAATGACTTTGATGTAGTTTTTACCAGTGAGACCATCTATGTTTGGCAATGTTTGTGCAGCAATGTTGCGGGTAGGGGTGAATGGAGGGTTGAGAAATCAAAATGTCAGAGACTGGTTTTACTGTAACATATCACTATGCAACCTTTTACCTGTTGTAGCCTTAGGGTCAAGACACTTAGTAGCAGCTACTTGTCACAGCTACTAAACACCAGAAAATACCCTGCCATAGAAAATAGTGAGAATTGCCTCTGCTAAACACAAGTAGGGACAATTATCAGTAAATGATCAGCATTGTCTATTTCTGTAGCCACAACAAGTAGCTGCTACTAGTAGCTCCATGTGTCTTCACCCTTATGTGTTGCATTAGCCATACTGTATGTCATCAGTTTAGTTAAGGAGTTAAGCATACAATCTACTTGGCCTCAGTCTTGGTTAAGTCATTGGGGGGGCTCATGTATACGTTTTACACAAATGCCTACAGGGGTGCCGCCGCCATAGGTGGAGTTGAAACCACAGGTGGCAGCGCCCCACAAGTTACCAGGGGCCGCTCCTGGTAACTTTAAGAGCCAAATTAAACTGGAAATTCAGCTTTTTTTAGAGTAGAGAGTACAAATGCCCTTTGTCCACTAGCAATGCAGCCCCTGCAGGAAAGCTACATTCTGGGGGGCAGCATTGAAGGAACTGCCTCAGGGTGGTAAAGGGGCAGGAAACACCCTTGTGTTCCTGGTCTTTTGCTTACCTTCTACAGCATTCCAAGTAAATGTCTACAGTAGGGAAAGGACAGACTCTTTCTCAAATGACTTGCTTGATATAAATGTCACTTATAGAAGGAAGCCATTATTTCCATTATGCTTCTCCCAAAAGCACCAATACACGTTCTGATATTCTTTGATGTAACAAATTTCTAAGAAAGTCAGACTGCTGGCCTTAACTCTGCATGTGACAGCTGCTGTACTCTGCACCAAGGAACTGTAAATAACCTAACATTAACAGTATATACTGGAAATTACATTGTCATTTACAGTACATTTACTGCAAATTGGGAAAATGGCAGAAGTGTATTTTGTTCATATAAATGAGTTGGTTACAGCCCTAACCTTAGGAGTGCAACCCTATGAACCTAAAGGAGGGGCAGACAGGATTAACTGCTTTATAAAACTTAATTAAAATTACTGTACTGAGGACAGAAATGGCATGGTGTTTCAAAGCAAGACCTGGTTGAGCCACCAGTATGGCCCAAATAAATATGAAATAAATATCCATTTTTTCTAAAAACACAAACCCTTTTTTTTATCAAAGCCATACATTCTTTTACTTTTAATTCCGTCTAATGCCCCATTAACTGGGCTGCGTTCTCCCAGCTCTAATGACTATCCTTCTTTGGATTAGTTATATAGAGCACAATGAAAGAGAGTGTGGAAAAAGAAGTGAAAAACAACCAGTGATGAATTTACCGGGACACGGGGGTGACAGCTCAGCTGTGTCCTTCTTAGATAGAACAGCTTGTGGTAGAACATCTTCCATTAGTCTATCTCCAAGCTTTCTTTTAGACTGCAGTACCATGAATAGCATCTATTGGTAATTCACAAGTGAAGGCTTTTCCTCCCCACTTTCTATTGAAAGGCGATTTGCATTGCTAATATCCCTCCTTCCTTTTTGTACCACAGGCTCCAGAGGACACTTCCTGCAGGGCGATCTTTTGTAGCCATGGATACAAAGCATATCCCTCAGATACTGCAGCAAATCTTCACCTCTACCTTGCTCTCATCTGCTTAGTCCTTTGGCTTTATGTTTTGCACATCCCTCGGATGCTGTTACCTCACTGGAACCCACAGGGGTTATACAAGGGCACAGCACTCCGAGCAAATGGAACTCACACATTTCACGTTGTCTTTGGTTAAAATGGTTATAATAAGTAAATTATAAAACCCCCCTGATAAGACATAAGCTGACTAACAGTAAGTTCTTTAATTAATATCTTGTTGGATTTGTATCCACAGGTATCTCCTCTGCTCTGTGAATATTGATTGTGTAAATGCTTGTTCCAAGTGTTTTTATTGTGTATTACCGGTAACCTTTTGAATTGTTTATTTTTATTTCCTACATTGAAATTCCTCGACTTTTTCGTTAATTAACTTTTTAATAATATTGAAAGAAGAATTAAACCTCCCAAAAATTAAAGAAAGAATACTTAGGTCGGTGTATTTCATTGTGTATTGAATTGGTATTGGAAGTTCTTTGTGAGAAGTGTTCCTGCTGGCTTTTTATTTAGGGGACTGAGAACTTTGCTCCGATGTGACCCCTTGGCCCATACACATAAAACCTTATTGTTCCAGAAGAGCTCACAGTTTGGGATGCCTTTACTAAGGAAGCTTTTTGCATGTGCTACTGCTATGAAATGTCACTATTTGTTTTTAAGGTGGAACTAACATTTTCTTTCAGAATCTTTAAGACTAGTGCAGGGCCCGCTGGTGTACTGGCCCGCTTGTGAAAACCCAGTGAGCCCCTGTCCTGTTGGGCGCCACCGGCCCAAGAACAAGAGCAGTCTGCATGCTGGAGCACTAGGGGGTCAGAATGCATTGCACTATAATAACTGACGTCAGTATTTATGGGGAGTGGTGGGCCCATAGCTAGGGGGGGCAGGATGAGGCCAGAGTGGTGGGCCCTTTGATCAGGTTTTCCAGTGTGGTAAATAATAAAGCAATTTCATAAAATCCCTCAGTTGCAGTAGTTGTCATGATACCATGTGTGCCAGTCAGATAGGCAGCCAACAACAGGAAAGGAAAAAACCTGCATTGTTTGCTCCTCTGTTTCTCTATTGTCTGTTTTATTCAGATAAAAAAGATGTTAAATGTGCCATAATGCAATAACTGAGATAAAGTGTAGCCAGGTCTGTTTTCAAATAGTTTATCACATTAAATGGCTTTTCTTAATGGCTATTTTTTTCATTAATATGTGTTTTAAAAATATGGTAGCAGCTTATTTAGCTTGGTCACCAATTCTCTACGGTTTGATACATTAGTTGCAGCAGCCACTTTAGCTTCCACCAGGCATGTTCTACCAACTTGAAGTTTTACTTAAAGGAACAGTAACACCAAAAAATGAAAGTTTATAAAAATAATTACGATATTATGTACTGTTGCCCTGTGCTGGTACAGCTGCTGTGTTTGCCTCAGAAATACTACTATAGTTTATATAAACAAAGCTGCTGTGTAGCCATGGCGGCAGCCATTCAAAAGAGAAAAGGCACAGGCACATAGCAGATAACAGATAAAGCCCTATTATATTCTACAGAGCTTATCTGTTATCTGCTATGTAACCTGTGCCTTTTCTCCTTTTTTCCAGGTTGAATGGCTGCCCCCATGGCTACACAGCAGCTTATTTATATAAGCTATAGTACCTTTACTTTAGCAAATACACAACTTTACCTGTGCAGGGTAACAGTACATTATATTTTAAATACTTAAATACACTTTCATTTTTGGCGTTACTGTTCCTTTAAGTCTATTACACGGCAGCAGTTACAGTTTAATGCATGAGTTGCTGGCAATTTTTAACATTCAAAGGCTTGACCTGGCTTTCTGTGATTTTTAAGAAAAAGTAAGACAAAACTGAAGAAAGTCATTATTTGTGGTGCAATATTTGAAAATAATATATTTTAGATGGACCACACCATTACAGCAATTAGTATTGTAATTAATCACGGTGGAAAACTTTCATGATGCTGTCAATGATGTCCTGTAACACTACCATACTACTCAGGGCACATCAAGGGGCATCCCCAGGATATCAATAATTTTACCACCAATTCATCTTCAATGAGTGAGTGGGAGCTATCAGTGGTGTTACTATAAAAACTATAGAATAAAAGCTGTAGAAACAATAGTACACAACTGCCCTACTCACCTACTACCCAACCACTCTTGTACCTTGAGTGGATGGCACAAACTGGCAGGGAGCAGGGGGGTAGGTTGTTCCTAATGTGCATGCCAGGCCCCCTGCAGATTCTTTTGGGGGGGGGGGGGGACACAAGGCTCTATACAGTAGCTGTACTTCTTTCGTAAACCCCCACTAGAACATATTTTATATAAAATATATCGTACAGCCATTTCCAGTTATATAAACATGATAATACATGATATACATTATGAAGAAATAGCTTACTGTGTGCCCAGAACATTATTTCTCTGCCTTGCTGATTTTGTAATATGGTGGGAGAGATAAGCTGCGGTTCTTGAATATGGAGATGTTTTTAAAGATAAAAATATTGGGCTTAAAAATTTGGCTGCCCCCACTCATTCTCTACCTACAAAACGTGCCATCTGAACTGTTAATGTTATGAAGAATATGTTACTTAAATGTCTTGGGTAATGAATCTTTGTATCATGGAATGCAAATGTTAAAAGCAAATAGCTGCTGCTTGGGACCCCCAGTAAATCCATAGCAGCAGCTAGTGTCTCTGGTACTTGTTCTGTGCCTGAGTATAATTAATGCATACTGAAGGTGTTTTGGGGTAATGTTTAAAAGTATCTAAAACTGTCACAATAAATTTACATAGCAGTGATCATTTTTGCTGGTCCAGATCCCTCAGATTACTAAGATAATGCTTGTTCTCACCCAGATCTTTAAATAAGCCCAAGAAATAGGGCTATAAACTCCCCTCTTAGAGCAGGAGAGAAATAATAGGAAACTGCTAGGGGACCAATGTATTTGACTGCTATACACTTTCAGTACGTACGTGTGATGTACATGCTCTTCAAAGAATTTTGGGGGCCCTAAATAGTATTAAATACATGACTATTATAAATAAACAGTTTACATCCATTTATTAAACCACTCATTTATCATTCAGAAAGAGGCTCAACTCAATACCCAGGGATGAACAAACTGCTCAAAAAAGGTTTAACTGAACTCTAGGACAACAACAAAGGAACTGGTGATGAAGATGGAAGCATTAAGAATCAACATCCACTAATAAGAGAGTCTTTTATTGCCATGGCCTGAAAGGCTGTTGTGCAAGGAAGAATTCTCTGCTTCTAACCCGGCATAAAAAAAGGCTAACGTTTGCAGATGAGCACCAGGGAAAAGACCTAGCTTTTGTCCTAATGATGTGAGAAAAAAGAACTGTTTGGCCATAATGATCTCTATGTATAGACTAACTAAGAAGGTTTACACTTTTACCCCCACCAACTGTGAAGCATGGAGTGGTAATACAGGTATGGGATTTGTTATCCGGAAACCCATTATCCAGAAAGCTCCGAATTATGGAATGCCTTTCTCCCATAGACTCCATTTTAATCAAATAATTCCGAATTTTAAAAATGATTTCCTTTTTCCCTGTAATAATAAAACAGTACCTTGTACTTGATTCCAACTAAGATATAATTAATCCTTATTGGATGTAAAACAAGCCTATTGGGTTTACTTAATGTTTTATTGATTTTTTAGTAGACGAGGTATGGAGATCCAAATTACAGAAAGATTCCTTATCCAGAATACCATTGGTCCCGAGCATTAGGGATAATGGGTCCTATACCCGTAAAATGCTTTGGGGGTGTTTTGTTGGAAAAGGGATGGAAAGGATGGGCTCATGAGGAAGGAGGTTACGTAGAAATTCTGAAGCAACAACTGAAGACATCAGCCAGAAAAGTAAATTTTGTCTTCCAGCATGACAGTGATTCAAAGCATACCTCCAACGTGTAACAAAATGGCTTAAAGACAACAAAGTGAAAGTATTGAAGTGGCCATCACAAAGCTTAAATGTCTATAAACTGCAACCATAAGGATGTCAGATATATTATTACTTTCAAATCATCCCTTATTTTGTTTTTAGTACAAGTGTAAATAGTTCAAGCCACACCCCCCAGCTACTGTATTTCCCAGCCAGGAATTCCCATGATGCTTGCCAGAAGAGAAGCATTTAAGCACCATTGTTTATACATTAGACTCAATGGCTGACCACAGCTGCACAATAATGCTTTGAGAATCTACTAAAATATTGTGTTTAAAAGAAAATATAAAAAGCAAACACCACCTGTTCTCTTTCTAACTATTGAAAAAAAGAAATAATAAATACAAGAAGAGCAAATTCCTTGGTAACATGTTGGGCATATGCAGATTTGTGGTTAATGCCACAAAGAGAAGTAAATCCGATAAAGACACAGCCCAGGGCCAGGAAATATACGTTGTATATGATTTACCAAGGGTAGTATCTTAAGGCTAGGAAAGATACTTTGTGTATTATCGCCAAGGGCCATGTCTCATCTTTCTCAAATATAAGATGCTTTTGTTCATACAGCCTGAGGGTCATGACATCAAGCTCTCTCTGGTTCCAGCCCAACACTGTGTGGTATCATTCTTACCCAGTGCCACCTTCCATGGGCATCCCCTAGGGGAGGGGGAGACAAAGTCATCAAGCAAATCTGTTTGTCTAAACTAAGCCTGTATACAACAACTAGATGCCAAGTTTTTTTTAAATCAATTTATTTGCGAAGTGAGGCTTTTTAAGTACAGAGTATAAATCAAGACAATCTGCTAAAGTTATTTTGCCACATGCACTTTGTGAACGCAACATCAAATAGCACACTCATTTTACCAAACCATACCCCAGACGTGCCAGTATAATAATTACAGAAAAAGATAACACGCATATTATCCCCAGATGAACCAGTATAATCACTAAATAAAACAGATAAGCTTATTAACCCAAGCTGTGCCAGTATAATCACTATAGGAAATGGACAATATGCATATTAATCCGAAATGAGCTAGTAAAATCACTAAATAAAATAGATAACAGGCATTTTAACCACAGACTAGTCAGGATAACAACTATGGAAAATGGACAACCTGCATATTAACCCTATAAATGCCAATATAAATTGCTACAGAAAATGGATATTCCGCATATTAAACTGAGGTGTGCCAGTATAAATACTACAGGTAACGGATAATCTGCATTTTAGCTCTACACTACTACTCCAGTCTGTGAGGTATTTAAAATTCCAGGGGGTGCACTTGCCTCCCCTTGTCCCTATTTGCGGATGCCCATGCCACCTTCCTGCCAAAACACATGCCAAATTGTATATTAACCTAAATGCCAATTGTATATTAATTACCTAATTAGAAACAGAAAGTGGGTGTTCTACTGACTTTAATGCCCCATAAGTGCCTTTAAATGTAAAATGAAATGCATGCAATGCAGTTGGTGGATATTAACATATATACAGAAATATAGTAATTGAGGTTAAAACCCTTCAGACCTTTTCTCAAACATTCCTAGCATCCAAAAGGAGATGGGGCACAAATCCTTCCACATTTCAGTTTAAAGGTAAAAAATATGAAAAATACCTCATATAGACTACTTGTTTGTGCTAAAACTCCGTTAACCGTTGGGTTAAAAAAAAAACCTAGAAAACACTAAACAGTTCCCAAAGTGTTTACTCTGCCTGAAGTTGCCCTGGTACAAATAAGTCATTTGTATAATCCAACCATTTCCTAAACAGAACAGCCATAGTTTTCTATAAAAAGGATTAAAGGTATGAATGCTGAGATTGTGGCGAGTGTTTAATCTCCCAGCAGAGAATTAAAAAATGGGCCGTGAGGTTTCTTGGAATGTAACGTCCATGATTTCCCCAAACATATATAATTCTAAGAGGATTCGGAATTATACAAGATGTTTTGTTCTGTTACTGTTGCTTTAATGTAAGAAGTGCACATTCAGATTCAGCGCAGGTACTGTGCTATGCTGAGCTGGTAGATCAAGAGCTTTCACTCCAATTCCTTTTTTTATTATTTGTCATAATTTAAATAATTCCTTCTTATTTGAAAGCTATAGAATGTATCTTGCACAATACAGCAGGCTATGCCCCCCACTCATAACTAGTAATTCATTTTGCAAGATCCAATCACTACAAGGAGTAATTGGCACTGCAATAAAGCTTTTTCCTCTTTGTAGTGTTGTAGTATAAAGATCCAGGCAACGGAAGTCGGCACATTTCTGTTTACAGATCATGCAGATTTGCACTTGCAAATTGCAGCAAAAATGATATGCTGCCCAGAATTAGCATTATATATATTATATATATATATATACACACACACATATTCAAATGGTAACAACCCACTACCCTCATACAAAAAGCAAAGATAAGTAGCAAGCCGTGGGTGCATCCATTTTACTGAAGATTGCCCCTAAGCACTTCACAGAGATACATGAATGTGAGATAGTTAGTTGGGCTGGTCAGAGCATGTTATAACATGGCTAAAATGCCACTTGACCCCTGAAATCTAATCTGGTAGCAAAGTGTGAACATTTCAGTCTGATTTTAATAGACACGTAGTGTGCAGAGCCAGAGCTGGAATAGGGTGCAAAGTGCAAAAAACATGGCAGGTTTCTGACTTTTTCTTACTTTACAACCTGCCCTGCTCATATTTAGGGATGTAGCGAACATCGCCAAAAATGTTCGCGGACCCGTTCGCGGACTTTCGGCAAAACTCGCGAACTTTGCGAACCCCATAGACTTCAATGGGAAGGCGAACTTTAAAACCTAGAAAAGCCATTTCTGGCCAGAAAACTGATTTTAAAGTTGTTTAAAGGGTGCCACGACCTGGACAGTGGCATGCAGGAGGGGGATCAAGCAAAAATTTATCTGAAAAATACTTTGTAAAAAAAACGCCAAAAAAAAAGCCAAAAAATAACGAAAGAAAAAAAAAAAGCCAAAAAAACCGCGGCGAACCCAAAATGGCGAACATCGCCAAAAGTCTGCGAATTTGCGCGAACACCCGATGTTCGCGCGAATTAGTTCGCCGGCGAACAGTTCGCTACATCTCTACTCATATTTATGAGCCATACGGAGTCTTGGCTAGAGAACGGATTCTACCCAGGGGCCATTCTCACCCCAGAACTTCCCTGAAGTGGCCCCTGCGATGCCGCCCCCCCCCAGCACCTACCTTTCAGCCGCTGGAGGGAGTCCAATGGGAGCCAAATTGTTTCTAGAAGTGCCGGGGCACCGCTGCCTCATGATTCTACCACACGATTTCAAGAAACAGAACCAGCAGTGCAGAAAGGGATGCACAAATACAACTTGTACTTGCAAATGCATTTATATATAACTTTTAAACCATTGACAATTTTATATGTATATTGGAAGTGGTTCAAAATTACATTTACATTTATTTATTGGGTTACATCAACATTATTGCTAAAGAGACCTAATTATTGCATATTGCATTGCCTGTCTACATCACGGGCGGAGCTAAATAACTGGTTTATATTGTCAGCCTCATTCTTGTCAGTAACTATAGGGTTATGCCTTACTTAAAAGGGTAGTTCACCTTGAAATTATCTTCTGGTATGACGCAAACATTAAAATTCTGAGACACTATGCAATTGGCCTTCGTGTTTTATCTGTTGTAGTTTTTGGATTAATTAGCATTTTTAGCAGCATTTAGCAGCTCTCTAGTGTTGAATGTTGCCAGCTGTTTGCTAGGGTTCAGTTTACCTTAGCAACCAAGCAGTCGTTTGAATGAGAGACTGGAAGATGAATAGGTTAGGTCAGAATAAAAAAGGTAAGTAATAAAAAAATAACAAAATTGGATGCTGGGTTAGCATCCTCCATTTAAAAGCTAGAAAGAGGCAGAACATAATTGCAAATAATTCACAAACTATAAAAAATAAAAAACAATTGAAAATTCTATGACATTCTACCTCTTTAACTTGATTAAACATATTTATCCATTTCTATATCGGTAAGGGAATTCATGACTTCATTGGCTTTTTGGGGATCCAGTGAACTGTAGTTGTCTGAATGTCGTAGAACATAAATACCAGTTCTATGATGTAGGACAGTGCTGTCCAACTTCTGTGGTACCGAGGGCCGGAATTTATCTGGCCTAAATGGTGGAGGGCCGATAATGGAAACCAGTTTTGACCACTCCCCCTTTTAAACTGCACCCACTTCAAACCACACCTATGTTATCACAAGATCTTTTGAGACCATACCCACATTAATGGTGGTAGCGCAGCAAAAACCCAAATGGTTGGTGCTCACTGCAGGGATATCACCCTTCATTCATATGTGAAAGAATTATATCTACTCCGCTTCCCTAAGCTGCCCATGTGTGCCATACTCTGCCCACCCTATGCTGCCCGTGTGTGCCATACTCTGCCCGCCCTATGCTGCCCATGTGTACCATACTCTGCCTGCCCTACGCTGCCCGTGTGTGCCATACACACAGGCAGCATAAGGCAGGCAGTACATACAGTGACACAATGCTGGTGCTGCTCCTACAGTCTGAGGTATGAACAGCTGAACAGTGCTTACAGTGCGAGTCCAAGGTGTAAAAATGCAGGGGGGCAGTTAATCTCAGTACTGATACCATTTAAAGCTTAAACAAAGCTAAGCACTCACAGCAGCCAAACAGGTGGGGGCCACACAGAGGGGGGTCGGGCCAGCAGTTGGACAGCACTGATGTAGGAGATCAGAATCAGAAATTTGGGCCTCTGCCTGAGAATAGAGAAAGAATTTGTCTTATTTAGAATGGATTTCCAGTTGCCCCTATAAGCCTCACAAGCAATGGATGTGTTGTCAGTGAGAACTTAATACAAATGGAACAAACCAGACCATTGCAGTGTCAATTGATGCAGTTAAAAAAGTCTTGTATTTAATAAAAACATTTCATAAGACACACATACCTGGTGTCATAGAATTTCTAGCAGAATGCAGGGGAAGCTTGCTCTTTATCTATAACATCACGTTTGTCTTTATAGCACTTAGAGTGAAGGTTTGGCTTTTCATTACCAGGTTTGTGGTTCTAGATAAAAGCATGTTAGCACCTCAGAGGAATGTGCTGACCTGCAGCATTAACGTCCAATTTTTCTTTAGTTTTCCCTTTAATGATAATGCTACGTGAGCCTGGGGGTCAGCAGATTGCAACCTTTGACCAAACACTTTAGATTAATTACAACATATGCTGCACTGTACATCAAGACTGAAAATATATGTACCCCTTACAGCTTCTTTGTTTGTTTGTTTTTTGTTTTTTAAACATTAATCAAAACTGATGATATTTCCACTTTACTTTTAAATATTCCTTATGAATTGTACAGGGGAGTGATTATACCAGCATCGTTTTACACTATTTCTTTGTATGGGTATAGTTAGTGGGGTGATCTTTTGTTGCGCTTTCTAAAAAATTCTATTACATGACACTTTTGGCTGTCTTTTACCCCTTGGTCACACTGCCCTTCTGGTTTCACAGATCAGCAGGGAAACAGGGCTAGGCTTAGGTAACTGTTCCAAACCATATTATTACCTTAAAAATCATGAAAAGGCTGCATATTTTTTTTTAACTGCAGAGTTGCTTGACATTATGTTTACTTTTAAAAAAGCTTAAGTTGTGTTTGAGTGGAGACTAACTATGTTACCGTCTGACTATTGATTAACAAGGATACAGACTGAACTGCCTTGAATTATGTCTATAAATGTAGACGCTACCTACATTGGTTCCATTACTAGTCATGCATGAAATCATTTTTTTACAAGGGCATGCATAACTGTACAGGTATGGGACCTGTTATCCAGAATGCTCAGGGCCTAGGGCTTTCCAGATAAGGGATCTTTCTGTAATTTGGATCTCCATACCTTGTCTACTAAAAAAAAAAAATTTAAACATCATTTAAATCCAATAGGATCATTTAGCCTTCAATAAGGATTAATTATCTTAGTTGGGATCAATTACAAGGTACCGTTTTATTATTACAGAGAAAGAGGAAATTATTTTTAAAAATTAGAATTATTTTCTTATAATGGAGTCTATAGGAGATGGCCTTTCTGTAATTCAGAACTTTCTGGATAATGGGTTTCCATACAAATCCCATACCTGTAGATGATCTGCACATACAGTGAGTATAATTAGACTGCATGGAAGAGAAGACAAAATAATGTGTTATGATTTAAGTGCAGCAGGGATAGAAGGCTTAACTGCTGAGTGCAAAAAGCAAAGTTTGTTAATCCTAGCCTTGCAAGACTCCAGCCTAAAGGTGGCCATACACACACCAATATTATCGTTTCCTACTTTAAAGGTGCCCGAACACCGTAAACATTAATGCTGATACATCCAATGGGGGTAAAGAATTCCTTTGTTTTTACCTGTATATGTGATGATTCAGCTCTTAACCTTAGTAGAGTGAACGAAGTATCTTTCCTGCGACCAAAGATCATAATTGTAGCATGTGTGGCCACCTTAAGGGCTGTGACACACGAGATTAGTCACCGCGCGACAAGGAAGATTTGTCGCACGGTGACTAATCTCCCCGCATGTCACAGCCCTAAGATTACAACAGGAGTATTGTTTTTCTATTACAGCCTAGGCCTTTTGGAAGTGTAAGTCCATATATCAAGTGACTGAATAGGCCCCACCGTGACCCTATCAGATGCAGCCAGCTTGTGGTGCTACCCACATTTCATTTGATATTGGACTTCTTTGAGCCAAAGTGAGTAGCAGAGAAAATCCTCAGCAGCATCATTGCTAACATTATAATACCAATGGGGAAAATAAATAGGGAGCACCTACCATGGAACAGAGTGAAACTCAAAGAGGGTGTGCAGGGTCAAATGACTCAAATGGAAAACGCTTCCATTGTGATACCAAGTATCCCTAAGTATTATATGCAGAGCTATGAGAAAGCAAATGCAGCTTTACTCGGTAATGGTAACTACTGCATTACACAAATATGATTATTTGAACTATGTTTATTAAACTGACAGATTTACCATCCACTGGTATTTTTTACTGATTAAATCACGGTTACTGCTCTGTAAGGGCCGTGGCAGACGGGGAGATTATCTCCACGATATGCCATCCCAACGGCTTGAATGTAAATCGCCGGTGGGATGGCATATGCAGTGCTGCGATTTCCCAAAATCGTAGAAGTTTCCTCTCAAGGTATATGCCATCCCACCGGCGATTTACATTCAAGCTGGTGGGATGGCATATCGTGGAGATAATCTCCCCGTCTGCCATGGCCCTAAAAATAGCATTTCTATCAGATTTAACATTCTCTGTTCCATGAACAATTTGTTCCAGTGCAGGAAACAGCTTTTCTGAATATGTAATCCCCTTATTACCTTGCACTGTCATTCATTTCAGATTCAGTGGGATGTTAGTGCTCAGCGCTACTGCTGAGCAGAAGTGGGCCCAGCCATGCCCTATGTAACTTGACCTTGCCCATGGACCCTCTCCCTGCGTGTGCATGTATGGTGGCGAAGGAGCGCAGACTAGGGGTAGGGAGGAGAGGTACCTGTGTAGCGCCCCCTCGTCTTTGGGATGGGGGTTATTAAGGGAGTTGGCAATTTAGGGGGATGCTTGGAGCTGGAAAAATAAACTTTTGCAGGGGAAATTTGTTTGGGAGGGATGTTTTTCAGGGAGAAGAAATTTGGGAGTTGGAGCTAATAAGCGTCAAGTGACAAACGTAGGCATTTAAATATGGAACCATGTACAAAACACATCTCTTGAGGAGCAGTGTAACTGAACGGAGGTCTTCTGCATGACTGGAGCCCAGCATTGTCTGTCCCACATACTGGTTACTGAATAACAGTGCTCCAGGGACAGTGATAGGCAGTGACAGGCAACACCTTTATTAGGCCCTCACCAGGAATCTTCTTTGGGATATCTATCTGCCTTGTTAAAAATTAAGAGATGTAAAGCAAATTATGTAGGTGTAGCAGCTGAAAGATTAGGTTGCACAACACAACATTAATATGAATTTAAACCTTAGCATGTAGGATATTTTCTCTCAAGCTCACACATACAACGCCTCTATCAAAAATCTTTTTATTTGCTGGTTATTCAGAGAAGGTGCTCAGAACTGCTGCTTTTGTAATTGGAAATCACTTGCAAGCCTTTAGATAATTAGTCTTGCTTTTTGTTAACCATCTGTTCAAACAGCACCCGAGAAATCCACTGACCTCTGCTTTCTCTATTCATTTCTGCAGAATGGGCCCTTTGTGTCCTCCAGAAGTGTATTCTGTTGTCAGGGAATGTATCATTTTCAGGAATTTCTATAAACTCATTAATTCTAATATAAATAGAAGCATTTCAATCTCAGTGCAGTTCCATGATCTAACTCTAATTGGTGCGTGTAGTAATGGAACAGCATAACAATAACCTTTCTTCACCTCACTATGGGGTTACATTGTGTGACCTCCTTCTCATAAAATAGATGCGCTGGGAAATACAGTGAGGCTACACGATCACAAATTCACTTAAAGGCAATATTCTAAGGCACTGAAACAGCAGAGTTTTTTTCCCATACTGAGATTTAATAATCACATGGATTTACTAAACTTAGAAATGCACCAAATCTTATCAAGTGTCTTTGTTTATATATTTAATAGATAAAATGCTAATTAGCCATGCAGGATGTGAATTATGTGCATAATGTTAATAAATCTTCCTCTATTTGTTTCAAGCATATTTGACCATTTTAAAGTAAACTTTACCCCCAAAGTAGGTGGAGAGCAGACCATTATGTAATACATTAGCCTATAGGGAACTTATTGGTCCAAAAGTTATGCCTCATATTTAAGTTAAATGTTTGCTCCAACACCAATCACCATTAGAGAGAGTGAAACACTTTTGGTTTGTACAAAGGTCCAAGAACATAGTCCATTTGTAGGTTTGCCATAAACTCCCTACTCACAATAAACTTCCAAAGATGTAGATCACATAGTGCACGTCTGCTTGTTGTTCTGCTGAGGTTTAAACATATTTGTATATTTTGCATGTTTCTACAGCATGAAACATATGTGCAGTTGTCTTCTCGCTCTTATTTATCCTCTGTCAAACTCTCTAGCCTTGATGTAAATGTAATGATAGATGATAGGAGGATATTTGAAAGACCTACTGTGACTGAAGGAGGACACAAACACAAGCTCAGTGTTCCTGCATATCTCACAGTCCTGCTATATTTCCCTCTGACCATATACAAGTCTTGCTACTGGAAATAGGTTTGCTTTGCTTTGGTTACCTTATTGCTATGAGTTAACCCTAAGAGCTACAGAATCATCAGCTGAACCAGAACAGCCTTGGAAATGGTAGATTTATCCTTATGGGGCGTGTATTATATGGGTCATTGCATGGCTGATTACAATTGAAAGTACTATGAGGCCTTGGAATAATGATATTGTGTGTAAATTAAATATCATTATAATATATTATATGGACATTTGCTAATTTTAAGCAGTAACTGGTGCCTTTTGGCTACTCACTGGTCTTCCCATGTTATTTAGTAGGATGAGACCTGCCAAGATGCTCAATGCTTTGGCTTCCTTACTTTCCCCAAGGAGATCAGCAGCTATAAGCAAAGCCCCATATGCCACAAGTCTATAGGTGAATGAAAATGTGGGAATTTAAGCAGAGTATCCCCCACAGTAATGACCGATTGTCTGGGCCTTTTACATTCATGTGGGTGCCTAATGTGCTGCGCATTGTTCTTGTTGGACATCTGGCACTAAAAGAAAGCGAATGTCATTCTTTATTGTTATCAGAAAATATGGCACATCATTCCTGCTTTGCACAATAGTATGTTTCCCAGCATAACCCAGCCTTTGGGCAGAACAGGAGGTGCAGCTATAATCAGCAGAATTCACAAGAATACATAAACATGAAATTCATGCAAATGGATTTAGATGAGTGGAAGGACACTATTACACCAATCTTTGAAATGTTTGCTTTAAGCACCGGCTCTATTGTAGTCAAGTCCAAGAATTGATAATAAATATGCCTGCTAGTTATCAGGATAGGGTAGAGTCCTTGTCACATTGTGGTGCTGGTAATTAAACAGTTAAGCTGATTTTTGTCAAACACTGACTATTTCATGCCCCACTTCCAAAGCTTTTCCTTCCTTGTAACTCAAGCAATGATTCAAACATCTAAAGCTGGCCATACACGCACCGATACTATCGTACGAAACCGCGTTTCGTACGATATTCGGTGCGTGAATGGCATGTCGGCGAGTCGACCGATATCGCAGGAGGCTGCTGATATCGGTCGACCCGCCAATCGGACCAGTTAAAAGATTTTGATCGGGCGCCATAGAAGGCGTCTGACCAAAATCTGCCGTCAGGGCTGAATCAGCAGAAGGAGGTAGAAATCCTATTGTTTCTACCTCCTTATCTGCTGTTTCAGCCCTGACGGTGTGTGGCAGATCTGACGATGTTTCGTGCAAAACATCGTCAGCTGAAATGACACCTTTTAAACCATGAATTACCCCCATATGTGCCATCCATACAGCTCCCTAAAGTGATGCCCCTATAGTTAGCACTATGTATAGAAAGTGTATGTTTGAAATTAGTCCCACTAAAGTTTCTTTGTATAACTTGATTTCCATATCAGTCCATTGACTTTTATCAATATAAATCATTAGACATTGTCTTTAAATGTCTCAGCAACTGTAGCAGTCTCAGTCTCATTAGACATTGTGCTCTGGCACATGGGGAGATTAGTCGCCCGCGACAAATCTCCCTGTTTGTGGGCAACTAATCTCCCCAAGTTGCCATCACACCGGCGAATGTGTAAGTCGCCGATGGGATGGCACACGCGGCGGCACGATTTCGGGAAATCGCCGAAAAAGCCTCACGAGGCAACTTCGGCTATTTGCAGAGATCACGTGTGCCATCCCACCGGCGACTTACACTTTCGCCGGTGGGATGGCAGGTGATGGCAACTCGGGGAGATTAGTCGCCCGCGAACAGGGAGATTTGTCGCGGGCGACTAATCTCCCCGTGTGCCAGAGCCCTTAATGTCTCAGCAACTGTTATTTGTGCAGTCCTGAAGCTACATGCTTTCATCTCGAAGGGTCAACTATCAGCAAGCATGGTTTCTGTGAAAAAAAAAATGAATATAATAAACCAAAACAAAGCCTGTAGATTGTATGATGCATGTATTTCAGTACCATTTTCTAATTTGCTGTGTGATTTTATTCAGTGGGAGAATGGTGTCAATAGCTGTATTTTTATATTCAGGATATATAAAATCATTTAGATACTAGGAGATTACTCAACTTCAACTAAAGGAGTTTGGTCCGTACACCTAGTTAGTCTTGCATCTCCTAACAAGAGAATCTTTCTCAAAATAAATTCCTAGGAACGGCATCATCTCTCCCCCTATCCCTGTTCATTAGCAATCCACGTAGCCATTTTTTCATGGACAAACTTATATCCAAACCAATATCTGATCAGATAGCAATCAGGAAACCAGCAATTTTAGTTCCCTACATGAGCACATAGGCTCCTGACTCAAGAGAATAATGTCTGAACAAGCATGGGCAAGAGTATGGCAAGTGTATCTCAGATCCATTAGCCTTAAGGTGGCCATACACGGACCGATTTTTTACTTACAAACGACCGATTCCCGAACGATCCGATGCTATCGTTAAGTTATCGTATAGTTGGTGGTGTACGAACGATCGTCGGCCCACTAAACGAGCCGACATTATCGTCCCCAAAATCGATCGGCCAGGTTTAAAAATTTTAGTCGTTTAACGATAAAATCTGCCAGTTGGTGTGAGTGTCAGACATTTGTCTTTCAACGATTGTTCTCTGCGCATGTCACGATTGCCAGCAGCGGAAGTCAACGACATTCGATCGTACGTAGATGTACGATCGTACGTATTTTACGATAATGATGCGACAAAATCTTTCCCGAATTATCGTTGCCCGTGGATGGCATATCGTATGGGAACTCGATCGCCATACGATCGTTTGTCGATATAATCGTTCATCGCACAACGAGCGAAATTGCCTCGTGTATGGCCACCTTTAAGGTGGCCATACACGAGCAGATCCGCTCGCTTGGCGATGTCGCCAAGCGAGCGGATCTTCCCCCGATATCCCCACCTACGGGTGGGCGATATCGGGGACCATTTAGGTAAAAAAAATAATAATCCGATCGTTTGGCCCTGGGGCCAGACGATCGGATTATGTGGGCGGCAATGGGGCAGTCGGATCGGGGACCGCATCAACGAGCCGATGCGGTCCCCGATCCGACCAGATTTTCTAACCTGGCCGATCGAGATCTGGCCAATTTCAGGCCAGATATCGGTCGGCCAGGCCGATCTGCTCTCCCCATACACGGGCCGATTAGCTGCCGAATCGGTCCAAGGGACCGATATCGGCAGCTATAGTCGGCCCGTGTATGGCCACCTTTACTGGCTTTCTCTTGGGGGATCTTCCTTTTGATTCTATGTTGTGTCTATCAGTGTTGTTATTGAGTAAAGATTATATCAGCTTTTGCTGTACCCCAGAGAGCTCATAGGACATTTATTTTAAGTTACTGGGGTGAGATTTACAATTTCTTTTGAGCTGAAGATACTTCCTTTTTCCCTTTGCCCGCTATTTGCCTTTTCTCCCTCCAGCTACTCGTGACTGCTTGTGGTTCCTCACTCACACTTGGGGCACTCACTGGCCTTTCTCCATGCTACTTTGCTTGTCTGATAGGGCAGGGATTTAGGTTGGAGCCAGACACGTCATTTTTACTGGGGTAAATGCCATGGGAAAGTTCCCTTAAATGTTTTCCTGGGTCCTGTATTGTAGCAGCAGTCAGCTGAAATGTTGCCCATACCTAAATGCCTTCCTGCAGCCTCGGGGCAAATAAGTAAAGCACTTTCTCTCCCCCTCTGCAAATTTGTTGCAAAAGGATAAGTATCAAGAGCTAAAGCATATTTTCTTATAGGAATTAAACACACACTAGGTTATAGTAGAAAAGGTGCAAAGTTTGTTACTAGTCTAGTCACCTACAGAGTTTACTGATGTTTTTTGCATTAATGCACCCTGCCCTGCACATATCACTAGTTGTGAAGGTCTTTGCTCTACAGAATGAAATGTATAGATCTGTTCTCCCCCATGAATAGAGAACTACTGGCATTTGGCACTATCATATTCATCCGCCATTTTGCCCGCTACCTGCCCTCTAATATGCATATCATTTAGACACCTGCCAGTGCTGAGCTCTGTACCCTTTTAAGTCCCCAGACACAATTGCTTAGTGAATAGGAACGAAGGAGGCCCAATTTTGCACTTGTTTGTGCTCTGGCACTTTGTAAAATTGTATATCAATCACCGCAGCCTCCATCTATTTCATTTCTATTTGTCAATATCTCATGAAAGAAGGGCATTTCTTGTGGGCAGGATCTCAGTTCATACAGCGAATGCCTTGGGGATCTCCTTTTCTATTTCTAAATGTCCTCATTGACTCAGTGAAACAGATTCTTGCTTTTGCGGAATACACTGCAGAATGGAATACACTATAGAAAGTTTCTCTCTTTGCTGGACCAACCCCTCTCTCATCACCTTGATGGACAGTTTCTTTTTACTTCACAATCATAAAACAAAGCTACACTGGGTTTTTAGCCCGACAAGAGAGATCACTGGACATTTTTCATATTTTTGTTTATTACAAATATAAAAATACTAAACTCACTTTAAAATGGCATGGGCAGTGCCAATGTAAGGGAATGTACAACTGTTATTAAATTATTATTTACTCATCTCGAGTATTAAATTTAAGGGGAACTCCACCCAAACACAACTTACGCTTTTTGAAAGTAAATGTAAGTTCAAACAAGTCTGCATTACACATTAAAAAATATGCAAACTTTTTATGATTTTTAATGGAATAATATGGTTTGAAACAGTTCCCTAAGCCTGGCCCCCTGTTCCCCTGCTGATCTGGCTGGCTACTTTGTGACTCAAAAAAATGTAACAGTAGTCGACTGTCCTCAGCCTGCATCCTCCAAATCCCACAATTTCCTGATGTCAATATGGAAACATCACCCTGCAATGCATTGTAGGTAATGTAGTTCCTGCATGCTTTCTGTAAGCTGTTGTTACAATTGTAACATTAGTGTTTTAGTCCCTCCTCCTGATTACAGTAATTGGTATATTAGCAGTTTCTGTGTTGTGTGTGATTTTTAACAAATTTTGATCAGGAAGCCAATGTTTGAAGGGGTCACTAACTGCAGTTACTAGAAAGTGATGATTGGCAGGTCCCTCCAGCTTTTTACATATCACATGTGTCACGTTTGGAGTTTGAACCTGGAAGGAAACTCCTCAAGCATCTTCCATTAATGGTTCATTCAGTGGGGATGAATTTGAGCTGGTTTGAGGTATAAATTTCCTTTATACCAGGAAAGAATATACTGTTTTGGTTCTGGTTTATTTTACATTCTTTGATACTTTTAATCCCAGTACATTGTTACCTTTTGTCACAGAACAATGTGATGTTGGGTAGATAACTATCTCCTGTGACAGCCATCACCATGCTATTTTGCACTTGTTTCAGTGTCTGCCCCATAGTGACCATGCTCCATCTAGCCCTGCTATTCACTGGGTTCAGCAGAAAGTCAGCCCATGCTCACGTCTAGGAGATATGAATGGCAGCTGCTGCTGTATCAGTCTCTTAGATCACAAGACAAAACAAACCTGCCCCTGTGACAGGAAACTGACTAACAGAGCCTTGACAAGGTCTCTTGAGCTGCACACAAGTGGAAAGAGGAAGGAGAACAACGAGAACAAGTGCCTTGTCTGCTCATCTGAGATACCATTATCACTATTGTTGTGACAACGCCATGAAATCATCTCTGATTTGCCCACTTGTGGCTGGAGTTCATCATTCACATTTTGTGTTATTTTTTTTTCCATTTATTCTCATCACAGACTAAAATGATGCAGTGCTCATTAGAAAAAAATCCCACAGGTTGTACTTTACTGAACAGACAGCTCCAGGGTAATTCCATCACAGAGGCCCCAAGGGGGGAAGCAAAACTAAGTACAACAGTCATATTGTAATGGTTGCTATATATTTTCAGTATTGCCCACATACTTTGGAAGGCACATATTGATTTTGCTCAGCACATCTCTGTCTGTGAGAGTATTTGTCAGTCCTTGGATGCAATTGCCATAAATATAATATATCTGTCAGCAAAATTGTGCCACAAAACAATCTATTGCACAGGTTTGCAGAAAAGAAATACTCGTACCTGTCTCTGTGCATAGGGAAGAGTATTATCCATGATAAAAAGTGCAGATTCAGATAATACAGGGGGTGCATCAGGGAATTATCACTGCTAGATTAAAACAAAAAAAGGTAAGGAGGAGTCCCTTAAACAGCTATATATATTTCAGCTGTAAATCTCAACATTTAAATCTTTTGAAGGAATACACATTATTGTTTAAGATTAGGGCCCTTACACACGTGTCATTTCAAATGCATTGTACTCTTCACATACAGGTTTAAATAAAATTCACCAAACAAACATACTGGTAATTAAAAATAACACATTGATATAAAACTAAATGCACATTCAGAAAACCTGGGGTAAGTGTTTAATTACTGCTGGAAAGATGACCTGAATGCTTATCTGTGTTACATTTTGTAGCATTAGCCGTCTAAAGTGTGGCCCATGCATAAATGCATTTCTGTAGCCCTGAGCAGACAAGCAAAGTGTCTCTGTTCCCCTGGGCACTTCCTAAACAGAGATGACTGTGCAATTCAATATCTTATATGATTTTTTTTTTTTTACTGTGATATGTTATGTTCTGCAGGATCAGGAAGTGACAGAAATTGCTGAAGTGAAATTGGCTTCATGTTCTTGTTTAGTGCAGAAATAACAGAAACCATAGATATATTTTATAATTAAAATAACAGGCAAAAAAGTATCTTCAGCAGGTTATATTCTTTGAGTTTATGTTGAAAAGGGGCATATACTGTCCATTTAAATAGGACAGGGATTGAGGGGAAAAAGCCTGCAATCATGGTAACAAAAAATAGTAAAAAAAAAAAAAATGGGTAAAGAAAATGTAATCTGCAAAATTGATCAGCCCCAAGCATAGCCCTGGATATTTGACTTTCCAAGAAGATATCCAAACCCTCTTTTCTTTTCCAATAATTTATAGAATTTTTGTGTGATTTAAAAATGTGAATGGCTTGCATTACAGTTATCAAGTAGCCCTACATTGCATTTCATTAGTCACGCAAGGTAAGTTTCTCGTTTAGACCCTTTCAAAGGCATTATAGGGAAACTGCCCTTGCAATATTCTAAAGCAGAATATTCCCCAGTTGCATCTCCCTTATGGTGATAAGCCATTTTATTGTTCAGGTAAACATTAAGAATATGCAGAGGAATAGGGCTAATAAGCTCTGTAACATCATTACAGACTCATTGAGAGTGGTTGCTCAGCCAAGTAAGGAAGCAACTGATCATACTATGTAACTGTCTATGTGACAGATTTCACAGGCAACATGCGAGAAAGACCCAGCAAGCCGCCATTATAACGGTCTCTCTTGGCAGTCTGGAACTTGCTACTTTTGGAAACTAACAAGCTTGGAAAACCTCCTTTAGTGTTTAAGAACTGTGGGTAAATTTCCCAGGGTAACATTAGGCCAAAATCCAAATTCCCCATCAGTTCTGCAGCGTGTGACACAGTAAAACACAAACACCACATGCGGAGGAAATGAAAAGACGTTGGCAGCAGAACAACCTCAGATTATTTCCTTCCATTGAATAGATTGTAAAATTATTCTAATGGGCTAACAGGTGTGGCCTATGCTATAACAAGGCCCATGCAACAGAGTAGGAAATACAGAATAAATAATTATTGTCTTCTCTAGCAATAACCTGGCTTACAGTAATTTAAAGAGATTCCAAGTCAGGTTTCAGTGGTGCATAAGGAAGCAGGGAGCACTGCGGAGGAGGCCTGAAACTCAGCCGCTTGTACTTGCTCCTGTTTGATGTGATTCCTATGCCACTGGATGTAGTGGTTGAAGTGATCAGCTGCCTATCTGTTGCCTTAACAACCTGTGTAACAAAGCTCCACACTAAACAGTAACATGTGGCAATATGCCCTGCTCCAATGTGAAATGTATATGGAGTTATATCTGTGCTATATACAGGAATGGTATGGCCATTCAAGAATTTGCATAGGTCACCAAAAAAAGTATGTTAAAAAGAAAAATCTTTTTTCAAAACAACATCTTCCTCACAATATGTGTTTCATGCTCCAGGAGCATAGGCCTATGATACTCCTGGATCCAAAGTCTGCGCTGCCTGTGACAATTTGCTGAGGGCCAAACATAGCATGCAAAGTGCAAAAAAATGACCTTACTAAAAAATGTGACAATTTACAAAATTGTCATCAAATAAAGACAAAATTGTCACCAGTTATCACCACCAGGAGAGCTGCGTTAGGTAAAAAAATGCCATCATATATGAGTGTATTTATATAGGAGGAGGACCCTCTATATTCACTAGTTAGCCACAGACTAGTGTGCAGCCTCCCCCACTCCATATACCTGAAGGGTGCTAGAAATATCTTTTTCATTTTCCAGTGTGTCCAGGTATACATTTTATAAGGAGGGGTCCTTCTTTATCACCCTCAAATGTCAAATATTCAATACGTCCCTAGGGACTATCAATCGTATTCCTACTTCTCAGCCTTTTCACTTGTATCTACATTCCCCCCCCCCATCCCAGGTGGTTTGACAATGTTTGCCAAAAAGAAGCTTGAACATTTAATACTCAAATCTCTAACCAATAAGCTAGCATGTTGTTTTGCAACTAGAACCACCAGCAACTTGACTGTCAAGATATGGTGGGATTTATATTCCCATAATAGCTTTAGGGATTTTGCTCAGGTAAAAAGGATAAAGACCCAAGCACATTTATTAGCATTTATTTTTCTGCTTAATGTCCTCATTCAAATGGTATGTGCTGTGCTAACAGGGCAGTTCAGCCTTCTCACATGGGGATGTAACAACATGAGAATATTTACTGACACTCTAACAGATGACATGACTGCAGTGGTGCGGTTTGGGAACCTTTTCTTTCCTAGAACTGCTGTGCAGAGGAGAGACTGCCAGATCCCAGTTTCAGCATTCTTCTGCAATGAGAGCCTTCTGAAACGGGAGCCCTGGGTTGGGAACAGTGGAAATTGAATTTTGTCAGAGTTCTCTTTAGGGGTCCCAGTAGGGGTGAATTCGAAGAGTTCTGAAGGGAGTGTGGCAGCTGTAGGTGGGAAGAGTAAAAGAAAGCTCAGTAACATTTTCTTCTTTCTTCTTTATAGTAGGGAGAGATGGTGCCTATAGTAGCAGTGGGATAATAGCCTCTGGGAAGGGACTGGGGCTGTGGGATAGCAGGTATAGTAGGGAGAGATGGTGCCTATAGTAACAAGAGGGGGATAATAGCCTCTGGGAAGGGACTGTGGCTGTGGGATAGCAGGTATAGTAGGGAGAGATGGTGCCTATAGTAGCAGTGGGATAATAGCCTCTGGGAAGGGACTGGGGCTGTGGGATAGCAGGTATAGTAGGGAGAGATGGCACCTATAGTAGCAGTGGGGGGATAATAGCCTCTGGGAAGGGACTGTGGCTGTGGGATAGCAGGTATAGTAGGGAGAGATGGTGCCTATAGTAACAAGAGGGGGATAATAGCCTCTGGGAAGGGACTGTGGGATAGCAGGTATAGTAGGGAGAGATGGTGCCTATAGTTGCAGTGGGGGGATAATAGCCTCTGGGAAGGGACTGGGGCTGTGGGATAGCAGGTATAGTAGGGAGAGATGGTGCCTATAGTAGCAGTGGGATAATAGCCTCTGGGAAGGGACTGGAGCTGTGGGATAACAGGTATAGTAGGGAGAGATTGTGCCTATAGTAGCAGTGGAATAATAGCCTCTGGGAAGGGACTGTGGCTGTGGGATAGCAGGTATAGTAGGGAGAGATGGTGCCTATAGTAACAAGAGGGGGATAATAGCCTCTGGGAAGGGACTGTGGGATAGCAGGTATAGTAGGGAGAGATGGTGCCTATAGTTGCAGTGGGATAATAGCCTCTGGGAAGGGACTGGGGCTGTGGGATAGCAGGTATAGTAGGGAGAGATGGTGCCTATAGTAGCAGTGGGATAATAGCCTCTGGGAAGGGACTGGAGCTGTGGGATAACAGGTATAGTAGGGAGAGATTGTGCCTATAGTAGCAGTGGAATAATAGCCTGTCAAGGGGATTCCCCTTGACAAAGGACTGTGTTCCGAAACATTGGGGTTTTCTCAATCCACACGTGTCTGCTTTTTCTGTATATTACATTTTGTCCAACTGGTGGTATGTAGATTATGCATTGTCATTGTATTTATTGTTTTGTGAATATTTTCCATATAAAGAGCATTATATGTTAAACATACCATTTGCTGCCTTTTTGTGGTTAGTAGGTGTGCACTGAGTAATTGATTGATTGGGGAACAGATTCTGATTTGCACCCTTTTTCTTCTCTTTGCCGTCTTTGTTTTAAAGCCAGCTATTTCTGCTTTAGCAATTGTGGTGTGCCCTCCAAAACTATTTGTTTGAATTTTAGTTTGTGTGTACCCAGGTTTGAAGTGCTTATGCATTAAAATGGTAAAATAACTTAATAGTAATGGCATTATTACAGTTATATTCTTATTATGAATGATTGGCTATAATTTGGGGGATTTGTAGTTCTGAGATGGTGGTTCATTTTGCATTCCCAAATACTTGGGTTATACCGTGTAATGGCTTCTAGCCAGGCTTTCATTAAACGCGTCCATGTCATCAGCTTGAGACTTCAAACCTGGAAACAATGAATTTTTATACATCAGATGTTTCTTATAAACTGGGCGAATATGTAAGTATAGAGTACAGCCATCCCTCATCTTTTAGATTTGGAGTGTGTCCAGGGATAAAAACAAATCTTTGGGGTATAATTAACCAGCTTTTACCCAGTATTGTGCATCCAGCATTCTATGGGTTAACACAATGGCAGCCCACACGTCATGTCTGTAAGGCTGCACACTGAACATTAAGGGAACCGAGTTTGCAAATTATTCTGTCTGGAAAAAAAAAATTAGGCATAATTAAATCCAGAATGACATTATTTTAGGTTATTGTTGTATTTTTTTTTTCACAAAATGTGGAATTGACGATGTGTGTAAATCACATAATAATCTCTAACTCATTTAACACACTGTTGAATCTCAGTGAGAACATGTTAATTGCACAGAACCTATGAAACAAAGGTCAGAAAATTAATTTGAAAACAAGAAGCATCATTTGCAACCATGCTATGGCCCATACACTTGTGTACCTTTAGTTTTCAGGCACTAAGCATTTGCACACTTGCCCCCTGTGCCTTACGCTGGATTGTAAACACTTACTAGTTAGCACTTCTACGTCTTAGATGTAAATATTATACTGTATATATTAAAATGACAGGGAGGATCCTTGTGAATAATGTGCAAAGGAGAGGTGGACAGTTGGACATGCACCAGCCGTATGTACACCCCTTACATGGCAGGCACAGGTTACACACTATAGCTCCATGCCAGGGGTACAGAGATGTGTTTGGCAGCAACAGATTAAACTCCCAGGGAACAAGGTGCTTTGTGGGCAAAAACATGGTGTTTTGCTTATAATTTTTGCACTTAACACTTATCCTTGGTACATGATACATGGTACACCATAGTGAATAATAGCAAAATGCTTGTGATGCAAATGGCAAGGACCCCAAGGCAAGTCACTTAGCAGGCTGGGACTTTCCTTGCACTTTAATTAACAGGGCACCCATGGGTTTCATATAAGCCGGTGATGATTACACTTTGCACACACTTAGTTCATGTAGAGGGTGGCAACTCTGAGCCTAATACTAATACTGTGTGATGCAGGCTGCAAGCTAAGAGCAGAACTGTTCAAGTGTTTTCTGCTTTGTGGTTCTAAAACTAGTTCTAACCCAGCGCATACTTGCCATACATCACCCCTGGACCCTTGCTGTTCCTTTATAGGGTAGGGCCCATACTACCTTTAGTCCAAGTGCCTGTACTACTAAATGAGTCCTGGCAGGGCTCCAAGCGTTGATCGTTTCCAGCTTATGGAAGGCTTTAACCCTACACCAGCACAGAAACAACTCCCTGCTTAGAACCTTCTCCCTCCAGCAAGTAGCAAGCCCATAAATGACAGAGGAGGAAATCCTCTCCAGAGTCACTGCTGTAGGATATGGTACACAAACAGCACTCAGGGGGCCCACATTGTGTGTGAGCCTTGTTACATTTATATTATGCTGACCTGTCATTTTAAAAGTTAGTTTGTAATGGCAAGTTGTTATTATTATTGTGCTCTATTATAGCACTAGCACATTTATGCAGCACCTTGCACAGATTGTTACAAGTGAGTTTCTGCTCCATTGTAGCTTACAAGTTAGTCCCATTCATACAGTTCACATTTGTCTCATCCGTGGTCAGTGAAATTTCCTGTATATTTTTGCAATTGTGGGAGGAAACTGGAGAACCTGGAAACACCCATTTGGATAGTCCCTTAATAAATGAGCCCCAAGCAGTTATGGCTTATGTAATTATATAGGAAGTAGGCTATAGCAACCAGTTATATGTTTGCTTTTATTTTTATACCTGTACAAGACTGAAGATGGTTGCTAATTTGTTGCTATGGTAACTTCCTTTATAAAAAAAATCCAAAAACAGTAATAAAGATGAACATGGTTTCTGGTAATCTCCTGGCTACAAAGAATTACAGGATTCAGCTGGGAAAGGACCCGTCTGTCCCTTAATACTCCATAGCCAATCATCTTCCTTTGAAATAAAAATATGCTTTTTTCAGAAATCATTATTTGTGTTACTTTATTTGCATCAAGCACAAGGAATAGGTTCATGTATTACACTGAATAAGCAAAGGAGTACCCCTTGCCTATGCTAAATACTGTATATTGCTCGGGCTGCATGAGAACATGGGCTTTGCAAGATTGGTACAAGGCCATGAAATGCAGAAAGCCTAGCAATATACATTTGGTTCCATTCAAAAATTGTTTCATTTGTTCTTAAATAAGGACATTTTTATAGGATTGTTGTGATTTACACCAGGCATAAACTGTATCTGCTAAAACTAGTTAGGGGCAATTCACCTTAAAGTTAACTTTTAGTATGATATAAAATGGGCAATTAGTTGAATAATTTGCGTTCTTCTGACTCTTTCCAGCTTTCAAATGCAAAAACTGACCCTGGCAGCCAAAAACTGTTGCTCCATGAGGCTACAGTTGTATTTTTATTGCTACATTTTATTCCTTATTTTTCTACTCAGGCCCTCCCCTCTTCATATTCTTGTCTGTCATTCAAACCACTGCTTGGTTGCTGGGGTAAATTGGACCCTAGCAACCATATAGCTGCTATAAATCCAAACTGGAAAACAGTTGAATAAAAAGGTAAATAAGTAAAAACCATTCAAAATAAAAAGTGAAGACCAATTGCAAATTGACTCACAATATCAATCTCTACATTATACTAAAAGTTAATTTTAAGGGGAACAACCCCTCTAAAGTGGCATTTAAGTTTTTGAGTCAAATCATAGTATAGTAATTGACACAACTTTGCAAATGATCTTTCTTTTTAGAGAGTGTGGTTTGGCTTTATTCCTGAATGAATGCTATATTCTTAGAGAACGAAATGACTAAACCGGAATCAATTGTTCCAAATGTATCTAATGTATTGTTTTCTCTGCTTTTTGGTATACCCTTTCTGTGCTGCCAGTTGGCTCTTTATTCAGAATTTTTCTAAAACACAGCAAAAGAACTTGACCAGAAATATAACATTATTATTATTTACACATATTTATAAAGCACCAATATATTCTGCAGCTCTGTGCAATAGAGGGGTGTCACTTTTCCTTAGGGCTTGCAGTGTGTATGAACTGTAGAATCTAGGATGTTGGCACAATAGACAATTGGTGGGTCTAGATTCTATGGTACTAAAATGGTTCAACCAGTGACCTATGCCCTGTGGCTCCTAACATAGTAGTTATAGCTTAAAATATATCCTGTGACAATTCTGTACAATGATATGCAATGAGATGTTCATGAGAAGTGTGTAGCAACTCATTCCATTCCCGGATCCCCTAGCAAAAGTCGTTTCTCGTTATTGTGGGAATAGAAACTTGGGGAACTAACGATACACAAACAACTGCTAGAAATATAAAAGTCCATTTGTGGCACAGACATTTTTGGTTTTATTTGTAACAAAAGTCACAATGTCAAGGCTAATGGAAGGCAGAGGCCAGAACAAAGCTGCAGATTGTTCTCCAAGTATGGGAAACCCCATGAATCTAATGGAAGAAATGTTCTCTTATGCAGTGATACTGCAGCCAAATACTAGGTGTTTTGTAAGAAAAGCTGCTCAATAGCTTATCTGTTTAGATGCTGTTATGTTTATTAATAAACAGAGATCATGTTGTCCATAGGCACAGGTTGCATTTGCTCCTCCCAGTTATACAGTTATCTAAGGTGTTTATGTGCTGAGCTATAAGTGTTTTAACCTTTCTGAGGACAGAACAATAGTCACACTCCAGACTGTGTACTTGTATGCGTGCTAGCCACTTTGTGTATCCAGTGCATATAAATTGTTGTATACACAGAGAATATGTGTGGGTGTACATGAATACATGCACTGACATAAAACTGGAAATGTAACAAAGATACAAACCTACGAAAGCCCAAATCTACCACTTACCTGCAACCCAGGATTCTTCAAGCAGCTGTACAAAGTCTCTCATCAGCTGTGACATGATGAAAGGACCAACAAAGTGAAACACTATCACTTTCAGGGACACAGTCTCTGCAGAGGCATACAAGCCAATTTATGTACATTTTTTTTCAATTTTCAGATGTTAGTTCTTACAGCATCAGAAAGCAGTGTCCAGTTATCCAGATGAAAGCCTGGCAATGTTCCTGGTTTCATCTTGACTGAGTGCATAAAATTTGATCTGGATATAAACTCTTCAGAGAGGGAGGCGGTTCAAGAGGTTGTGAACTCCTTTAATTTGCTTTTACCTACCTTCAGGTGTAGTGTGTATAAACACACCTTTAAAGAGCTCCAAATAGACCATGATAGCTCCAAAACCCAATGGGGGGAGAGCAGTGAAACAGGCACATTATCTTTTCTCATCTTATTCCTCTGATTATCTCTCTTCCTAATCTTTATGTTCTTTTACTTTCTTCCTTATCACAATTGTACTATTATTCCCTATTAATGAAACCAATTTAATATGTATAAAAATGTGTAAATTACCCCCTATGGGGAATTCACAGAAGCAGTGCTAGCCTGAAATTAGAAGTAGTAATATACTTGTTTAGACTGATGTCAAACACGGAGTATTCTTGGAAAGCTGAAAAACGCTTGCCGAGAATATGCCCCGCTACTGTTAATGCAAGTAGTTCGCCTTTAGATTTAGAATGATAAAACAATTTGCAATTGGTCTTCATTTTTTATACTGTTAGTTTTTTGTTCAGCAGCCCTCCAGTCTGAAATTTCAGCAGCTGTCTGGTTGCTAGGGTCTAAAATACATAGCAACAAGGCAGTGGTTCGAATAAGACATTGGAATGTGAATAGGAGAGGGCAAGAATAGAAAGAAAAGTAGTAAATACTAACAATAACATTGCAGCTTTATGGTGTAATAGTGTTTTGGCTGTAGAGGTCAGTGACCCCCCATTTGAAAGCTGGAAAGGAGGAAGGCAAATAATTGAAAAACTATTAAAATTGAATAATAAACACCAACTAAAAAAATGCTGAGAATATGAACTTAAAACCTAAAGCTGAACTGCCCCTTTAATAATGCCACAAAAACTTACATCAAGGTATATATCTTACCTAACAAACTGGTGTTATCGGCAAATGTTACTCTAAATTCATAAGTGTGGTAAAGGGGAATATCAATGTAGTGCCAAAGTGTACAAAACGCCACATTCAGGAAACTGGAGTGAAGTTATTATAAATGACATTAATCTTCCTTACTCCACTTTCACTTTACTCTACCTTAGAAGGGTCATGTTACTTTCTTCTGCATTAAAGGGGATCTAAACCCAAAAATGTGAATTGCTCTCTGGGTTTCACCTGCAGTAGTTTTAGTAAATGCACCAAACATAAAAACCTCACGGGCTTGTGTGCTTTAGCATAAAATAATCTGTATTCACATTCAGTGCAACTAAAAGAACCATTTCTGTGCTCTGCAAATCATTATTTATCATGAAGCAGAACTATGTCATTCTTGACACTAATCTGTTCTATGGTGTTTCAATTTACATAGTCCTGTATAACGGGTCAAAGACAATCAATCAGGCTATGCTGATGTATATAAAGCCATAAATACCACATATCCAGTTATTTTGTTTGTTTCCCTCTTCCAGTGTTAAACCAAACCAAATGTATAGCACAGGGCAAATTAACAGATGTATGTCAGGAGCAAAGGTCACAGGAAACTGTTGACAGCAGAACAGCTCAACAAATCACAAGTAAAGATCAACTCGAAGAGCAAAAGTAACCTCTTTAGCAATACATTTCTTACATTCCCACTTAACTCTTCCAAAAACGTGATTTTAGCTAATGACCAACTCTGCCTACAGTGATCATGATCCAGCCAGTTTAACCTGAAGCTCTGATAAGCAGGGCAGCAAAGTATGATAAATGAACGGTGCATATAGATTGCATTCCCTAGGTTTGTTCAATGCAGGCAGGTAAGCACACGTCAATTCTAGCTCTTGCCAGAAGCTTGGGGTTCTTTTAGGATACTGGATCTGTCAAATGTTTTTAGTGATTGTGGAAACTGCAAATCTGCTGCCATGTTACTATGTACTATTGTTTAGGCAGATTCTCTCCAACAACAAAGACAAGGCTACGAGGAAAGACTGGACTATGCTAAAGTGCAACATATACTTGTATCAGGGCCCCCACCCAGTTGACATTTTTCAGGGTTTTCCTCAATGACAGTGTTTTGTCACAAAGGAGTCATTGATATTAGTCATTGTCAGATTGTTAGATTTGTCCTGTGACCCTGTTGGGTTTAGACAAGAACTTGTTATCCCAGAAGCAGACATCATTTCTGGCTGCAACCTTGCAAAGGTGTTCTTGTTTCACTTCATGGTTTTATTTAATAAACAACAAACAGCTTTTATGGACTAGATTAGAGGGTTTCAGATTTTCTTGGTTCGAACACCCCTTGTGGTGCAACATTCTTTGCACAGAACCAGGGAATCCATGACCAATTGCTTTCTCTGTGGTAAGTGCTCCTATTCAAAAAGCACACTGACCTTAGGTACATTTATCTAGAGTGGCCAAACACCTTCTTGCCAAGGCCTCCCACGTACCCCCTGCACAAGTTTTAGGCTTTGGGCATGCACAGTACAGAAATTGTCAGAAAAGTTCTATATCGCACATTTGTTAAGTCTGAACTTTGGGATATCTGGAGAAAAATAGCAGCAGCCTATCCTGGCCAAAACTACACCAGAATGTATGGGCCCAGGTAAGGACAGAAGCTCATTACTGTGACAACTGATGGAAACAAAATTATTCAGACAGTGTTTTATTTATTTATTTATTTACAAAAATATATTATAATGGAAAAGTTTCATTATATAACTATAGAACATAACACAATATATCCATAAAAAGAATTTTAAATTACATTTGAGCAATTTTAAAGTAAAAAATAATACAGCACAACTGTATCTTTAAAGTATTAAAATGTGTATCAGCTGCTTCTCACTCATGCAGTCAGGACAGAGTCAGAAAAGAAGCGGTGAGCTGGGATGTTTCCTTCAGATGGTAAGGGTGCTTCTGACAGTATTTACTTCAATGGAGTTTAGAGGCTTCGGTGTCACAGCACATATCACTGAGGCCACATCATAATCACATGCCTAGAGAAAGAAAAAAAAAAACAATGAGCAGACTGAAACAAACCAAGGTTTCTGAACCCCTGATTAGCTCAAAAAATTTTGTCTTTTGAACACCCTCAAAAGAGGGGCCCCAACAAAAAGTGTAATTGCAGCTGACCCCAGAAATGCTTCTCAAAGAAGAAGTCAAAGTAATAAAATGTTTTAAAAGCAAGAAGTCAAAGCATGGCCAAACACATTGCAATCCACTAGTTTGGCGAGCAGATCTTCTCCCGATATGCCTACCTAAGGAAGGACAAGGGCAGCAACAATGAGCCTATGCGGTCCCCGATATGACTGAAAATCAAACCTGCCTGATCGAGATCTGGCCAATTTTAGGCCAAATGTCAGTCGGGTAGGCCCACTGGGAGTGCCCTTACTTGGGCAGATAAGCTGCTAAATTAGTCTGAAGCTGAAGAACCCTTATTGGCAGCTGCCATCTGCCCTTGTATGGCCACCTTACCTACACTAAAACTGAATACGCCTATCCTATACGCGATGATGCACCTATCATATTTTAGAACTTCTCCATAAGCAGACTCTAGATTTGGTGCAGGCAGTTGCCACTGTATCAAAAATGAAATGGAAAGTTTCATATGAACCAGATATATGGCATAAACATATATCTGGGTGGATACACTGACACACAGTGGTGGCATTGTCTTCAATACCAGACGCAGTCAAGTTACTAATGAATTTAGGGATAGTGTTAGGATAAAACATATTTCCTTTTGCTAGAACAGTGTTTAGTATTGAGTAATGCACTGCGTTATTTTTATTTTACTACCTGAATAGTTATTTGGCCCTTTTTAGGCTAAGCTGCAGATTCTATTTTGTGCTGTTATTTTGTAAAGTGCTAGCTGCTTGTATGGGAATGTAATATCAAGAGTATTATAGAATCATAAATCAGGCAAATAAAAAGAATGAACTGTGAATTTTAAAAAAGTCTAAACAGGAAAAGGTTCTACAAATGGAAATGCTAGATTAGTGTGCAGAAAGATACTCATATTAAACACACTTACTTGCTAGTGTTCTGTCAAGATCAGCAATAAAGTCCTCCAACTCTTTTGTATCTCCCAGTTTTGCTAGATTAAAAGAAAAACAAAACATTTATACAATTTATACTTCATTCCTGTAGCAAACCAAAAGCCAGATGTTTCATTGTCCTGTAACCAACAAAGTGTGTGCAGTCAAAGACAAAAATGAAGTACCAATTACTCTTTGGTTGCCAGGGACAGTGACCCAGATAGCTTATTTAGTTGAAGACTAAAATGAAGTACTAATTTAAAAAACATAAAATAAAAAACAAACAATGAAAGTTTAAGTACAGGTATGGGACCCATATCCAGAATGCTTGGGACCTGGGGTTTCTCAGATAAGTGATCTTTCCGTAAATTGGATCTCCATACCTTAAGTCTACTAAAAGATTTTTTAAACATTACAAAAACCCAATAGGAGTGTTTTGCTTCCAATAAGGATTAATTGTATATTAGTTGGGTTCAAGTACAAGGTACTATTTTATTATTACAGAGAAAAAGGAATCATTTTTAAAAATTAGACTTATTTGCTTATAATGGAGTGGGAGATGGCCTTCCCATAATTCGAAACATTCTGGATAACGGGTTTCCGGATAACGGATCCCATACCTGTACTTTATTGCCTAATGTACACAGTTCTGTGTTATTACACTATGCAGGGTTTAAGCCTCATGGAGTCCAAATTAACTTTAGGAGTCAGATCTGTGACCCAAGAATTGTTATAAAATAATGTACCTCATTATAAATACTGTTAATTATTTGTGGAAGAAATGTGCATGTCGGGAGTCAAACTGCAATTCATGCCATAGCATTAAGTGCCAGTAATCCTGCCATTGTTTTACAGCAGACAAGACTGTTTAACTAGAATGCTAAGTGGCAGGAGCTGGTAAAAGTGGAGAAAGCCAAAAGTAACTCCCAATAGGCAGCACTGGGGACAGTAAGCAAAGAAGGCGATTTAATCTTACCTTTGTGAGGGGTCTCCACTGGAGAGGACAGGGTTGGTGAAGAAAGTGTAGGAGAATTCAACTTTTCATCACTGAAGCTAAAACTGTTTCTACAAAGAGAGTCGGCACCTGAAAAACATGGGATGAAGTAATAATGAGCTCAATATCTTGGTATTAGATTCCACACAGCCCACAGAAGGAACATTTTGAATAGGGCCAAGGCTATAATACGCATAACCCACACTACAAGCCAAGATAAACAGTCAGAGCACAGGTGGCTTTAGTGCTGTTAAATAATCTCCTAAGAAGAACAGTAATTCAACATTTCACACACTCGAGAAAAAGCAGAATCCATAAATACGCCTGGGTGTGCATGAACCCTTCTGGGTGCATTTATTACCAAGAAATGCTCTACAATATGTGGCAAATTAAACCAGCCAGCCTTTCCTATTGTATTATTGTGTTCCGCATACTGTGTGAACAACTCATCTGGCTCTGCAGTTCCTCAAGCAACTCAATTGCTATTTTCAGAACTCTCCCTTTCATTCTGCCCTATTTTTACAACAAAGGTTGGTTATTGCTATTCTACCCTGTAGAGCGCTCTACTCGCAGTTCTGCCCTAGCATGGAATGAAGTACGAGTCCTAATAACTCCTTTCACTTTCTGAGCAGACAAAAATGCTGTTTATATACAATGAAACTCATACTCCTGAGGTTTTCAAAGTGATATCCCAAAGACAAAGCCATATTTCACAGCACCCTCATTAATTGCAAAGGTCAAGCATAAGTCAAGCAGATATGATCAGATGGCTGACATTTCTCATGATGTTCATATGATTCTAGCATAAGAAAAAAAAGGTATCTAACTGGCTCTTTTAGTTTTCATCTGCTTTCTTTAAAAAATGATTGTATTAAAAAAGAAGAATAAGACCTCCAGTGAAACATATGACTAAAGCATCTCCTCTAAAGGGAAGTTGTCCTTTAAATCACCAAGAGCCCTACAAAATGGTATATTATACTCCATTAAAAAATGATAAAGGGGGGAAAAAAAAAAAATCAAGAAAATCTTACATTAAAAAAAAAAACCGCTGTAGATCATGTCTTTTTTCCAGCCCTTCATATCAAGAAAATATTTATAAGAAAGTGTCACGTGATAAGCGCTGATCTGTTTAAGCAACATACGCTGGCCAAGGAAAGCAGCCCAGCTCCAATACTGCCTTTAAAATGACTGTTGGAATGTTTTTTCCCGTTATACTTTATACGTGCGTGCTAGTAAGACTTCTTAAAATATGCAAGCATCATGTTCTAGCAAAACAGAAAAACTAAAAATATAAAAGAACCGCAATGGCAAAGTCATACTTAAATAGGGAATAGCCGCAAGTTAAAATAAGTATAATTAGAAGTAAAATATTTCCTGTAATTTGGTCAGAGATGGAATATAAAATATTCCATACAAAGTGCTTTGAAACTGTGCTCATTGCCCTGGTAAAATGCTGAGCCAATTTCTCTTGAGATTTACCTTGTAAAACTAACTTGTGTGGCAAAACAAAAATCCGTTGCCTGCTGTATGCCTGATCACACTGCCCTCTTAGAGACCAATGTCAGTTCATACAATGGACCAAAGATGCATTCATGGTGGGATCAGTTATTTGTGCTTGAAATATAAGGTTACGTTAGTGTCTAAAAATTTCATTTATTACACCCTGAAAGCAGCTTTAGTAGTAATTCTACATGGTACAGTCTTTATATGCTTTAAAGAGATACTGACACAGGAAATTAAACCTTTTTTTTACATCGATCATAACATTTTGCTATGCTATTTAAAGTATTTGCACAATGCTTTTATATTATTTATTTGATCCCTCATACTTCTCTATGAGGGGCTGCCATATTTGTGCAGCAGTAGGCCGTTAGCATTAGAAGCTATAACTGACAGGCTGAGAAGGGACAGTCAGTTTGGCTAAAACAGTCAGGTTTGGGAACTTCAAGTAACAAAAGGAGACCTATTGGGGAAAAATGATTAGCATGACCTATAGGTAACTTTTAGTGTACATTCATATTTTCAAAAAGTAGTTTTTAATGTTAGTATCACTTTAAGACCAGCACTCTAGCAAAAGCCAGGGTATTTGTGTGAAGAGGTGAGGTTATGGTGTCACCTTAGGTGTCACAAAAGCTGCCTATAGGGAAAGTTATATTTGCTCCTATGTGATTTGAGCACACCCCCTTACACCTACAGGTATCTGGGCCTCAGCAGCAGGATGACAGGTACTAAGAAAATTAATGGGGGGAAAAAGGGGCACCTTGGCTTTAGATCCAGAGGCATCAGAATTCCTAATTTAAATTGCTTTGTGACGACCTTTAGCTTAAAATGAAAAAGGTTTAGTTTTGGTTACTTAGTATTAAAACTAAGCAAATACAATCTTAGCAATAGAGCCATATTTACTCTTCACATTTACATTTTAAGCAAAGTAGTAACAGCAGAAGGCCACCAAGCACCTCCCATAGCTTACTAACCCATGTTGCTGCCTAACTGCACTAAACACAGCTTTACTAGTAGTTTCATTATGGAATTAGGAGGAGCACAGGCCTTACTTACACACGCAGGTTGACAGAGGGGACGTATAGAGAGGAAATACTTGCTCCCAAGTGGGATAAACCATATATTTCAATATGGTAGCCCAGTGCTTTTATAAAATCAAATTGCCTGGTTCTTATCACAATACAATAAAAATGCATGCCATATAGAACACATTCATTAGAAGTATAAAAGTTTGGTGTCTAAACCCTAATAAAAGGGCACAGCATATTCTGTGGACTGTAGGAGGCTTAGGTTTCCACCTTGGATACTGTACAAGTATGCCAATGTAGCTATTAGGGAAAATTTAAGAGTACACAGTTACTAGTTCCAAAGCTTTCTTTCTTATTTGCTATAAGTTGAAAATGTTTAGTGTTCTGACCAGGGCAGTACTCAGGGTTCTTTGCTCACTTGGACAAAGAAGTACATTTGCCATGCAGATGCATGGAGCCATGTCGATTGGCAGCCCAAGTCTAGCTGAAAGGGATTTGCCAGTCAAGATGCATAGCCTGTGCAAGAAGCCTAAATGTTAAAATACTGCATTGGATTTTAAAGAAACATTTAAAACTGCTGAGGCATCATTTCTTAAATAACAGGTTATGAACTTTACACAAACAAAAGGTTCAATAACTTGTTTAAAGGGAACACAAAAAACACAGAGCACTTGGAAACCATTGTATATCATGTTAGAAATGCCGCAGGGTAAGCAGAACTTGTTTAAATTTGTCCCCTGCAGAGTCTTAAACCCCAGTGCACAAGAGGTTTGAGCTGTATGCTCTGTTAACTCAGATACAGTGTAAGCTCATTTTTTCCTATTTAGAACAAATATTCAGACAGGCTCAATTAAGCAGAAAACCACTGTAGCAAATATGTTATCATAGCACAGAAAGCTTCAAAGCTAAAGACTTCCTGTGTGTATAAAGCCAGTAGCATTGCAGTAGCTTCACCAGGTGCAAGGAGCTACGGTAAAAAGAAAAAGCCAGAAAGGGGTGCGTGAACGGCGGTGCTGTGTGTAGTGGAATGTGACAGGAGACTAGAAGGGAAGTCTGGCAGGGAAAGGCTTACATTCCAATACAGCTGAATCTGAACTGTACAAATAACACAGATGAAAAAAATAAGGGGGTAAATCTAGGGGAGGTGCAAAAACAGCCAACCATAACGCAGACTGACAGGACTAGAACTGAAACATACAGAATCAAAGGAGCCAAGCACCAAAGTCATATTGTGGCATAGTTGTGATACCCACTGTTCTGCCATGCCCAAGATTTTCATTATACAGCTACTATTAAATCACTACTGCCAGAGTTCTCTGAAAGCAGAAAATATCTAGACCACGTGGTCATAAATACAGGAATGACTTGTGATATTCAAATATCAGTGGCTAAATAGTAAAACTCATTGCTGCTGGTTGACACCCGACTGTGATGCTTTCTAAGATGCCGACATGCCCCTTGGCATAACAGCAGCTTGAGCCTTTGCCCTTGGGGTTTGCTAATGGCAGGGAAGAGACTTAAGTGCGCAATCTCTGCAAATGATTACTTTGCCAGCTCTATTTTACTTCTTAATAGGATTATTCTGCTGAGTGTCCAACCCTATTTCAGGGGCAGCAGGACTTGCTCTGAGCTGTGGTGCAACACACACAGCTGTTTAGCAGGCATAAACACTGGTGTATTTTGTCTCTTGCTGTGCTCTACGTACAGTGTTTTTTTTTTAATAATAATTTAATTTTTAAATAATTTAAAACTTATTTGTAAAATTAGTAAAAAAGGAGGAGAACTGCTAAGGAAGCAAATTGCATTGGGCTGTATATAGTGTCAGCATGTTACATTGTTACATAGAGCTTTACAAATACTGATCATCATTTACATCAGTGTCGGTCCCATGAAATGTACAGCATTGGGTTAAAAGAATGTGAATGAGCACTAAGACAAGCTAAAGGCCAAAGGTTTCCCATTCCCATGTTTGACACCTAATCTAAATTTTTCCTACCCCCACCCCTGCAGTATCATATGGGTCACCTTTCATGCTCACTTTCTGAGTCGCTGATGCCACTGTCACTGATGCTAGCTGTGCTCCTCCTCTTCATAGTCTGGAGGTGTTCATCATAGCGAAAGCGCCTTTTGTTGAAAGGGGAAGAGAAATCGGCTATGACCGCATCAAATTCGCACAGCACATCATTCAAGTCATCATCTTCAATAAAGGCAGCTGAGACAAGTACAGAAACCATGAAAAAGCAGGAAAAGCACAAATACACATATTTAACAATCACAGGCACATTGGGAGGTGACTGCCCAGCTGAAAATATTTTATATAAAGTTGTAAAGTTTCAAACAGGGTTTTTATGTACCAGTATTATCAGAGAGAAGAGCAAACAAGGTACCTGCAATCTACCTCCTTCCCAGTGTACCTGACAAACAAGATACACAACCCTGACCTGTAGTGACTGCACAAACAGTGTGAAACCCCTGACCAGTGCCCCACAGTCGCCACAGCCCAGAGCTGGTGTTTGGTTGTCCCTTTCACTGCTATTTTCTCTTAGTTACAATAATTTGCCTCACTGATTCCCAGCTGCTCAGTGTCACCAGGTCATTGTCAGTTAGGGACTGGGTGATTGTTCCACTGAAGTTAATAAGTATTGAATTTTTTGGGTTGGTTGTAATAAAATTGTGGTTAGAAATGCAACAGATTAGACAAAACACCAATTACAACTATACTTATTGATAATATAACTGTCTACACCTCTGGACAACTGCATTTCTTTTAGCTGAGTTTGGAGCGGTGTGTCCCATTCAGTAGCACAAGTTCTTCTGAAACGCCATAGCAAGGGGAGACTGAATTCGCCACACCAAGTGGGATGTATAGATGGGAGTACATTGTAAGCCGCACTATGTGGGATGTATAGATGGGAGTACATACATAAGCAGTACTATATGGGATGTATAGATGGGAGTACATATATAAGCAGTACCATATGGGATGTATAGATGGGAGTACATCCATAAGCCGCACTATGTGGGATGTATAGATGGGAGTACATAGATAAGCCGCACTATGTGGGATGTATAGATGGGAGTACATACATAAGCAGTACCATATGGGATGTATAGATGGGAGTACATACATAAGCAGTACCATATGGGATGTATAGATGGGAGTACATACATAAGCAGTACCATATGGGATGTATAGATGGGAGTACATATATAAGCAGTACCATATGGGATGTATAGATGGGAGTACATACATAAGCAGTACTATATGGGATGTATAGATGGGAGTACATACATAAGCAGTACTATATGGGATGTATAGATGGGAGTACATAGATAAGCCGCACTATGTGGGATGTATAGATGGGAGTACATACATAAGCAGTACCATATGGGATGTATAGATGGGGGTACATACATAAGCAGTACCATATGGGATGTATAGATGGGAGTACATACATAAGCAGTACCATATGGGATGTATAGATGGGAGTACATAGATAAGCCGCACTATGTGGGATGTATAGATGGGAGTACATACATAAGCAGTACCATATGGGATGTATAGATGGGGGTACATACATAAGCAGTACCATATGGGATGTATAGATGGGAGTACATACATAAGCAGTACCATATGGGATGTATAGATGGGAGTACATACATAAGCAGTACTATATGGGATGTATAGATGGGAGTACATAGATAAGCCGCACTATGTGGGATGTATAGATGGGAGTACATACATAAGCAGTACCATATGGGATGTATAGATGGGGGTACATACATAAGCAGTACCATATGGGATGTATAGATGGGAGTACATACATAAGCAGTACCATATGGGATGTATAGATGGGAGTACATACATAAGCAGTACTATATGGGATGTATAGATGGGAGTACATACATAAGCCGCACTATGCGGGATGGGAGTAGATGGAAGTAAATACATACGATGTGTTGAGGTTACGGTAAGTGGCAGTCCATGGGGCACGGTTTGGGGGGCAGGGGGCTATAGCAGAGCTGCACTGCCTGTGACTGAGTGGGACCCCGCACCGACTCAGAGCAGGAGGGAAGAGCTTCCCCCGAAGTTAAAAAGCGCAACTCTAATCACTTCTAGCGGACCTCTCAGCTCACTATCTGGCCCCAGTCCTTACAGACCCTACATATTGTGATGAACTAAGTGACCCTGTTGAATTAACTACATTCAGTCATCCCATCAGGGCTGCCGAACTGCTGATGCACCCCACTGAGTGTTACCCGACCAAAAGCTCTCGAATGAATGAGATTTCCGCAGTCTCTTGCCTCCGGTCCCACTACTCACCTCTGGCTGCTCTCTTTACTTTTGGGGACTTCATATCTCCTGTAACAATAAGCACCGTATAAATCCTCCAAGTGCGCAGCAGCAACACCTTCCCTGCCAAGAGTAAAGCTTCACTAAGCTCCAGGCTGCCAGCATGTCCCTTTCATACTAGCGGGCTGTGACGTATTTAATGGGCGGGGCCAGGAAAGTTCCATTCATTTTCGTCACGTACAAGAGTATGGAGCTTTGCGCGCTGTGAGCGCTAGAGGGAGCTCTGGGGTACAATGAGCATATCCCTGGGCAACCCTATACATGCCTCCAATGCACCGCTGCCATATTGTATTATTGCAATGTTTGGTCACCTATTTTAGTGACTAAACAATGCAATTACCTATAGGGTATAGATTGCCTATATCAGCCTATGCCAATGTACTGTACCCTTCACAGGGCATTGGCTTCAGTGTGTTGTGGAAGCAGCTGAGAAGTCTCTGGCAGGCTCCCCTATGGAAATGGGTACTGCTCTTAAGGGAGCCCCATGTTGTGGAAAAATATACCGGGTTTGTAACTTTCTTCCCAGCCCTATTAAATACATTGGCATCAAGCATAAGTTTTACCTAAGAGGCCAGTAAAATAGTAATACTGGCCAGGTGGAGACCTCACTTGCCCCCCTGGTAGCTAGTTTTCTGCCTAGTCACCTCTTTTGTCCCCTAAGCCAATTAATATCTGAAAGTTCTTAGGAAAATGTCCACAAATTAGCAGGTAGCATTTACTTAACATTGGTTTGAATTCAAACATTATATTAGTTTTAAAAGGTATTAAAACAGGTGCAAACTTTGTTACATTAGCCCTGTGTAGCATAACATAAGTGGGAATGGGAGTCTCATAAATATAAAAATTATGAAAAAGTAAAGTTAACAAAATGAAACCAGTGTCCGACTGGGAACCCAGAGGCCCACCAGAAATCCTTAGACCCTAGGCCTGCTTTCCAAACTATTTTTCCTCCTTTCTTCACCCAACCTCTTTATTCTGTTTGTCTCTTTTACTTACATGCCAGCATATCTATTCTCCCATCTATTTCTCCTCTTTGTTTCCCTTCAGTAATAGGGAATAACCATGAAGTAGGCTAAATGGTCAGGAGCAGGAGGGCCCACTGACACCAGTTCTCCTGGTATCCTAGTGGGCCAGTCCAACACTATGGCGGACTGCAAGACATGCTGTTTACAGTTGGCACAGTAAAAGTGTGCATACATAGTAAGATTGCCTTTTTTTGCTTTTTTTTTTTTTTTTAAATAGCATTATGACGCAATGTGGCTTTGGAGGTGCAGCACTAAAAGGCCAGGAGGGAGGGCAGGGGAGGAGGGAGAAGATTTTTTGCACAACCAAGTTACGCTACTGAATGAGCCAATTCAGTCCTCGATCTGACAGAAAAATTTAGCCTGCATGATTTTTGCCCAGATATTGGACAGGGAGGCCTGCCAGAGGGCCGCATACACAGGCAGAGAGGCTGCCGAATTGATCAGAAGGACCTAAATCATCAGCTTAAATCTGCCCATGTAAGTGCCACATTATCTTGGTGCAGACAATCACTTTTGTGAAAATTAGACCTCAGAGTTTAAATGGAGTAAATGAGAGATTTGTGTCCACAGGCAACCTTCTGTCAGCACTGACAGTGTATTAATGCTCACAGCAATTGATTGCACCACTACATATCATGGTGCATTCATCATTTATACTGTTAATGTACACAGATGGCCATAGGTGAGCAATGGGTATTATTACTCATTGAGCAATGCTGTGTTATCTGTGAGTTTCCCAGCAAGTCTCAGCTGACACTGGCCATCTGGCTGTATGAATACCCTGCAGGGCACTTTTTTTCCTGCATGATGTTTAAGTTTAGTGTGTAGGTCTCCTGTCTGGCCCTAACTTATAACAATAAATAAATAAATAACCCCAGGAGCCAAAAGTTGCCATTGAAAAACACATCCTCAAATCATTTAGCATTGGCTTTCTCATTTAAATAAAAAGAAAGCCACCTGTGCACTCATAGGAGACACAACAAAATCCTTAGGCTGTATGTAAATTAGAACTAAGATAGCTCATGTTACAAAAATTGTACTTGTATCATTCAATTATTGAAGGGTAAGGGGTTTAAGGTCCATGTCACTTGCTGTGATTTAGGGAATTTGGCTGCTTGACCAATTATATTTCCACAACCAGGTGACAAAATGGCAGGACTTCCTACTGACCCATACATCCAAGTGATTGTCATTTTGCCACAAGCCCTCAGTGCTATTAAACACCATGGTGTCAAATAATAAGTGGCACAAATACATATTCTTGAAAAAGAAAACAAAAATAATATCAGATTTATAGATGTAATAATGGCAGATGCCTCTATACATTACACTACACAAGAAATAAAAACCTATGGAGAAAAAAAAGATGATGGCAAGTGGCCCAAGCTCTGTGTGAGACATCCAAGTTGCATGGACCTGTGTGTTAAACTTTAATACAAGAGTAAATGTTTGCACTCACCAGTTACAGACTGAATCCTGAGTATCTATATCCTAGATCCTAGATCAAAGGGACTGTGAATCATTTTCCATGTCCCAAATGTGCATGGCAAATAAAGTCTATGTAAAAGTAGTAGCATTACAGTATATTCCCAGAATGCACGCGCAATGCCCCATAAGAGGGCAACATTATAAACAGATAGTGTTACATTATACAAAAAAAATACATGCCTTATTTTAGTCCTATCCAACACATCGAGTATTATTTTTACCTGCCAGGTGTCATACTGGGCAGCTGAAAATCCTGGAGAATGAGATCAAATTTAAGAAGCTTTATTTGCCAGGTACATAAAATCCTACCATTGCACAAAAACAAATCTATTTTTTAATTGCTTGGCTGATGCTGTTATTGGAGATCATAGAAAGTCTCTCAGCTGCTATGAACCACAAGACAGGTCCTACATATTGGTAAATATGGTAATATAAAGAAAAGGCACACAATATGCAGTTCAATGAACTTTTCATTTAAAGCAATACAAACAAACAAAATTCAGTAAACTCTTCCATGCTAGGACTCCTCATTGTGTTTTCCTGTCATTGTTATTGTATTTATGCTCTGTGCATTGTCATTGTTTACAGGGGTGTGATACTGTGGAATTGGAAAGCAATACATACAGCTTATGATTTAGGTGGCAAGTAAATGAACTTATACTTACATACATATAGGATAAATCTAATTCAGAACCTTAGTGCTTCATTAGAACCTTAGTGCTTCATTTGTGAATACAAATATGTGTAAATGAATTAGAGATGAGCTTATTCAGTTGCGCACTAGCTATTTAAATGGTGATGTGGTGCATAGCCACAGGGCAAGGAATTTACCACTGCACACAAAAAAATGTTTTGCCACTCCCAGTACAACAAGGACATAGCATGATAGCTGATGTGTGGTCTTGCCTTTTATTCTTTGCTGATAAAATGTTATCCATGTACAATAAACACAGGCTAGAATAGCTTACTGTGTTTCTCTGATAGAGCATACATTATAGGAAGCATAGGAGTTTGCTGGCAGATAAGGAACTTTGATCCAGCTTATCTGTCATTTCCATGTATTTACCATTCCTCTGGAGAGCCCAATATTTATCAGATAAGTAACTGTATTCATAACCCCTAGTCCTAGTCTTTCATTTTGTTTGTTTGTTAACCTCTAAACAGATTACAAAAATGCAGAGACACTGCTACCTGTGGGACCATGCTACATTTTCTTTCTAGGCCCTTTATTGGCAATACCAGAAACACATAATTTGACCATATTTGTCTACATAAATTTCTATTGAAATAGTCACCTCCACATCTGCAAGCAGGCTGTATTGTAGATATGTCACCCCTGTGCCCCCTGGCTGTAGGCACCTTCTGCTTGTGAAAAATTGTTCTCTTTTCTTCTTTGCTGCCATAGCCAAGTACTTGACCTAAAATAAAATGTACCACGGGACCCTTTAAAGTACAGCTATATTATGGCTATTATATACTTCCTATTTTTAGGCACTTTACTATCCACCCTTTATTATGACTTCAAAAACACTTCCCATGCAGAAGCAAATCATTCCAGCAAGGAAAATAAGTTGATTCTTTGGGACATTCCTCCCCGCACTATCCACAAAGAAGACGTTGGTAGGAAAATCCGTGCCCACAGCATGACTTGATTCTTTTATTAAATACATCTGTTAAATGACAAAAATATGCTGCATCCCTGTGCAAAACCAGGATGTATGAATGTTCTGCGATATATAAATACTTTTATAAGCACCCAGACTACAATGAAAAGCTAAGCAGATTAGCCCCTCACAGGCTAGTACTTTTTAGCTAGCATGGTTGCATAATAAAATTATAAATAAAGAACTACGAAGCTAAATCATGAGCCTTACCACCTGGTCTTGACTGGGATTCAAAATAGGCCCTGCCATCTCAAGTACACTGAGGCAAAACAGCCCCCCAGCCCAATAAATAGTGACTGTCTAAGGTATCTCACAGCAGCCCCTGCATTTGCCAGAATCTGCAGATTGCCGGTCTAGGCCTGCTTACCACAGTTTGTTTTTGTTGTTGGTTCATTTTTAAAATGTTCTCCCACTTCCTCCACACACTTAATATGTTCCCCTGCTGCCATTTCCGTGGTCATGTCTTCACTGCATTCTTTCCAATAGCTTGGTACTGCATGCATAGAATGTATGTGTGTGCACCTGTTACTCCTGTTATATATATTGGTTAATTATATCCATTCCTTAATAAAAAAAAAACCTGCTATACAGACTGTCAACGCATTCGGGTCAGGAGCATAGGGTGGCATTTAGCTAATAGGATTTGCCACCCTATTCCTTATGTGAAATCAGGTCAGGGGGCAGAAGTTTGATAATATTTGCCACATTAGAATAGTTTAGCGAGGTTTCTTGTGCAATATTGAGACAGTGTTAAGGTGGGGCAGGCTCTGAGACCCCTGCAAAATGTCTCTTTGAGTTGAACATTTTTCTTGCTTGCAACATAATATAACATCCCTAGTTGCCTGCTGTTAAATTTCTTGATACATATGAATATTATTGAAAAGCACTGAGCCTTTATTTTTAACCAATTAGACTTTTTCATCATTAGACCTGTTCATCACTGGGCCTGTTCATCAAACAAATGTTCATGAAAAACATACAAATTATTAGTTAATGGGTGCACAACTGCACAAGCCGTGCAACCTGGTGTGAGGATGAATATTATTAAGCAATATCTGGTGAACTTAACCCAGGCATTTTCCCTTGCAGCATCTGTGTGTGATGCTTGGCTGACTGCTCTCACCACTTTTGGCATCATTATTCCAGGAAGAAATTTTCTGCGCAAAACTGAATTGTTCCCTGAGTTTTCCTTCTTTAACAGCTAAGAATTCTAGATTTACTGTTGGCATTCTCATACCCAATGCACTAAGCAAATGGTCCCTCTGTGATACTTGTTGCTATTTTAAATGTGTTTACTTCAGAGGCTGTATGTCTGCATGTTAGGAGTAGGACTGACTCCTTCAGACTGTGTGACTCATTGCTTCCCAGTAACAGCTCATCATTCCTAATTGTGCGTCTATGGGTCAGTTATGTCATCAGGGAGGGTCACTCAACCTGCATATAGTGTCAGTCTGCAGGGTTCCACATGGGCTTAAAGAAACAAACTAATCTCATACCTTAGGTCTTTGAATGGTATAAACAGCATACATTCAATATTCAAAAAGGGTTTGTAGCTACAAACTGTTAATTTTAGACCTGTAAGTTTGACATCTGTAGTTTGGAAAATTATTTGAAGGTTTGTTTAGCGTTCACATTCAAGATTATGTCTATGAGAATGATATAATAAGCATGTTGTAATAATGAGTATGGGTTTATGCTCATGTCAAGTTTACTTATATCATGCTAAGGCTGCTGCTACAGTACCACATTACATTTGCTTTCTAAACTAAGGTCTGTCAGCCTTGGAGATGTCATTAGGGGTGAATAGAGAACAGTCTGTAGGATCATGAACAGAGACTGGTTGTCAATATCGCAGGGCCCCAAGTTATGTGCTGCAGGGTTCTGCATAAGTCATACTTTTATTTCTATCTTTTTATTAATGACCCAGAAGCTATACAGTTAGTGATCGGGGACTAGGGGTAACAATATGCAGCCTGCTTATAGCTATGATAAGTGAAGATGGACCAAGGAATACTTGGAAATAATAAACTTAGTTGTAGCATTGTATCTGAGCAATGGCCAGAATGTTCCCTTAATGGGAGGAAGGCAGTTTGTAAAGAACCTGCATGCACAACAGCATGCAGTACAGTTTTGGACTATGGTCAGTAAGAATATTTTCCCCCTTCTAGTTTGAATTGAATAAGAGGGTCTGAGTGTTTTTCCACCGATCTCTGGATCAGCTGAAATATTTATATATGATTGCCTGATTGCTAACTAGAGGTCAGAGCTGCATGCAGGTTACACTGGTAACACTGAAACAATTGGTTGTGTGCAGGGGACTGCATATATTTAACCTCACTTAGAATGTTAGCTGAAGTCTGCCAATTCCTCGCTTGCCTGCTGACAAAAACCTAAAGGGTGACTAAAATAATCCATGTGCAGAATAGTAAGCATGAAACACATTAACTGCACTATTGTTGCCCAAGTAAAACAAGGAAAAAAAATCATCATTTATTTTTCCCTGTGCAAATATTGTAAAAGCTGCCATATTCTTTCATTTATAAATATTTGGGGTGCTTCCTCCAGCTACTGGTGGCTTGTTCAGACTTCCATAACAGCATAAATACAGTTGTCTAGTGATAAGTGAATTTTTTCGCAAGGCATATATTTGCAGCAAAATTCTGCATTTTGCAATAAGCGAATTGTTTTGTGATATTGCGGCAACATTCACTGCAAAAAAAAGTTGCCTATTGACTTTAATGCATTTTGCGAATTTCTTGCGATTTCAAAAGTTTTTAAAATTTTTCGATGAACCAAACAGATTAGCTCATCACTACTCTTGTCAGAAGATGCCAAACATATCTCATAGTGTTAAAAACATTTTTTTTTCTTATTGCTGCAGTCGATCAAATTACCCTTAGTTTAAAACTGTAACTTTCCACTTCATCCTTGGCTTCCAGCACATAGGGTGATTATAGGGACAAACCTCAGACTCTGTGTGCTATTGCTTTCAGGAAAATGGAATAATGACAAGTGTTCAGAATAGTAAACTTTCTCTATATGTATAAATATATTACAGAAAATGAAGAACAGAGTGCCGCGCACAAAGGGACTTAAAAAAAGAACAAAAAATCTTTATTAATCCAACTTTTCAAACACTAAATGTGTTCTTCTTCAGGGACAAACCAGTAAATATATTACAGTACAGAAAAGTGATAAATGGAACATTTTCTAGTTAATGCTTTTAGTGGATTACTACTTCAGAGAGTTGTCCATGGTCCCTTGATGTAGGTTGCCATTGTAAGTTATCTATGTTTTTTAAAAATGCTAAACTGTGCAATACAATAGATTTCAGACAAGATGTTTCCACTGCAGTAAGCAGGTTTGGACTGGGCCACCTTGACACCGGGAAAAATCCCAGTGGGCCCCGGCGGCCCAGACCCAACCCTTGCCGGCGCTCCCCCTGCTCAACCGTTCCTCCCCTGATGCATTAAATTTACGCAAGCTCGGGGGAGGACGTCGGGTGGGAGACCCTGTGGGGGGTTAGGGGGGCCCCTGCACGGGGGGGTTAGGGGATGTGGCCGGTGGGGGCACCTGCAGGGCCCCTGCGCCGGGAGCCCCGGTAGGCCCTGCACCCCCCAGTACGACCCTGGCAGTAAGTACTGAATTTGTTTGAGTTCTAGGCAGCAAAATGGCAAATGAAGGTCAACATTGATAAATGCAAGGTTATGTACTTGGGCACAAATAACACGAATGCCTGCTATATACTAAATGGAACTGGTGAGCTATTGTTAACACGTTTTGGAATCATCGTTTATTTACAGTATATAACACAAGCAAGTTATGCAGCTTTTTACAATAATTTAACAAAAAAATGTTTAATTTTAATAATTTAACAAAAAAGAGAACCTTACTTGCAAGAGCTTACAATCTAAAGGGCTAGGGTACAAGAGATACAGTAAAAGGAATATGAAACAACTGGTGATTTATGATAAGTTGATTTCTGATCAATTAAAATACATTGAATATGCTTTAGGGAGTGTAAGGGGTGTGATAGCTGGAGGAAGAGAGTCCCAGAATTACAGGCAGAAGAGAAATCTTGCAGAGAGGCAAAGATTAGAAGCAGAGTATAGATTGCATGAAGGAGCGTATTTGGAGATCAGAGCTGAGATATAGGAAGGGGCTTTATTGTTAAGGGCCTTGACTATGAGTGGAGTATAGAGGAGACTGGAAGCCATTGAAGGGATATTCATAAAGAAGCAGTGATGAAATAAATTAATGAGATTTTGGAATGCTAAGCAGTGCCAATCAGTTTCTGATAAAGCTAATAAAGTTCTCTCTTGCATAGAAAAACCATTGACTGGAGATATGAATGCATATTTTGCTTTATAGATCCCTGGGGAGAAGTCAGCCTTGAGCACACAGTGCAATTGTGTTTCCCAGTCCAACTAAAGTGGTGAAAGGAATGGGATAATTAACTATAAGTAAAAACTATCAATGTTTTTTTTCCTCTAAAGAAGAGATGCTTGTGACGAAGAAAACTCTTTACAAATATGTCACAAAGTCTCTACACTTTTGTTTTTTGACCAATAATAGAAGTGCTGATATAATATTTTAAGTACCCACTTTTGTGAAATATTATTATAAATATAAATAAATATCAATAAATATATATTATAAGCCGCTGAGGAGTTCCATAACCATATAAAACATGATTTTTTAAGACCTGTTGCTTTTATACAGGTCACAGAACTCCAAGGTGACTTCTAATAACCAAATATTTTACAACAGGGGTCATTTATTTATTATAATACACAAGTTTTAATAAGGTGTTTGACAGAAATTATATTACTAAGCACCAATTATAACTGATGACATCACTAAGCACCATTTATAAGGATATAATTTACAGCATATTCATGACCTCTATTATATATACATTTACATACACATAAGTGTGTGTATTTAAAGAATAAATAAACCCTAAAAATATGCCTAAAAATCTTGTATTTTATATGTTTAACTTACTTCACCAACCTAGATGTTCAGCAGTATTATTCCAGGCTTTCAAAGTTATCACAGGAGCTCCCCATTTTGAATTTTGTGGGCAGCTGTTACATACCTCTCAACTGCCCTGATTTTCACGGGACAGTCTTGATTTTAGCAGCTCAGCCCACAGTCTCAGATTCTTATTGAAGAGTCCCTCATTTCCATTTGATCTCCTGCACTGAATGCCAAAAAAGATACAAAGTTTCTCAAACTTAATTAGATAAGTAACTCTTGGGAGAGCGCTCAGAAAACTCAACACCTGCACAATTATAACTAATAAGCTAAATAGTCTCTGGGGGGAACTGAGACTTGCATCTTAAAGGGCAATTTCACCTTCATTAGCAAAATTGTAATAAAACATTAAACGACCCCAAAACCCCCAGAAATGTGTTCAAAGTTAACATAACCTGCCAACTTTTGTAAAATGGAAGTGGTATTTAGGGGGTCACAAAAATGAGTGGTCAAAAAATTCTACTGCGCTGTGTGCTGCATTTATTTCTGTCTCTCTTTGCCTTAATTAGAGTACATTGTGAGTTGGCCACTAAACTTGGCAACTGACCAGAGAACAGAGCAGAAGACAGGGAGCTATAGGGGAGGCACAATCTTAACTGTCAAAGGAATGCATTGAAAGTTGGTGAGTTTTTCTGTGGTAAACTCTGATCTCATATTTTGATAAATATGTCCCTTAGTGATGCTGGGCAATTTCACAGAAGGGTTGAACTAGATGGACAACTATTGTTTCTCAACCCCAATTAGCAATGCAAACCACTTGGGGTATGGAATGCTGTATATGTACGTGTTTGTTCACACAAGGCTGATTAGATATATATTTAATTTGAGCCAACTAAAATATTTCTGTGCTGTCAGTGGTTACTGTAATCTGCCCTGAGTAATAAAAAGTATTTTTACCCAGTGAGAGCAGTGCTGTGTGACTAACCCACCCACGGCAGGCTTTACCCTAAATGAGTTATCCCTGAAGCTTCTCCTTTGTACAGAAGCAAGATATTCACTTGGGCTGGTGTCCTAATAGTTTTTAAATATCATCTGACAAAAAGAGGATCTTTAGCTATTCAGCCTTTCCTGTTTTTATTACATCACAGGTCAAAAGGTAAAATGGGGTTTGTAAATGTATATCTGCTCTAGACAGCATTGCTCCATGTCAGTAACTCCATTCATCTAACAGCATTACCCAACGACTTTACCTATATTGAAAGCAAATCACGTCCAGTCTGGCTGCCCTGCATTTTAGCGGTGATCTGTGGTATAATCTAAACATATACACATTGTGCATCAACTGATGGAAACCAGATAAAATACATGTATATTAGAACTAAAAAAGATTTTAAAAAGTATTTACTGCTTAATGTCAATTTTAAGATGTTAATTCCTATTGATATCCTGCATCAAAACACTGATCAATAAACTATACATTGTACCCATTGCAATTTTATATCTAGGGATACAGCACAATATATTCTATTTATACTTATATAACTTATTATACTTCATGCTTCATACTTTAACATAGGACAGATGACATTTTATATACAGTATGTATCCCTCTTAGTGACACAACAAGCAAGGGCCATTTTTAGACACCAAGGGCATCAGTCATCAGGGAGGAGTTCAGCAAAGCAGCCAAAGAGACTCAGTGACACAAGACTTCTAATGAAACATGTCTCACATTTCAACTGTTTTACCCTCAAATTTGCTAGTAAATTAAGGTCACTTCCTATGCTGTTAGGTTTTTTTCTGGCTATCTTTTCTAGTCTGCTGAATTTCTGAATATAAAAATATATTCTTTTTCATGATGTAAGTATGATGTGGGTTGTGTTACACAGGCTGCCATAAGGGTACTATATAGCTGCAGGTTCCTGACCTATGGTAAGTGCACAAGGCACTGTGGTGATGTTCCAGGTAGGCTTATTGCATGTAACGGAAACTGCCCCTACCTTGTTGGCCCATATCCTGCAAGCAAATTTGTACTGTTTGCACCTTCCCAGCAACTTGTGAGTGTGTCTTTGAAGTTTCAGAGATGGATTATTATGGATTTAGCTGGTTCTTGCTTTACTGGCACCAAGGATAATGATAACTTATTTCAGATTGGCCTTGGAAAAGGCCCATATACTGTTCTACACAGGACCAACATATATATATAGTTTTCTCTCATGACCAAGGTTACATACAATTTTCAGATACAAATGCAAAAACTAAAGAATCTCTTTTTCAGCATAGTTTACCTTGAACAAGAAACCTGTAACAAACAAACAAACTACAACATTTCACAAAACAATGATGGGGTGAGCAGAGTTTTGCCAAATATGTATACTTTATGCATATGGGGATAAGTAATACAAGTAATACAAGTCCCAGATAGCAGATCTCCTTCCTTTCTATGGTATTTTTTGCTGCTGGTGACTAAATGAGGAGCTGGGGTGTTATCTTGCCAAAGTGTAAAAAGTTGATTGATGGCAATATATTATTTCAAATCTATGACGGGAATTACCTTTTTTTTAGGTAAGGTTTTTTTTTATGATTAATCAGCATGCTATTGGCTTCCTTTTAAGAAATGAACAAGCTTCTTGGTAAGGAGACAGCAGGATGTATGTGGCATTTGGGATGATTTCTAATGTTAGACAGACAGCTGGTCAATGTACAGAAGTGATTGCTTACTGTGTAACCCCATGTCAGGGATTGTCACTCATACAGCGATTCTCTGACTGTGACCTATCCTATTTTTGCCAGAGCCCAAAAGATCAGAAGAAGCAAAATGAGATGAAAACCTCCTACAAAGCAAGACCAGGACCTAGGAAGCATTACTTTGCAGTATACTACTTCTAATGCTTTATTCTTACATAGATATCTCACTCTGAATACTGATCTGCTGTCAGTTTCATTCTGTGTTTCCCAGACAAAAGGTCTTGTGGGAACAATAGGGAAAATTTAATGGGAGTAACACATTTTTGGCGACAGATAAAATTATATTATTTGGATTATTTTTGTTTGCCTGATTTGTGTCACTGTATTCATAGTTTTAGCATTTTCACTAAAATATATGGAAAAAATCAGTTGAACTAAGTATGTTTCGGTATTCATAAATTATTATATGGGCAGTCTGATTAATAGGAGGTCACAGCTAGTAACTTAGTATTCAGGTCTTTGGCCTTAGTTTATAGTTTCTTTAATATGGTACATACTAAGGTCCTTCCTTCATGCTCCTGAGGGCTGGGAAAATCTGCCAGGGGTGTAGCCTGAAGTGTGGCTGGTTTTATAGTTTTAACAAGGCCCAAAGACTTATGGTGCTCCCATAAGCATGAATACTGAAAACTTTTGCCCAACAAGAAAGCAAACCTGCCACTGAAATGGCCAGTACATAGCCACACATTTGCCGATATAGGTGGATAGAAGCAGTGACACTGAGACAGCTGTGATTGGGGACATTGTAGGTTTGCAGCAAGAAAAATAGGTCTCAGGAACAAACAGCTTTCATTTAGCTAAAGAATACAACCCTGTGGTCACTATGATACTGATATTTGGGGTTATAACAAAGGAGACCTGTGCAAATCTGTGCATGAGGCCCCTGAGAGTCCTAGATAACATTTTTCACTGGAGAAAGTAGCTACACCTATGGCTGCACTCATATTCATAGCTTATAAAGTAATAATTTTAACACAAAAATATGAAACAGCACATCTTTAAATATCCACAAAGACAGGTAGAAGGAATCCATGCAACATATAACGTAAAAAAAATGTAGGCAGATGCATTTGTTATGATGTGTATGTAGTACAGAAAACCTTCTCATAATCTTGTTTTTCTGCATTGTTGTTGTGTATTTTGCACACCGGTATTATCCAAACCTACTGATCTAAGGACCAGCTGTTTACCTCAAGTAAATGACGTATGCTACTTTCAAGGCCCCTGGCTATTTAAGTCTTTAAAGCAACCTAAGGGCAGAAGTTGACACCGCTGTCTGACAGGTTGCTGAAATATTCATCCCTGCCCCAGTCACTTTGCAGACAGTAGTAAGTGAAAAGCTATCCCTTTGGTTTCCCAGTCATCTTACAATTTAGCTATTAAGAATGTGTAATATTCAGACTGAGCACAAAGTCATCCCAACATACAGGACAAAGCTTTGTCTGTACAGATAATCTTCGGTAATCTTGCAGATTGTTCAGAGTTGTTGTAATCTTCTTTTGCTTCTGATCCTGATAATCATGTTTGATAGCCACAGACAAGCAGCAAATCTGTTTTTCTAGACATGAAATCATTGTTTGTTTATAAAATGATACGTTAAAGAATGGAATACAGGGATTTCATGAGATTTTATTGCATGTGTCAGGTATCCGATACCGTATTTGTGGCATTTAATACAAATGACAAACAAAAGATATTTTAAAGGCGCTAATTAATTTTTGTTTCTAATTATAAAAGGTACTCTTTTAATTAAAAAATGCTGAGAGTATCATGAGTTCACATGATTGTGACATTGATAAGCCTTCAGTATCCTCTAGTGAATTCATTTCTTCAAATTCCCAAACTGTGAGTGAAAGGAGATCACACAGTAGTAAATGTGGGTTGGGGCAGTGAGGAAATCAGTCAGGACAAAACATTTTTTTGTTCTTCTGGATAATTCTTTTGCTTTATCAACATAATTTTTACAAGATTATTTTAAATAGATATCTTTATGGGTGCACCTCTTAAAGTCATGTGCCTTTAAAGTTCCAGGCAACTGAGAAGTTTGTTTTTTTAAAATGTTTTCTTTCTTGCTAATGTGAATACACAAAGTAGGAGTAGTGCGGATTGAATCTTCTGTGAAGGATCCAGCGAACTCCAAAAATGTTCTGCATTCCTAATACTGTATATCGGTATACTATGTATATGTGAACTAGTTACTTCATAGAAGAAGAGCAAACAGAGAACAGTATAGGGAATCCCCCCAGATGTTACACATGTTTTTAAAGAGGACATGGAGGCTTAGCCTGAGTGCCTCTAAGTTTTGATATTGGGAGAATGTCTATTCTCTCTCCTAGACACACCTGACACAGATACTAGGCAAGCCCAACTTGAAGGCCAGTTAAGGTAAGATTTGGAGTGAAAAATGCATTTGCTCTTCTAAATATTCTTGGAATTGTAGCTGAATGGCTTTTACATCAGTTTTTAAAAGGGGCCCCTACCAAAGGTTGAAGTTTGAACTTAAATAGTCTTACAACCACTACTATAGCCATAAAGCCAATAACATACAGCTATCTGAACATTTCAAAATGTATTTTGTCTGAAGTAGACATGTTCATGTGTGTCTTGCATTCTTGGTCTCTTTAGAGGCTGTGGGTTAGTGTTTGATGGCTTTATATTTAGGCCTAAACTCCACGTTTTTCATTAGATTTTGTGAGACATATTTAATCTGATCCTTCATGCAACAGCACAAGATTTTGTTGGATCCTACAAAATCCAATCTTCATAGGCTGTAATGTAAAGTCGGATCAGATAAAGACGTATGGTGTGTTTTGTTCCTGCGTCTACATGCGACAGTCAATGTATTTCAATGCAAAAAAAAAGTCACTCCAACTGGATACAATAATATTGTGTTGGATGCGGACACGGCATGCCCTGTTCACATCTGACAGTTGTATCTCGTCGGATGGAAAAAATGACATGTAGTTTATGCATTCAATATTTGTTTCAGTCCCATTATGTTTTCAGCACTTTTCATGGATGATGCACGACAAATCAGATATAGTCACGTGCGTTTTTTTTATCTTAAACCATCCATGAAAGGGGCTTGTGGCATTTAGCTGTTACTGATTTGGAACGAGATGCTGTTGAATAGGGGGTCATAGACAAACTGCTGATGCTTACCAATGCTTGGGAGAGTTTAATATTAACAATGCTTGCTTAATAAAATAGCTTCTTTAATTGAGCTAATTTATGAAAGTGCATCATGCCGAGAAGCAATTAGTTCCTGTTTTTCTGTGTGTCCTGGGGTAATTTTTGATTGTAAATACACAGAATTATTTGCTGTTTAATACAGAATATATAAAAAAATAAACAAAGCAGAACCTATTCACCTAGATCTATTTTCTAATGCCCTGTAGTAGCTTTGTTTATTAGTACTAAGTACAGAACTAGACGTACTGACTTACAGCTAAGAATATCAATAGCATATTACATGTAGTGCAGACTCCTCTCTGGAATGGTCCCTGTGCATTCTGAGAGTGACCTGTGAGCAGACAGCCTGTATCTACAAATATACGCCTGCCTGTGATGCAATATTTACTACGTAAACTGCTTTAATTTTTATTTAAGGCACTGTCTATACCCATGGAATCTGGGGCAGTCATACTGACGCTTCCTGGGCTATAAATGAAACTGTGAATGTGAGTGCTAAATCTGATCTGCTGCTTTCCGTCTTAAGGCTTGTGGATGACATGTGTGTAGAAAATATAACTAGACTAACTTGTTTATGTAATCAGAAAAAAGAGGCCCATAGTGTAGGGCTGGGGGATTGGAGCTGAGGATCAACAACATTCCTTACCTAAGGGTGAAGACACACGGAGCTACTTAGTAGCAGCTACTTGTCATGGCTAAGTAAGTTAGCAAGTTAGGTTGAAAAAAGACATACGTCCATCACGTTCAACCATAATGTCTATATATAACCTGCCTAACTACTAGTTGATCCAGAGGAAGGCAAAAAACCCCATCTGAAGCCTCTCTAATTTGCTGCAGAGGGGAAAAAATTCCTTCCTGACTCCAAGATGGCAATCGGACCAGTCCCTGGATCAACTTGTACTAAGAGCTATCTCCCATAACCCTGTATTCCCTCACTTGTACTGAGAGCTATCTCCCATAACCCTGTATTCCCTCACTTGTACTGAGAGCTATCTCCCATAACCCTGTATTCCCTCACTTGTACTGAGAGCTATCTCCCATAACCCTGTATTCCCTCACTTGTACTGAGAGCTATCTCCCATAACCCTGTATTCCCTCACTTGTACTAAGAGCTATCTCCCATACCCCTGTATTCCCTCACTTGTACTGAGAGCTATCTCCCATAACCCTGTATTCCCTCACTTGTACTAAGAGCTATCTCCCATAACCCTGTATTCCCTCACTTGCTAAGAATCCATCCAGCCCCTTCTTAAAGTTATATAATGTATCAGCCAGCACGACTGATTCGGGGAGGGAATTCCAGAACTTCACAGCTCTCACAGTAAAAAATCCTTTCCGAATATTTAAACGGAACCTCCCTTCTTCTAAATGGAGTGGGTGCCCTTGTGTCCGTTGGAAGGACCTACTGGTAAATAAAACATTAGAGAGGTTATTATATGATCCCTTTATATATTTATACATAGTTATCATGTCACCTCTTAAGCGCCTCTTCCCAGTGTAAACAGACCCAACTTGGCCAGTCTTTCTTCATAACTGAGACTTTCCATACCCTTTACCAGCTTAGTTGCCCTTCTCTGGACCCTCTCTAACTCAATAATGTCCCGTTTGAGCACTGGAGACCAAAACTGAACAGCATATTCTAGATGGGGCCTTACCAGCGCTCTGTAAAGGGGAAGAATAACCCCCTCCTCCCGTGAATCTATACCCTTTTAATACAGCTCAAAACCTTGTTTGCCTTGCAGCTAATCTTTTTTCATAGAAGTCAGTGCAGCATTTCTGTGAGTGCTAATGGTTGTATTCACATGGACCTTTCTGATAAAGCTTACTTAGTTTTTACCTTTCTTTCTCCTTTAATACTGGTTCTGTACTGGAATTTACAGCTGAAACAAATGGCCAGAGTACCTTTTCCTTTGGAAAATCAGCAACACTCCAAGCTGCTCCCAAGCTGCTCCACAAAGTTTAACCCTTTCAGCTTATAGCTTTAAATTGGGCTTGTGTTCCAGGTAAAACGTCCTAGGGGAATTAACCTACTCAGAACCACTGTACATAAGGGAGTAAGAGATGAAAGTATATCTGCTTTCTGCGTCAGATCAGATGGTGCGCCAGGAGTAATGTGACTACAGACTGGCAAGGATAGTCCAGTTTTCATTATAAGGTGTTATAAATGCCTTACAACAAGTGCAGTTTTCCTTCTGTGCTGTTAGCCATTTTACCCATCCTGTTTTTATCATTTTGAATGGATGCTAGGCAAGTGGGTGGCAGAGGGACTATAAATATCATTATTAATGCCAGCTCAGGGGGTGCTGGAGCAGGACTAATTTGGTACAAGCCATTTCCTGCTCCGTCCTTCTCTGATGTGCCAGCCACATGAAAATCTATTGTGGGAGGGTAACACAGGCCCTGAAATTGCATAACTGTGTTATAAAGTAATGATAAATGAATGTAAGACTGTATGAAGTGCCTATTATTGTTTGTGTGAAGCTTCCAGTGAGTGGGAAGTTTCCAACGTGCCCTGCTGGTTGTTTATATTTTAGCAGAGTAGCAGCTTATGCCAGCTTATCTGTGCTGCAGTTGTACATTTGCCTGTAACAGTCAGTGTTTGCCATCATTGTCAGACATTAGTAACATTTTGTTGGAAAGTAGAATGCCACTATGGGAAAACGTGGGAGCCAAGGAGACAGGATGTAAGTGGGAATCTAGCTGTGAGACCTCTGTGCCTAAGTAAAGTACCGTAGGGCAGTGGTCTGGCTATGCTACTTATACACGTGCCAAATCTCACACCTTCCTGCACTTAGGCAATAAGAAAGCAGATGCATTCGACTAGCTATGTGTTTACAGCTGCACCGTAGTGTTTTCCTAGACCACAGTCACATTAGAGTTCTTCACTAAAGGTCTCTTTCTTCCCACATTAGAAGGTAATTTAGACCCTTAAGTGCAATTGCTATCCTCTTATTCACACCTTTGTGTTTTTACATGTGGTGCAAAAGCAGTGCAATTGAAGTGGGAACAGTTCTGATATTTGTAGTGAACCTAAAAATGCTAAATATATTAGTCTGCGTCAGTCAGTTTTCTTTTCTGTACGTTTTTCAGGCTCTTTCTCCGCTACCAAGGGGTATATTTATCAAAGGGTGAGAACAGAGCTTGCCACAGTTTACCAGAGGGAAATTTTGCAGCTCACTGCAGCTTTTGGGGCATATTTGGGGACTATTTTCACTATTAAAAATCATAAACAAGTGAACAGAGAGCAGAGGATTTACCATGTGGCTGTGGTGAACTCTAATATTCACTCTTTGGTAAATATGTGCCTTTCCATGTAGGCACATTAGCCAGACTGCATCAATACAGTAAAATAAATAAGGCTTATGATTATTCAGTGATATTACCACTCTCTTACCGCTAGATGACTGTAGCTACAGTACATAATAGGCTGATTTCTCAGTTATCTAGATGTTCTTCCCTTTTGCTGAATGTTTAGATATCGTATGTTCTGGCCACATACATGTATGGCAGTACCTTTTCTGCTAATGGGTGGCCATAATGGCAGAACAGGTAGGTAAATTATTAATGAAAATGATCAAATGCTGTTGAATGAATCATCCCTAGTTTGGAAAAAGTGATCTGTGATCTTGCTTCAGTATTAATAACATTGCCCCCATGTATCCTTTATAACTGTTCAGGCTCATAAAACACAGACCAGGTAATAACTGTATCTGTATACCTGTAGGATGGCTAAGAGATGGGCCACTGGAAAAACGGTCCCTTAGCCGAAAAATTTGCAGAACTGCTGAAAAATGTGATAACCACGAAAAAATTTACAAAACACATTGAAGTCAATGGGCAACAATTTTTTTCTTACACACAGCAACTTCTTCTTAAGTGATGTTTTTTTTATGTGCACAACTATTTCTTTTTGCCTTTATTTTCTCACTCCAAATGCATTAAAGTCAATGGGTGTTTTTTCTCACTCCTACAGCGCGACTTTTTAGGCAACAAATATTTGTATGCGGATTGAAACACAAACAGTTTTGCAAAAAATTGGCAGATGGTGAAATGTGTTATTTCACCACTAATCCACGGCTGGTAAAAAATTTCACTACTTCACTACTAAATGACTATAGTGCCAATGCCTGACGGCACTGTAAGACAGGGTGCCATTCTGCCCCCTTTGAATGCAGCTTTCCCAGCAACTAAGAAAAGATCTAAATATGATTATTCACAGATTATATGTAGCATAGTGTAGAGCAGTAAGCACTTTTCCATCAGGTTCCCGCACAGGCCAGCAGTTCCCAGACTCTGTAGCCTGGCTGTTTGTAATTAACTGCTTGCAGATTTTGCTGTATACTTCAGAAACAGAGAAGGTTGGCAAATGTATATTATGAAATCCTGGGATCAGGTTGTTAATGGAGATAAGAAAAATTCTGATTTATTTGTCTCTCTCTACTATACCATTTGACACCACCTGGTCCATTGCAGTGGGACAAACTCAGTGCTACATGTGAGAGAGCCAGTGATGTGCAATAGTGATGTGCAATAGTGATGTGCACACCCAACCCTAACCTGCAAAGTGTTGCCATAGTTGGAACCGCACCCAACCAGTACCTGCACCCAACCAGTACTACCCCATTCTCTATTCTGCTGGGGGTTGACCAAGAAACAGTGTAAAAGGCTAGCATTGCCTATCTGCATGAGAGGGACGGGCTTGGCTATGCATACAATTTCTGTCTTAAATACACAATGTACACATGTAGACTAGAAATACATTTTATTTATTTATATATATATATATATATATACACACATGTATAGAACATTGTAATTATTTGTTGTTGACAACCCCTCCAGTCCATCCCTGACTTAATCAGATCATTTGCAGTCAGGCTTACACATAATCAGATCAGAATACCGTATTGCGTTAATATTTAATATCACCTACAATTTCGCCTTCTCTTCAAAATAAAAAAAAAATTCACATGATTTTTCTTACATTTCTCTAACCATGCCTTCATATTTAACAATTCCATAACTATTTTAGTAGCATCTCTATCACCAACTATTTCTTCCCTTATTGGCCCACATTAATTAATTTGGTATGAAATTCCAAATGCAAAATACACAAAACTCTGCCTCTCTGCCCCAACCTCTCCACTGGCAGGTATCAGATGGTACTATAGCACTTTTGTCCTTTATAGCTGAGGAATGCATTGGACTCAACAGGCTTGTGACAACTGCTTCTCTCAACAAAATTCCTTCTAATGGATCTTTCTTTCTGCCACCGAAGTGGCAATTCAGAATTTCACATCTGTGGATTCGGTGTCACAATTAAGCATCAAGTTCCAAAGTCTGCCTTATTTGTTCCTACCCTGTTACACCATTCTTTCTGCCTATCTTGCCATAAACATCACAACTGCCTAAAATTCATAGTATTCAATGGAACTTTTGAAACACATAAAGCCAAGACAGACTGTAAAATGACAGGAGGCTGCAATAATGGCCAGTGGCTTGTGGGAGTGAAGCTGGGATTTAACTGGGTAATTTTAGTAGAGGTCTGCCACTCAGTGGTCAGTATTGGTAGTGCAGTTAAACAGACTTCTAAGGCAAGAGTGTAAGTTTTTTATTACTGTGTATTGCTGTCCAGGTATGTAGAGAACCCCATGAGACCCTAAAGGTGGCCATACACGGGCCGACTATAGCTGCCGATATCGGTCCCTTGGACCGATTCGGCAGCTAATCGGCCCGTGTATGGGGAGAGCAGAGCGGCCTGGCCGACCGATATCTGGCCTGAAATTGGCCAGATCTCGATCGGCCAGGTTAGAAAATCTGGTCGGATCGGGGACCGCATCGGCTCGTTGATGCGGTCCCTGATCCGACTGCCCCATTGCCGCCCACATAATCCGATCGTTTGGCCCCAGGGCCAAACGATCGGATTATTTTTTTTTTTTACCTAAATGCTCCCCGATATCGCCCACCCGTAGGTGGGGATATCGGGGGAAGATCCGCTCGCTTGGCGACATCGCCAAGCGAGCGGATCTGCTCGTGTATGGCCACCTTTATGGAAAGGTAACGATCTTACTGTGCAGGTCTAAAACTTCTAGCTACCATTACCATACTGGTCTATGCCCTGTGCGGAGCAGTGTTTCTGAGTGTGTAATGGTAAACGCAGAGTGTACGTTGCATGTATACATACACTCACCTAAAGGATTATTAGGAACACCTTACTAATACCCTTCTCTGACCTCTAGCATCAACAAGGCATTTTCGCCCACAGGACTGCCGCATACTGGATGTTTTTCCCTTTTCACACCATTCTTTGTAAACCCTAGAAATGATTGTGCGTGAAAATCCCAGTAACTGAGCAGATTGTGAAATACTCAGACCGGCCCGTCTGGCACCAACAACCATGCCACGCTCAAAATTGCTTAAATCACCTTTCTTTTCCATTCTGACATTCAGTTTGGAGTTCAGGAGATTGTCTTGACCAGGACCACATCCCTAAATGCATTGAAGCAACTGCCATGTGATTGGTTGATTAGATAATTGCATTAATGAGAAATTGAACAGGTGTTCCTAATAAACCTTTAGGTGAGTGTATATAACATACAGGTTGCGGTCCTGTGTTTGCAGTGGGAAGCAGGCTGGAAAAAGTCAGATCCTAAACAAATTCATTAACATAGGATTCAGATATACAGGCTTTAGCACCTTAGATAACATTTTATGAATGAAGCTTGTTAACCTGTTTTACTGTACTCATAGAGTGAATTCTAAACAATGCACTGACGCAGATAAAATACAGAAAATACAAAATGGGAAAGAAGCGCATCTGTGTACAAAATAATTTATTGCAGCATTACATATGTTGGCAAAGTTCCTTTTTACATAGAACATTTTTATTTTCCTTGAAAATTATTTTAACAGATTAAATTTTGCACAGTTCGTATCACTTCATAAAGTGTTCCATTTGAATTTTCAATTTGCCCTTAAAATGTTTCTTTTTTTTGCTACAGAAATATATACACAGGGTGATGCTAAAATCAAATGCTTTATGTTGAAGTTAGTGCATAGGACCTCTCCGCTGCCCATAAAGGGTGTGTTAGTAGGCTGTGCCAGGAAGTCACTGAATACTTGGATACCCTTCAGTTTTGCTGCACTCCAATCCCACAGAAGATTTGTTCAGAAATATAATGGAAGAAACAGTAATGCAAAACATTTGCTTCTCTCTATATATTTACCTTGTATAGTTGCATTTGGAGTAGAAATATTAAGGCCTTCCTGTTAAATCAATGCTATATAAATGTGTTCTAAAGCAACCCTCTCCAGCTCTACAAAGAACTCACTGACTAATGGATCCATCAGGAGTAAGAGAAAGACATGCGCTGCAGGTGCAGAACAGAAATTCAGAAGAGACCACTATATTAAATGTCCCATTCACTTATGTAAGTGCTCAAACGACTAAAACAAAACCAGGTGGCCATTCCTTTTGGGGAGAAAAGATATGAGTCCAGATGAAATTCATAGAGCTAATTGTAGAAAGGCAAGTAATTATATATACTATACATGGGGCCTTGACCATGACCACTTCTCTCCATTCTCTCACTGAATAACATATCCTAAAATTAAGACTCTTTTGCTTGTTGCTAATTTTAATAAATAATAAAGGTACTGAAACAATATTATTTGTGACATTGTTTTATGTTAGTGAAAACCGTAATAGAGTCAAATGCAATCCTGAAACTTTTGATTTAGGAGTAATTTGGGGTTTGGATCTTGGGGTCAGGTTGCTAAGGTTAGTCAGAGGATGCTGTACAGCTCTGTCAAAGGTCCTCAGTTGAGGCAATATATGACATTTGGCTTTTTGTGTTTAAAGACGTATAGTGGTGGCAGCATCATGCTGCAGGGCTACTTTCCATCAGCAGGGTCTGGGCATCATTAAAATAGAAGGAAGGATGACTGGTACAAAATACAGTTGGGCTAAAAGAGTGATTCCTGAAAATAACCTCCTCCTTCAGCCCAATGATACTAAACACTGCAGTAGCATTCAAAAAAGTAAATACCCTGCAATCGTCAAGTGAGCTCTGATATCAGTCCATTTAAGAATGGGTGGCACTATATCATAACAGGGTTGAACAAGCATCACCTGACCAACATGACAAAGTGCACGGCTAAAAAAAATGGGTCAAAAACAACCCACAAACATTATTTAATGCTGGTACCTACCCTTATAGAAGCACTATATGCCTTTTTTCAACATTAGCAAAATAGAACTTGTGCTAAATATACATTTGCCCTATCTTTTTCATTAAAGAAAACACAATGAAGCAGATTTGCCAAATTTGTGTTGGTTTTAGACTTCCTAATATAGTAGCAATAATGAACCTCTTTCTCTTATCTGTGCACCAGTAATCTCAATATATACCTTGAAATTCAATAAATTGAATATTTAGAACTGTATAGTGGACTGACATTTTTGTGACAAACCAACAAGGAGGAATCTCCTTAGTGCTAAAATACAGAACTAGCAAAGGGAAAGCTATGCCAAACAATTAAGGCAACATGATCTCCAAAAAGGATTGTTTCTCCTTTTTCTCTGGTTCATGCAGTACAGTCATTTGCAATCTCCTGATTTATTGTATGTATATAAAACATACCCTTATACAATGTCATTAAAATGCCTTGGAAGCTAAATCATACTCCACAGATTAATCAGTCAGCCATATTCTTGCAAACACAAACCCAGGATACTGTAATGATATCAACTGCTGGATATCCCCCTTAGGCTAATGTTACACTAGGCTGGTTTAGCCTCATTGTTTGCATTAAAAATACCAGTGTTCTGAAGTAAAAAATGTACAGCAGATTTCCAACAGGTTCCTTTCCTTTCCCATAATCCATCACCCGCAACACATTGTTTCCCACACATGAACTAACAATGCGTTTGTCAGCTAGGTGTGCTAGATTCTGGCAGTGCTATTTACAAACATAGCTAGGCAAATTCGCTGGTATTTTTCCATCTGAAATTACACATGGTGGTTTTTGGCGCAACTAAAAAAAAAACATGGGTTGTACTTTAAAATACATATATATATATATACATCCAGGCTATTACGCTGTTCACCTGTACAGAAGGTACATACTGGGCAGTGGCAATCCCAAATGTCATATGGGTATGGTGAATGATAGATTTCCTACTTGGGCACCTTTCTATGTAAGAGACTAACACTGCTGTTTCTCTCTGTACACTAAATGTTATGACTGGTAACTTTATGAAGATGAATTTTAAAGGTGAAATATATCTTGTTAAAAAACAAATTCCATTTGTTTTTAAAGGAATAGGAAAATGAGAGACCATTATTCCTTTCATGCTTTCTGACTATTAAAAAGTGCCTTTTCCCTTAAAAGAGAAGGAAAGTCAAAGTCACTTTGGGGTGCCAAAATGTTAGGCACCCCCAAGTGACTTCAATCGCTAACCTTGTACCCCGGGCTGGTGCCCCTGTTGGAGAGGAACAGCACCAGCCCGGGGTACCTGTAGCGCAGCGCTTCCCTCTTCCTGTATCGCTGCGTGTGCATGCGCAGTAGAGTGAGGAGCCGAACTTTAACAGAGAAGTCGGCGTTTCACTGTACTGCACATGCGCCAGTCCCGGACATTCAGCAGCAGCGCGAGTAGGAAGGAGGAATCACTCGCTACAGGTACCCCGGGCTGGTGCTGTTTTCTCCTAACAGGGGCACCAGCCCGGGGTACAAGACAAGGTGAGCGATTAAAGTCACTTGGGGGTGCCTAACATTTTGGCACCCCCAAGTGACTTTGCCTTTCCTTCTCCTTTAAAGACACTTTGAACAACAGCAATTTAAAGTCTTTGCCAGTGATGTAAAATGTATCTACCATGATGGCCAAGCTTAAGTTCTGCCACCTCACAACATTACTAGAGGGGAAGGCAGCTTTGGATAGTGCTTTCAAATTCCTGCTTTAGCAACAAGAAGAGTTATTCCCAAGGTTCCAGCAAAGAATGTGAGGAATAAATGCACCTCAGAATGCTGATGCCAGCAGTTTATTTATAGGGTTATTGTTTGCTTTCAAACAGGTGACCAGAAAATGGTACCTGCTTAGTGACTGCTATGGGTTATTGGGCCAGACGTGAAACGTGAAACTTTTATTACAATGGAACAAGAAAGGTAAGAAAAGGTAGAACCACCGGTGATTCTTGATTAATACCGACTGGGGGTGCCAGACAGAGTGCCACACTGTTTTATTCCGGCGTCCCACCATCCCGTGCCTATGCTAGCTGGGCACGCACATTTTAAAGAAATCAGCAAAGTACTTGTGGGACACCCAGACAATATGGCATTCCTCACAGGTAGGAAGCAAGTGAATAGAATGACTGGGGGTGCCTAACAACTTGTCACCCCCAGTTTTTCTATCTTCCCATCTCCTTTAAATCCCAAAATGTTGGTATAATGTAATAAAAGTTGAAAACTTTGCATTAGGCCCTAGTAGCCCATAGCAATCCAAGGAAATCAGGGTAGCATTTTCTGGTCACGTGTTTGAAAACAAACCCTCTGCAGCTGGATCCTGTTTGTGTGTTTGGCCATAATGCACTGATCAAGAGATGCATGTTTGAGGACACTGGCAGATGGAAATGTTAAGGACCATCAGGCCAAGGAATGGATCTGAATGGAAACAGAAGGAAGGTAAGGTCTCTTGCCACTTCTGGGCCTCATGCACCATGTACCAATGGAGATATGAGAAGGCAGACTGGACTGAGATTCTCTCATGGGATGGCCTGCCAAAGCCTTCTCCCAAAGGGCACCTACACAAAGGAGCAGTCAGCAGTTATACAAACAAATGCCAACCTGTCCATTATCAAAATATGCATTGCAAAACCTGATTTAGCAAGTTTAAAGTAATAACATAGCAAATGTTTTTTAGATGCTGTTATTCAAAGTGCCTTAAAAAAAGATATTTAAAACATACTTAAATACTCGGTGTTAAAAAGAAGCAACTAAGGAAATATATGTAATACAAAAAAAATGGTATATTTTCCCTTTAATCTGCAATTTCCCCACACTTGTCAAAAGTAAGGTGGAAAAGGTATAGGTAAAACATGGAATTGCACCAAAGTGATGCTTAGTATTAATATACTTGCTGCAGGGCCTGTAGTTTATTTTACCATACTATAACTACTGTCACCTTTAGGTAAGGGGGTCATTTCATGTGTGCACTCCATAGCACACACAGTATTGCACCCAAACAAGCAAACACAACAAGACACAACATGGAACGCTACAACAATCAATATCACGGAAGGGCTTATTGAATCGACTGTTTCCAGGCATCTCTAAATGTTCTTGAAAAACACAAAAGTGCAAGAATGCAATGATTATATTGCAATACAAGGTATAGGCTTAAATTGCCTCATTAAGATCTTCCTATGTTTTCTCTTGATCACTGAAATGTGCTTCATTCTGCCAATATGCACTCTAAGCTTTGCTTGCACGGGTCTCTGACAAACCTTGTGTGTTCTCTTACAGATATGCCGTCAGGATGCACAGCTTTAGTTTGCTTTTGAAATAAAACCAGAAAAACTGTCAAGCTAAGAGTTTCATCTATTAATGCTACATCTGACTTTATGTATTTTCACCCTTAATTTTCTAATTGTAACTCTCTAGGAAAGCAGTTTGCTCCTACTGCAAAACAAGGAGATATTCAGCAACTCCTTTAAGTAAACAAGAATAAAGACTTAAAACTGTACAGTTACAAACATGACAAATTTAGATCAGCAATGTGATCTATTGGCCTTTCTTTGGGAGGCTCAAAGAGAGAGGAGGGGGTATAGAAGACCAAATTTTGATCTGATCTGCATTACGACAATGCATGTGATTCCTTTATCACTGAAGTCTCTGAACACAAACATTGTGCTATATCTCAATACAGAGCACGTCATGGTTATGAGCAGTATGGTTTATCGGCATGGTACTGCAGTCCTCTTCATTAGTAGACAGCATAAAGGCAGGTGTTAAGGGGAACAGTTTGTGACAGGCTGTCCGATACTCCTCGTACTGAGTATTGCAGCTTCCAAAGCTTCCATCAAGAAGTGCATCCAAGACACTTGTCAGGCTCTGTACAAAATATGACAAAACACCACATAAAAATCCTGACCTATTATTAGTATCCAGCAAAGTATTAAATAAAATAGACTGACAGTTTACTATACCTTAAAGGAACAGTAACACCAAAAATGAAAGTGTTTTAGAATGATGGCACATGAGAGGATAAGTCACCCACAGTTAAATCTGGGCTACAGAAGGCAAATCTCCCAAACTGCCTTCCCACCTGCATTTTATTGATGTGCACTTGAAGTACAGCTTCCACCTGTGTGCAGACACACAGTGGAGCAGAGGTTGGCCCAAAATTGCCTAAAGGTGGCCATACACGGGCAAATTTCAGATGCCGATTTGGGTCCTTCAGACTGATTTGGCAGCTTATCTGCCTGTATATGGGCACCCCCAACGTGCTTCCCTGACTGATATCTGGCAAATAATTGGCAAGATCTCAAATTGGCAGGTTTAATTTTCCCTTGGGATGGGAGACTGCATTGGCTCAGTGAGGCGGTCCTCAGTCCGACAGCTCATATACCTGCCGTTTTAATTTGATCATTTGGGCCTAGGAATTAGCCTGATATCTCCCACCTTAGATCTTACCCTGTATGGTCACCTTTAGGGCCATGGCAGATGGGGAGATTAGTTGCGGGCGACTAATCTCCCCGATATGCCATCCCATCGGCTTGAATGTAAATCGCCGGTGGGATGGCATATGCGGTGCCGCAATTTCCCGAAATCGCAGAAGTTTCCTCTCTAAAGTTGAAATTAAGATCCACTGTTTTATGTTGGGTTTATCAACTCACAATACCCTCTATTGTGTTATAATCCCCTATTAATCAGCTTAAAAGACTGCATGGTTGATTGTCCATAGAATGACATCATGGGGTGTGTCACATTTTCTCACAGAAACCAGATACATAACAGTACTTTAACCACAACCATCTGCAGAAACGTTTATGAGCGACTTGTAGGTCAGTGATAAGTGAGTATGGCACAAGAGAAAATAAAAGTAGTAAAAAGGGGTGAGAGCAGACAAAATTATAAGTAAAAAACAAGAGAAATACAAAGAAAAAGCAGATTTGAAGATTAAAACAGCAGCAGACAGGAAGCAATGTGGGCTAGGTGTTCCACCTTCCATAAACTGTGCAATAAGACATAAGATATTGTTTTCACAATAGAAATTACAGCAAATGTGCATGTTAAATAGCAAAGGGCAAATAAATTACCAGGTATTAATTTGCACAACAACATCATGTAAACAATATTTTGATCCATGTTTATGTGCCCATACATACAACACACAGGTAAATTCCGACCCAAGGACTCACCTGAACATTTTTATCAATTAAAGTGTCATCCAGTTTCGATGCAATGGCAATTGCTTTCTCTTGCCTAGATTTATCCAAATAATACATCATTTTTGCACCTGTAAAGAACATAGCAAACAGATGTCTCTGACTATACAAGTATTCAAATAACTGCATAGCTACACAGCATTACAAATAATGGAAAATAAAAGGACCTATTATCCAGAATGCTCGGGATCTGGTGTTTTCCGGATAAGGGGGGGATCACCATCACCAACATTAAACAAGCCCAATGGGATTGTTTTGCATCCAATAAGAATTCATTATACCTTAGTTGGTATCAAGTAAAAGGTACTGTTTTATTAATACAGAGAAAAAGAAAATAATTTTTAAACATTTTAATTATTTGTTATAATGGAGTCTATTGGAGATGGCCTTCCTGGATTTCAGAGCTTTCTGGATAACAGATCCCATACCTGTATAAGCTCTGTTTAAGGCAAACAGTCAAGAAGAAAAAACATTTAACTAATCAACCACAACTTCTATTTCTAGTCACTGTTACATTTTTTATTCCTGCGTTAAGTTTGTAATAAATATGACAGGATCCTCTGGTTTTCCTAATATAAGGCCCCAAAACTTGTGACATATAGTCGTTTATAGAGTTAGACGTTGAGTGACTGTTTTACAAGAGTCACCCACCATCTGCAGGTGTATGCAAACAATATAAGAGTATGGCTACAGAAATGGCTTGCAGAAATTCTCCCTGAATTGAGTCTTACTGTTGTGATGGCCTCCCGCACACAAAATGCAGAGGTTTTGGTGGTGGTGGTGCTGATGTTCCCTAGATAGCTAGTCTGGTATCACTATGGTAATGTAAATTGCAAAACAAGAACAGCAAACAGCTTGCCATTGAAAGGTTTTTTCACCTAATTTTTATTGACCACTGAGAGTGCAACAGAAGAATAATGTTTCTGCCAGTCAAGCCACCCTTTGTCAAATAACATTAAGTGCTATGGTACAGGTATGTAATTGAAAAACTCCTCCCATTAATTATCAGTTGGTTGGGGATCACTTTCTTAGTTGGTGGTACCAAACACCAAACATAACAATTCAATGGTAAGCTGTGTGTGGTTCCTATTTTTTAATTTGCATAGCCAGTGAATGGCCAATATCTGGAAAATTAACAGGCACAAGGTGTAGAGAATTACTGCCTCCTTTTACAATCACAGAAATCACTGGTGCAATTCCCCCCTCCAAAACCTGCCGTGTATGTTTTCAGGAGATAATGACTCCCATGTGCCATACTAGGAAAGGTGATTCCCACTCATTAGAACAAGAAATTATCGGCCACAATCTGCTGTGCAACTGACAATAGCTACCCTTTATCTCTTTGAGGGGACCAATTATAATTTCTTTTTAGCAAACCTGAAAGCAAATGCAGAATGGAGGTAGAATTGTGCCTGAGGAACTCTTCATTAAAACTGTTCATATTCTTGTTAGTAAAGATGCTCTTCATCTCTTGCATGAGTACCTTGTTCACTATTTCAGGGAGATTACTGTGATCTGAAACTAAAAACAAACAATAATAATGGAATAATAGGCAATACCGCCTTTCAAATAAAACAAAAACAGACAACAAGGTGAATATACCTGCTTTTGAAAACCGTATCAAGCATTCATGCAACCAGGGATTATGTGGGTCAATGGAAACAGCTCTTTTAATGGACTGCAACATGAGTAGAAACTTTCCTGCACAAAACAATGACATTGTTAAACATGAAATATCTACAATGTGGTACAATAACAGCCATATTAAACCATTTTATAAGAACAAACATCATATTATTGCTGTTTGGAATAAAACTACCACAATAATTAGGGCACTAATTACTATGCAATTATTCCTTATGCACATGCCATATTTTTCTCCCCCAACTGCCCCAGCCCTGGCATATGGCAATCATTCCTGGGAGGTTGCCAACTTTGTGTAGTATACAAAATATGTGCACCAGTTATGGCTACTCTAGTGGCAAATAGGCAGCTGCTGAGCACAACAATGCCTGTGTGTGCTGTAAGCCAATGGTACAAAACAGACTTATTTTTACCTTTTTTAAAATAGATTTCAAATGCCAATAGGTGGGTGCGGATTTTATTTGCTGCAAGGCTTTTGAGAGGTGTGAGGAATTTGATAGCTTCTTCAAGGGGGTTATCTACCTGTTTAAAATGCAAGTAATAAAAACAAAGTAAGCATTTGAATTTATTATTTAATAAATATAAAAAGTACATAAAAAATAATCACAATTCAAAAAACAAATTTTGCTTTAAAGAGATGCAGCATCAAAATATAAATAATTCAAAGAACACAGAAAAATAACTTAGAAAGCTCAATTTGCAGCATGCTATAAGTTAATTTAATGTGTTTTAACCTGTAAACTAAGTAATGATTGTAAAAAAGCATATGTCAATGCTACTAATGCATGCAAACTGTCTATATTGTAATCGCAGGATTATACATCACAGAAAAATTGGGCAGCACTGACATAAAGAAACATTAACACCAAAAAATGAAAGTGTATTACAGTAATTAGAATATAATGTACTGTTTACCTGCACTCGTAAAAGCTGTGTGTTCGCCTCAGAAAGACTACTACATTTTATATAAACAAAGCTGCTGTGTGGCCTTGTTTCGTATGATACTGGTGCATGTATGGCCAGCTTTACACTTATTAGGAAGTGTATCTGCTCATGCATGGGGCTACCAGATGTGCCTCCCCTATCGATATCTGGCCAAAAATCGGCTAGGTGTTGATTGCCAGGTTTGATTTTCACATTGGATGGGGGGCCATTTTACCAGTGCAAGGGAACAGTACATTATATTTTGATTACTTTTATTAATTTAAAACATTTAACATTTTTAATGTTACTGTTCCTTTAAAACTTGATGTTCTGGCTGGTAACATCAGATTCATCTGATGCAGCACTGGACCAAGTCGGCTGGGTGCCCTAGGTAACCCAGCTGTCCTCCCTGCCTGCCCTACTGAAGGTAGGGGAAGGGAGGCAATAAGGGCTGTCAGGCAGTGGGGGGACAAGGGTCTAGGCTAGGGGAAAGCACCCTACAGTGCATGTGCTTCTTCTGCCTACCCCTAGTTCCCTGCCTGAATGTTTGACCCTCCCCACCAATGCATTCTGACCCCTAGTCAGAAGGAAAATTTGACTAAATACCTTTGCTGCATCAAGAGATCAACCATAAAATGACATTGAATGACAGTGAAATATTCAGACATCGTACCCTTTCCAGTTTTTCAGGAACCAACTCTTCCTTAGGGCCACTTGTTTCTTCTTCCTCTTCATCCCTCTTCTTCTTTTGATTTTTCTGCTGCCGCTCTCTCTCCGCATGCTTCCTCTCCTCTTCTAATTTTGCTTTCTTCTGAGCTCTCCTTTGTTTACTTAATACTTTCTTTAATTCCTTAGCAGAAAGGTTCTCTAAACATAAGAAATTGTTACTTTTAAATCCACTGCATGTAATCATAAAACCCAAACAAACAGATGGAAAGTGTGTACTTTAGTTTCAGAAGTTCTGTTTGCGTTGGAGTTCCTTTTATGTACAATTAACCTTGGGGGCTTTAGGGCTCTGGTACACGGGGAGATTAGTCGCCCGCGGCAAAACTCCCTGCTCGCGGGCGACTAATCTCCCCGAGTTGCCTTCCCCCTGCCATCCCACCGGCGAACATGTAAGTCGCCGGCGGGATGGCAGACGCGGCGGCACGATTTCGCGTCTGCCATCCCGCCGGCGACTTACATGTTCGCCGGTGGGATGGCAGGGGGAAGGCAACTCAGGGAGATTAGTCACCCGCGAGCAGGGAGTTTTGCCGCGGGCGACTAATCTCCCCGTGTACCAGAGCCCTTAAATTTTGGTTGTTAAACCAAATACATTCCATATCTCTTCGTTTAGGAGATAAGCTATAGTTATACTTGTACACTGCACAAAGCTTATGGAACACACTGGGTGCTATAAAAACTGTAACTGGTGCTAACCCTTAGACAATGTACTGTATGAAAACCATAAAGTTTTGCCAAGGTTTATGTTTTCTGTGTATTATGATGTAAAAAATACTTGCACATCTTGAAAATGTACAGCTTCTTTACTAAAATAAATATTTTTATGAAATAATTATGCCACTAGGCTAGTAAGAGTTTGCTTAGTGATGTAGAATTTAGATGTGACAGGTGTAATTGCTACATTTGTCAAAAAGAATATAAACAGAGAAGTGTTCTTGGAAAAGAGATCAGAAGCCTCATATGCCCTTTGCCATCTCCTTACTGAGCAGATCAACACTAGAATACTTCTGTGATCTCTCTTTGACTGTATAGTTACAGGTCTTGACCAGCAGGTGGTGCTAATATTACAAAATTCATTATATTGGCAGTTAATAAAAACTTTAACTTTGAAACAGATAATGAATGAATGTAAATTGCAAAAATGCTTAGAAAAGAACACTGAGCAATTTAACATTCATTTTTTTTAAGGCTTACGTATCCTTTAAACTGATTGCCAAATGACAAACACTAACATAAAAATAAACATAGAATAAAAAGCTTCCGCTTGCATTAGAGAACTTAAACTTAAATACTTAAATATTTAAAGAACAAATTTCCTCTGTTGGCTCTGTTCATAATGGCAGCAACTGCTGGCCAGGCTTTCAGCAGGCCCTAGACCATTTAGACCCAAGAGTCTTGTGGTCACTCTAAAACATATGAAAGTAAGTTAACCTGAATTGACTTCTTGCTCTTTGTTTTCATTGGTAAGAGGATTTTCATGCAGTTTCAAGTAGATTCCTATGGCAGTCTCAGCAGCTTTAAAATAAAACTCATGTTGCCTAAGAACATCTTCCAGTCGCAGAAGATCCACATAGGCTCGCAGAGTCATTTTTCTCATACAGTATGTGTGGAAATCAAATTGGTCATCTGTGATCTCAAAAAAATGCTGAAAACCAAAGAAAGTCAAAAATGTAAATAAGTAAAACATAACAGGCCAGGCCAGGCCATTATTGTACCATATATCGCTACCATAAACCACATTTCTCCTGTTTTTAACTACTTAAATCCAACAGAACAGCTTTAGAAATGTCAGATTTGTGGTGATTCTTATGAAGAAGTGACAATACATTTTTTGTGATTAGAACAAAATGTGTTACTTGCAAGCTTACCCTTTCAATTTCATGACATTTCTTAAGTGCCTCCCCGTATTTCCCCTGTCTCTGAAATGCTCTGGCACATTCTGTCTGGAACCACATGCACTGCATCTCATTTAGGTTTTCCATGGCAGGCGTACCTTCCTACAACAAATAATTTCAACTTACTGTATAGATAAAAGTGATCAGCACACAGTTTGAGCAGTGTTTGTACAAAAAGCTAGATGTGGTGAATAATTGCTGTGTGTCAAACGGGTATGTAGATTCGCTATGCAAATTTACAAACAATATGATCTCTGCCCAATTTGGTCACATGTTTAGCCCCAGACTTCAGGGTATGATGTAAAATCATTTGCTAAGAGCAATATGTGGATGAGTCCTGGTCACATATTGACTGGAGAAATCATCCTTTTGAGACCACACGTACCAGTATACAAATTCAAATAGGCCTCTGCCAGCAGCTGATGTCTAACTCTGCAGGAGCACAGTTACCCCTCCCAGTCATGCATATTGCCAGGGTAAAATCAAAGATATGTTCACAAAAGAACTGGGATCCACAGAGGAAGAGATGGAAAGAAAGTTGAATGTTGCTTTAACCCCAAAAGAATATACACATGTCTGTAAACATGCTGCTTAGAATATTTTTGGATTTGCCAAGTTACTAGAGAGTGAAGTCGATGGGGTAAAATCAGCCTGACCCAAATGTTTGGCCCTCAATTTAAGCCTCAAATCACATGAAGGGTCTGTAAACACCTTTTAGGATTTTCTACTGGATGAACACCTGGAGAGTACTAGTAAGCTATAATAGGAATCTTGTTCCACATGTAGCAAATGCTACTATGATATGGCTGGTAAACCTGATATACACATTTTCTTGCATCTGCCTAATTGTCCTGTCAGCCAACAACCCAAAACGTTCATTAATAACTTACCCTCGTAAATAATCACATACCCTTGTAAATTTTGAGCACATTTCCTCTGCCTCTTTGACCATATTTGCTCTTATCATATACTTTGCACACTTTGAGTTGATGAAACGATCAGCAGTGTCCAAGGACTGGGACTCGTCCATCCACTTAGCAGCTTCTTTAAGATTACCGATATGCTGTGTTAGCAAATAAAGAAAGCAATGTACATATAAATCTATTCTTTTAGACAGACATGCAATTCCACAGATTGATAGGAAACTATGATATTCTGCCTCTGATTTGGAGAAACTATTCCCCAACTCGCCCTTTCGCCTTTTTACTACTGCATTCTAGGACATGAAGTCCATCTGCTTTCCATAAACAAAACAGAGGAATCGAATCCATGTTTTTGCACCTGTTTCACATAATGCCAAATGAATGTCAAAAGTGGGGTAGTTTAATTTTATTATTGTTGCTTTATAATTGACTGTGGATGATCACTGATATACAATTAAAAAATTAATAAATAGAAGAAGGAAATATACGATCGTCATCTCCTCCTAGCCCGACTCCTTCCTATACAGGAGGAAGGCTGGGAGGAAATGTCAATCGTCGCATAGTAGATTCTGCATCTTCTGGATCACAGTTTCGCCGTACTTGAAATGACCGGATGCAATGTTTTTACAAGGTGTTTTCTAATAAAGCATTTAAAATAATTAACGCTGGGTAGACTAGATTTTTTACTTAAAAAATTTTAGTGTTACTTTTCATTTAAGAATCATTGAGCTGCTGTATTAATACACTATAAAATAGCAGCTTTAGTTGGTATGGCAAGTGTAATTTGTTACTGTGCATTATTAGGGCTTTTATGACAGCCTGTTTATATCCTTTATTATAATTTATTGTTGCTATACTTTATCTAGCTTTTACATATTCTGCAGCGCTGAACAAAGATTATACATCATTCACAGAATTCATCAGTCCCTGCCCCGGTGTAGATTACAATCTGAGGTCTTTTACTTTCACGCGCTCTGGTCAGTTGTTTTAGGAGCCAATTAACCTACCCTGCCCTACCTTTCCAGGCACATTAGGTGGCCACAAATAAACTAATCTTGAATAAGATAATTTTGAGGTTCTCGACCTGGTGGAGCGTGGTGGTCAGCGTGTATGAAGGGACCTCTACCCTCAGGGTTCCAGATTATTTTATACCATCCCAGTGGTTAAGTCACAGGATGTGTGGATAACAACTAGAAACTCCAGTGTAGGACATGGACAGACTTTGAGCCTCAGAAGTTAGCTAAGAAAGAACATCTTGCACAGTTAAGTTACATAATAAGCCCTATTTATTGAGCTTGGAAAACAGGTTGTCCGTGTCCTTTAACTAACAAATGTTTTTTCACAACCTTTAAATAAATGCAATTAATAACCAATAAATCATAATTTAACATTTTACAAACAAAATAATAAATATATAAGCTAATTCGTTTTTAACAAAGCTTTCTTTTACCTTGTATATCTTAGCTTTCATATAGAAGAGTTCTATTAATGTTGGGGTGCTGGCAATTGCAGAGTTAATACGGTCTAATGCTAAGGACCACTGACCAAGTTTATCAAAATGCTGTGCTAAGAAATATCGCACCCAGAGCAGAGTTGTAGGTGGCTCCTTCTCTCCATTATCTGAAAATATATAAATCATTTATTCGCAGTCAATACTTTATTTACATACATCATGATTATTTTAAATAACCATAGTATATAAACTGAAATAGTATAAGGAAGCAGGTTAAATGCAACTATACTATACTAGCAAAAAACATTTTTGCCCACTATATCAACCAAAAAGCATGAGAATACACCATATTACCAATCTTAGAGCTGGGACTCCCTATCTGTTGTTAAACTATGACAGCCTTCAGCTAAGATACTGTAGTTTAACAGCAGCTAGTGAGCCACGGGTTTGAGGTATGTGATCTAAACTAAAAACATTTACGAAGGAATCAGAAGAAATAAGACTTACCATCTACGCTAAACATGTTACATGTTTTAAGTGAAGTTTCAAAACCTGTAACAATTTCTTGTATAGCTAAAACCTGAAACAAAAGGAAAACACTATTTAAAAAACAATTTAAATTCTGCCTCTCTGAATACCAAATATTTTGAGCAGAAGTGTGTGTAGCCAATTTACTGCCTTGGTATTCTATATAAAAAACATTACCAGAATAAGGCATGTATTAATCCTTTTGTGCTGAGAGTACATGTAGTAGTTGCTTATAATTATCCCTGTGGCTCTGTGAATGGAAATGCAAACAAATACAAAAAAAAAAAAAAGATAGCGGCTCTGGTAATTAACCCAGACTCAGATAGAGAAGGTATAACTGAGAAAAAAATTGCTTTGGTTGTGACCATAGTAAAGGTGGCCATATGGTGCCCATGGAGCAAGGACCACATAAATTGGTTCTCGATCTAATGGGAAAATGTATTATTTTAATTGCATCACAGACTCAAAGTCATTAGACAGTGTAGGACTCACGTACAATGAGGGGCCTTGACGTGGCACGTGAGCTTACATATTTTGGCCATAGTGTGGTACTAACACCTCATTTTTTGTAAAAATTATTTTTAAAGGCAAACTAGGTGCTGGCAATCTTTTTTTCTCCCAATGGGAAAATAAAGCCTGCCAACTTGAGAGCTGGCGGCTAGAAAGGTCCTTTGGAGGGCCCCATACACGGGTAGATAAGGAACCGAATCAGCAGCTTAAATATACCCATGTAAGGTAACCTTAATTTAACAAACATACTTGCTTATTGGATTATTGTACAATATAAGCATATTATAAGTCACTGAGGCATTCCCTGACCACATAAAGGCACACGGCCAACATCTAAACATAATGTCAGTCATTTTAAATGATGTAAGTCCCACAAATTAAAACAAGTGAAGAAAATGAGTCTGCTAAGATTCTCTACCTTTTCTGAATTTCCATACAAGGATTTTAAGGTGGTAAACAAGGGTGGACAACCTTTGCTGAAGTTGACTCGCAAAAACCGACTGATAAGGTCTCTGAACTTTTCACCTAGGTGTGAAAGAATTCTGTTTATTGCAAAATAATACTTCTGGATGAATAATATGCTAATAAAGTAATTCATGTGGCCCTTTTAAAGTAGAAAGTTAAAAATAAAGCTGGCCATACACATCAAACGAGAGGATCTTCTCCTGATATACCCATATAAAGGTAAGCGATATCCGGCTAATTCAATCATTTGGCCCTAGGGCCAAGGAACTGAATTACAACCACAGCATAGGCACCGTCGGATTGGGGACTGCGACAGAAAATTTAAACCTGCCTGATTTCAGGCCAGATTTCGTAGGCCTGTGAATCTGTCTGAAAGACCAGAATTGTCAGCAGAAATCTGCCTGTACTCACTGTTCTAGAGGAAAAGTATTCAAATGTGATATATTTACATCTAAATAAAAGTTTGCTAAATTTTGCTTTCAGCTGATAAATAGCCTGCTCATCCTGTAGAATAAAAACAAATACATAATGATCATTACCTGATACAAAGTTTAAAGGTAACCTTCTTGGAGAAACTGCTTTGGGGTGCCTTTTATTAATTTCTTCATAGATCTGAAGTTTCTCTTCTACAGTAGCTGGAGCTAGATTTACAAATACAAAACCATAACCAGATTGCACAATGCATGGCAGACTAATATAAAGATGATGATGAAAAAGGACAGGCGGTTTTGCTATTTGAAAACATCTCTGCTTATGAGAGGTCACTGACAGTTTCCCCCACCCACTAGTATAGTACAGAAGTATAAACAGGGCAAGAAATTTACCAGGCTTGCAAGCTTTCTCTAGATTTTCATAATATTTCCAGTTCTCAGGATTCCGGTCTATCAGTGCTCGATAAATAACAGAAGCTTCTTTCAATCTGTTAAGTTTCAAAAACATTTCTCCTATAGGTAAACAAGGTATAAACAAGAATGTGTTATACAAACCACTCATTCCAAAAAGGTAGGAGGTACACAGCAGTCCTTCAAAAATACAAATGTATGGAAAGAACATTTAGTTCAATTAGGGAACCACAGATCATGTCATAAAAACAAATATAGACATTATAAACATATTTGGAACGGTATGCAACACCACCAGTCCTTTGATTTTATGTTTTTTTAGTGCTGAATAACAATGAATAACAATAACAATTGAGTAACAATGCAGAATGGCCCACTAAAGCATTTACAGGTACCAATCCTGTATCATGGGTTACTCAAAGAGGTTCCCATTGCAGTCAAAAAATATAAGCAACCACAGCATCAACTGGAATTCTGACTACCACATCTCATTACTAATAACCAAAATGCCTTGTGTTCCATAGCCTTATGGAATCTGGGAAAGGACAGCAGTTTGGTACAATATGACCACATTGCTACAAAATATTTTTTTTGAATAAAAGTATATAGGCATTAATGAAGAACTAAAGAACAATAGGGCTAGAACTGCTGCATATGAGTTTAATCAGCTCTACAGCAATAATGATCCAGGCCTTCAAAGTTGCACACAGCAAGTCCTCAATATTTGATCGCTAGCAGCTTTTGAGTGTCAGTTACACCACACATGCTCAGAGGGCTCTGGCCCACTCAAAAATAGATAGGGGTTATTGGAAATCTTCAAAACATTTACAGACATTGATCTGTCACAGAAACTAATGCTACAAAGCTAATTAGTACTCACACTGTATATACTATATTTTTGGTGAGCCTGTAAGACAGCAACATAGAGCATATTCTGTGAATCAGCACTAAAGAATATACGAAATGCTGAGGTGGTTATAAGCTGTACAGTAGTGTGAAACATAAGATGCTGCAATTTTATAGCCTGATTTTTTATTTTTTTTTATAGCTTTACTTCTCCTTGAGGGGTTTTATATAAATGGACACGACCTGAGGCAAGCATAGTAATGCACAAGGCACTGGCAGAAGAAGTTAATTTAAGGTTAAATAGATACCTAAATGCAGTTATAACACAAACATTACTTAAGAGGAAGATTTAAAATGTCCTGCAAAAGACAAACAATAGGGATTTATGGGCAAATGGTCATTTAAATTTACCAAAAAAAGTAAAAAAGCAGAATTCTTTCAGTTGGTGAAAAATCTTTTTAAAAAAGCACCTTTTACCTCTTATTTCTTCTACCTGAAGTTTGTCGCATATTTGTTTCTCATATGTCTCAATGTGATCTAGTGATTCCTGACAGAGATTTGCTTCTCTCATGACTTGGTTCTGGTAGAGGATTAGTTCACTGTATTCATAGTCTATTTTATTAGGAGGGACCTAGAAGAACAGTATTTAAAAATTAAACATATTCCCACCCTGTCTGCTCTCCTGCACACTTGTCTTCACTTCTTCTGCATATCCCTCCATGCATGCCACATTACAGAACACTGTACTTGCAATCAAACTACAAATTTATCAGACTTGCGCTCTTGAACTACTTGTGTCAGGCTTGCCTAAGTGCATTCTAGAACTTTCAGTCAAGCAGCATTTAAATTAAAGAAAAAAAAATGTTCCGAACAATAATTCCCCCACCCCAATTTCCATGGCCTCTGCTCAATCCATCCATGTGTAGCCATAGTGCATTAGTGAACAAAACACCCCTTTCCACCATGAATGATATTTAATGGAAAGCATCATGGTTGAAGTGCATTGTGGACAAGTGGACCTCTGTGCAAAGAAGTGGACCTCCAGGTGGCATTGGCCACCTGGACTGCACTGTAGTTGCTTAGACTTGCTTAAAGGAATATATATCACTGGCCCCCACTGGTTGGAAATCACTGCCTTAAGGTGGTCATACATGTACCAATAACGATCTTTCATGCGACCACCGGACCATCGTTCCCAGCCTCCATTGACATTCAGGGCTGAATTGTCAGATATGGAGGTAGAAACAATAGAAATTTTACCTCCACCTGCCGATTCAGCACTAAACGTAGATTTTGGCACACGATCGACAAGACGACCGATATCCACAGCCTTTGCGATATCGGTCGTCTTGTTGATCCGCCATACACTGACTGAATATTGTACGAAATTAGGTTTTCTACGATAATATCGCCACATGTATGGTCACCTTTAGTTTTGTTGTTTGTGTGCCCCATGAATTGTATGATCCCACTGGGCAGCCCTTAGTACTTAAAAAGGCAATTTTCTATTTCTGATTACTCAATAGCACATACTTCTAAAAAGGTATATTTTTATTAAAGGCGTTTAATTAGATGAAGCAGGGTTTTAAGTAATATATTTTTATAGATTTATAGTTTCTACTTTAAAAACCCTTTGGATAACAAAAAGGTTTAACTGTGTTATAGTAGTAAGTCATTTACCTATTACAATGGTACGCACCTGCTGAGTTTTCCTGAACTCTTCAAGCAGTTTCAAGGCCATTTCATAATCTTTAAGCAAATGATATGCAATAGCATAGCCAATCCATGATGCCCGCTGTGTTGGGCGCAGCTGAAGTAGCTGATACCTGGTTTCCTAAGGAAAAAAATTGCATTTCAGCTTGTAGTTACTTGAGGAATACAAATAAAATTTAACATAACCTAATTCAGCTTTGATGTATAGTAAGAGGTGTGTAATACAGTGCAAGAGAACAGCATTTAACCACAGGGATTCCAGTGCCCCACCATGTTCAACCACCATGTTCAAGTTCTGGGGAAAATTAATTGTATGTAAGAAGCACAACCTTTTAACTGCTTTTGGGTACAGTTACATTTAAATTGTCTCTTAATTAGTGCAAATGCTGGCAAGTTCCTTTAAATGAAGATATTTATTGACTCATGAGAAGTTTGAGGAGTTTAATAACTCTCTATTTTCTAAATGGAACTCCCTATTACGGTGATGGCATCTGGGATGTTTTGTCCCTGGGCAACAAAACATCTCGTTTCCTTCCTACCAGTTAAAACCGAAATTGCCAGTGGTGAAACACACATGGCCCAAAGTCATCCAAAGGCTAGTTCAATGTGTGTTTCCCTCACTTGGCATTTTACTGCCAATAGATTTGCCACATTAGTGCCACCTATTTATTCTGCAGAAACAATTACCATACCTGAGTAAACAGCAGTAAACGGCTGCAGTCTAGCCGTTATAGCTGAAATCACACATTCCTAAGGGAGGGGGGGAGGGAGTTCTTAGCATTCTGGTGGGAGGGAAAGCAGGAGAGGGGAGAGAACTGTGCAGACTCTGGCCACATGAGTTAAGGATGTTTCTGAGAGAGGATGTCAAACACTTCATACTTACAAAAAAAAATCCTGTTTGTTTTGATAGAGGACTCAGTCCAGCATTACTGTAAGTGCTAATGGCTATATTTACATAGACTTTTCTGATAAAGCTTACTTAGTTTTTACCTTTCCTTCTCTTTTAAATTTAAGCCGGTGGGAAAGAATTTGCAGATTATTCACCTGCAGTAGTAGAGATTGCCCTCAGACTGTAAGGTAAATGTAGGTTGTATAGCACTTGTTTTTGTGTTTTATATGGCTGCATATTTGGAAGAATGGGAAATATGAATGATTTGATCTTCATATATCTGTCTGTGTCACATAAGTAATGCAAAAAATCAGAAATAGAGCAATGAACACCAAGTAATACAATGTTTGCCCTTTTAAAAGATAGTTAGGATATCTGTAAGAGGGTAATAAGCAAATACCTCATATTGTGCTAAATCCTGGCTTTACATATATGCATCTTTATAGTGACTGCACACATAAATTTAAAAAATCAGCTACATTTAGCAAATATTACACCTGTAGTGATAAATATATGACTGGGTCTATGTACTTACACGATATCCTTCCAAGTCTCGCATTTGTATCTGGAGCAACGAGAGGTCTCTGAGAATTTGCAAATTGTCTTTGTCTAGTTTAAGTGCATTTCTGTAACACTTGATTGCTTCATCGTATTTCTTATCAGACCGTTGTAAAAGGCCATAAACATGCCAACCTAGTTTATGTTTAGGAAACTTGTTAGAAATATAAAAACATACTAAAATGCATTTATATAATATGTTTTCTCTTAATTTAAAATATAGCGCCAAGATGTAAACACACAGTACTTTACTGAGATTGTTTATCTTTCAGATCAGTCCCTGCCCTAGTGGAACATCCAGTCTAAAATCTCCATTACATTCATATGTCATACACGGGCAGATTTAAGCTGCCGATTCAAGTCCTTTAGACCAATTCAGCAGCTTATTTGCCCGTGTATGGGGACCGCTGATGGCCTACTTGACCGATATCTGGCCAAAAATTGGGCAGGTGTTGATTTTTTTAGTTGGATCAGGGACCACACAGACTCATTGATTCCATCCTCGCTCCGATCGCTCCTGTCTCCATCAATGTAATTCTATCATTTGGCCCTAGGGTCAAACAATCAAACTAGCCTGATATTACCTACCTTGGGTGGGCATATTGGGGAAAGATACACTCGTTTGGCAAGTGAATCTTACAATGTATGAAACCAACAAAAGACACAGGGGAAACACAAAAAGACATTACATTAAACAAATTCAACAATATTCCAATTCAGTTATCTTTTTTTCAGATGTTCCAATAGTTTTGGATTTGGATGAAAGTTGGGGTTCTGTATTTTGCCAAATGCAAAAAGTTATGGTGCATCCCTAAGATTAAAGGTGACTCATTCACTACTGACACACACACAAAGAAACATTCTTGAACTGGAAATAATATACAAAGCATGAGCTCTTTCAGGCAATTGTCACAGAAGTGAACTGAGGTGATCTCTGGGAATTTTAATCCACCTACCTGAGCTCCTAAGGGCGATTAGTCACTGGGCGACAAAAATCCCCGAAATGCCATCCCACTGGCTAAAATGTAAATCGCCGGTGGAATGGCATATGCGGCACCGCGATTAGCGATTTTGCCAAATCGCCGCACCATGTATGCCATCTCACCGGCGATTTACATTTTAGCCAGTGGGATAGCATTTCGGGAGATTAGTCGCCCGCGACAAGGGAGATGTGTGCACGGCGACTAATCTCCCCATGTGCCACAGCTCTAAAAGTCACTGAGGCCAAAAGAGCAATGGTATGCAGGTGTTTTTTGGCCCTTTGGTGCCCCCTGCTGCCAGGTATGAAAGCATACAAGAAAGCACCTGGCAGAAAACTGAGACCTCTAGAAATGGCAGTCAACGGGCTACTCACAATTACAGTTGTAAGTCTCTAAGATTGCCTTGTGTGCGCCACGCTGTTAATGGTAAACTGAAATGTTTACTACGTTGTTATAACCTTTGAGGCAATGCTGTGAGACCCTCAGCAGAGGCCACGCATTTGACAGCTACCACGCATTTGACAGATCCCCCTCAGGCCTGATTAATATACAGTACAAGAAAGCAACGGACTTTCTGTGGGGATAGCTAATTTCAGCATTAGATGTATTCATATAATTCAAATGTATCCATCAAATCTATATCACCTTTTCAAAACAAGAAATAAGGCATGACTGTATTATCACAGCAAATGCCAATTTACCATTCTCTAAATAGTTAGGCAGTATCTGCACTTTTAAAGGACTTGTGCATGTTTGGCAAGTAGTGATTTAAAAATAAAGATATACATACATTCGAAAGGAGCAAGGAAAGCTCTGTGACTCAGGTGTGAGAAGGAAATGAAAGGAGGATGGCAGGAGAAAAAAATCTGGAAAAAAGGTTCAAAAACCATAAGAAAAAGTCTTTGGACCATTATTACAAAGTCCTACATTTTTGGTTTTAAAGGATACAGACATGACTCTTTACATCATTGCGAAGTCCTTTTCTTACAAACTCATATGCCTCTTCTTTCTTCCCCAGGCAATTCAGTGTCAGACCCTTCATAGCCAATGTTTCTGTGTAGTAAATCAATAAACAAAAGTGAACCACATCATGCAACTTCAGGGGGCTAGTGTGGTGTTCTACAAACAATTTGTTTCATACTACTATCTAATAAGACACATGCTGTAGATTAAGCAAGCACAAAGATGTGTGAAACACACTGAGGAGGGGAAGTATTTAAGGACACTAAAGTCAGTATCAGGTTAATGGTTCACCCAGTGTTACATAAGAATATAGATCGGTATATATCATTTGAGTTCTTTAGTTAATTGCTGCCTCACTGGCAGATTTCCCAGTGTTTTCAATTAATATGGGAAATCATTCTCTATGAGATTGATCCTACCCTTGATGTCTGCTGTTTGCAACATCAGTAATATAATCCTTCCACTCTCCCTCACTTACAGTCTTATTAACAAAGGCTAGTTATAAAAAATTGCTTGAATTGCACACCATAGGAAGTCTATCAAGCTCAAGCTTATTCATTCTCTTAGAACCCGTACGCCTGATGCGTTTTGTGTGCATGCGCACTTAATCATAGGCATACATTCAGAGAAAAGCACATGATTTAAATAGTCAATCAATTTATGACATCACAGAGTTGACCTGGTGGTAACCTGGCAGTATGTAACAATATTTTGTTTAGCACTGTCTGGTGTTCATGTGTCTAAAATATGGTTAGTTCTTCTGTCCAAATCTACAAATGATTATGTAAATATTCGAAAAAGGACAAACTAACCTCCATGTTCAGAAAACCGTGGGTTGGACAGGATCATCTTACAGAACTTAAGTCCATTTTTGTACTGTTTTTGTTCATAGCATTTCTGTCAAAGCAAAAATAAACATTGTAAAGTTAAATGGATGTGTAAGAAGGTTTTTATGAGGGTTGAACTTAATACATGAATCTAATTATGCAAATTAAACACCAGAACTAGAGTAATGATGTGCGGTTTACACTAATCGTTAACAAATAGGAAATAGGAATGTGCCATCAGCAGGAGATAGCCTTGAGAGACATTTGAAGCAGAACACAAAAGGACTCACTCTTATCAGAGGCAACAGAGAAAGTATTGTGCCCCAAGCGTATAAATTTCAGAACTTCAGAGCTAAAATATATGCAATGACAAGGGGGTGCAATTAAAAGGAATGACAGGATGAAGGGTACTGCTACATATGCCATTATCGTCAGGCCTCACCCATTTAAAACTATGCTAATAAAATTTCAGGCATATAAACTATTACATTATTCAAACAAATTCAACCTATCAAAGTTAAAATCATTTTAAGAGGCTGCAAACAATGAGAAATTCTATATACAGATATCAAGCTCCACAGTCACAAATCAAATGTATAACCTGTGCATAAAATGCATGCGTTAGGTACAACCAGGGCTACCATCAGGGCCCCAAAATACTCAGTTAGGAGGGTGTCCCCTTTTTTAAGGTTACAGGTTAAACATAGTATGCAGAATTTTCATTGCTACGGTACATGGTAAATAAACTTTATTTAGCAAGAAAGTATAAAATAAGTATAAATAAAACAAGTATATATTTGCATAAGTCACAAATAAATAGAGATCATCTAAGACAGGCCCCAATTATGAATAATTATTTGGTCACCTGGCTACCTGGATGGAGGCCCCTGTCAAATAGAATGGGGCCCTGTGAAAAATTAAAAAGTTTCCCACACGTGCACAACCATGCCTCCCAAGCTCTGCCCCTACACAAACCCCATCAAATTCAGAACCTGCACTTTTAGCTCTTTTGGTGCCCCCTCTGCTGAACAAAAAACATGCTCCATGTTCAAAAAATGTTACAAAATGTTCAAAAGTAAATTCTATTATAGTCTGTGCAAATGTTACCTTTACAAGAAAATTTGATTAAGTGGTATATTAAGATTAATTGGTATATTTCATCCATAAATAGAAGAAAAGTTATATTCTGACATTTTGATGGGACTACGGTATTCTAATGTGGGAAATACATATAAAGGATTATTCAGTTGGGAACAAGAAACACTAACAATATAGCCAGCTGCCACTATCGCAAATAACTAACAAACTAGGAAGCAGTTTATCCTAAAAGGCACCTATAATTTAAAACACTGTCTCCTATTATGTTCAAATCTGAAACCTAAAATTGTGTCACTCAAAAACAGAATCCTTAATTCTGATTCATTCTATAGCCCATCCCTAGTCTGAAATACTCCACAATTAAACCCTCTCTTTTTTTTATTCCTGTCTACAAGAATTTTCCTAGGCTTCTTCTTCTTTATGGAATCTATTCTGCATACAGTATACCCACTTTCAAAGCTGCTTTAGGGTGAAGACACAGAGCTACTAGTAGCATCTACTCGTCAGAGACAGTACTGATCATTGTCTCTACATGTGTTTTAGCAGTCTATACTGTCTACGGCAGGGTATTTTCTGGTGTTTAGTAGCTGTGACAAGTAGCTCTCTGCTAGATCCTGGGTGTCAAATCACTTCTAAAAAGCTTTCCACCGACAACAATAGGAGTTGCCGGTGGAAAGCCCTTTGCATTGCTTCGGTATTATTACCGAACAGACACGATTCCACAGATGTAAAGGAAACCATGTTTATCTTAACCAATTTCAAACCCCCCTGAAGATCACAGTGTAATCCAACCCATGCCTCACTATATTCCATTAATAAAAAAAGAGATGGATTATCGGACTTGAAGTCCCTCTGCTTTCCAGAGTGGGTAGTGCACAGATTCCCTGGAAAGCAGAATCCATCTCTTCATGAGCAAACAAAATGAAGGAGGGATTTGATTACCCTGTAAGCCTGAGAGGGCGAACTAGTCCCTGCAGTACAGGACTGATGGTTTCCTTTCTATTTATAGAATCAGGTATGCCTGTGTAAATGCACATTGTGTTTATGCACCCTGGAGATTTATATATTTTTTTTTTTTTTAATTTCCATCACCATCATATTCAGGCACAAATATATACAACCTAGCATCTGAATAAACATCTTTTGAATTGTTGAATATGTTAAAATGTATTGTGTTTTTATGCAAGTAAGTGTATTCATGAGTTTCAAATGCCTTTATTTTATTCTGAACACGCATCACACAAATAAATATACTAAACCGCTTGTGGGTACAACCAAGAAGAATAAAATGAAATCAGGTATATCATGCCCTTAGGTGTTCCCAAATCTGCATTTTAAACAAACAAATTTAGTTCTTAGTCTCATTGCTCATTAGCATTTAAAGGAGAACTAAACCCTAAAAATGAATATGGCTAGAAATGCTATATTTTATATAATAAACTGACAGCATTAGCAAAAAGTTTCAGCATCTCTATAGTAGCAAGGATTATAGGGCTTTACAGTTGTCACAGGAGCTCCTCACCATGGATTCTGTTAGAACTGTCTGGGACACTGCACATGCTCAGTGAGCTCTGACCATCTGTTAAGAAGCTGAGCTTAGGGGTTGTTACAAATTACCAAGCAAAAAATGAGGTTTGTCTCTTATATAAACTGATGCTACAGGGCCGATTATTAAATTCTGATGCTCATTGTGCTGGTTTCAAAGCTGCCATGTAATGTGAATTAATTACTAATCCACTATAAATTGTGACATTTATATTCTATAAATGGGGGGATCTTTGGAGGAACAGATCATCCCTACTAAAGGGGGAGATGTTGTAGCGATGTGATGTGCATGTCAACCCGTACCTAACCCTATCCCACCTCACCTGCACCTGTCTTTGTGTCTATTTACAGACCCACAGCCGCCCCACCTATAACATCAAAGAGGGGGCAGGGTCACATCCATAAATAGACACCGCCAGACGCAGAAGCGGGACTCAGGTTGCAGGTGGGGAGGGAGGCAGAAGGGCTCGACCAACTCTCTTTTGATGTTGCTTGTCGGCTCTAACCTGCCCGACCTGCAGAAGCCGGGTAGAGATCTGGTACTGGTCTGGTACAGAAGCCCAAAACATAATGACCAACATTTCTAGCCTATTTCTTTAGTTAAGCTTTAGTTCTCCTTTAATATCTTAGATCATTCAGTTTTTAATGACTAAACTCCTCTAATAGGGTTATAAGAGTGTTAGAGTGGTAAATAAATCTCAGACTGAATGAACAGGATAGGGCATGTTATTCTAGCTGGCCCCCATACCAGTAGTATTATCTCCAACCATGTCCCTTCAGCTGTTGCTCGAATGCAATTTACTCTCACAGAAACCTTTAGGTTTTAATAAGCCCCCCAAGATGTAGCTCAACAACAACTGGATGGACATAAGTTGGTCCTCAAAGAATTTATTAGGAAATAACTTGTGACTGACTCATCCAATCAAAAGAACGTTATGCCACAGACTGATTAAATGTTGCTCCCTGTATTAACTGTGTTTATTAATGGGGACATAAAACCAAAAACAAAAGGCTGACAAAAAAGTGACTTTCCAATATCCATTCCTTACAACTTGCCAGTCAGTGTCTTTCAAAAGGTATTTGTGGATTTAATCTGAATGTGCTCCTCTTTGTCTGCACTGCTGATTCTGGCTCCTGGTAAAACAGAACAGAGTTTAGTTCTGCATGGATTTGACAGGTCTATTAATTGGCAGGTTTGTGCTCGGTGTTTCTAAAGTCGGAAATACCATGGCTGAGAATTTTTACTAACAATTATATTTACAAACATGTAAAACCATTGGAAATGTGTAACCAAATGATTTGAAAAACGTATTGTTGGGTTTGCGTCATATTTAACACATTAGAAATTTGGGAAAGTGCCGCCCTGCCGCTGTAGGGCAATTACACCTGCTACCATTCCAGAAATGCCAGTACTGGGAGTAGTAGTTCACCAAGTGCGCCAGGCTGAAGCTCCTTTATAATGCTGATGCTTCTCCCCACTATGCGCTACACAACCTAATTAAAGACCCTACGTTGCGCTAATTGGTAGTGATGTCACTAGTGGGATACACCATGAATCCCCGCTATCGCTTTCTCCCCAAGCCTCATGCACCGGCATGCAAGCTTAAAGGGCTAAGCAGCCTCTCACCAGTATCCTCTTAAAGAGGTTGCTCTCCTTGGCGGGTAGGCTTACGCACGGCATGGTGCCGCTCTTCTCTGTCTCTGTGCCCGCCCCGTGTGGGGGAATCGCGAAACAAGCCGCCTTGCTCAGAGGCCGCGCTGCAAGATGGAGGCGTGCGCATGCGCCAGCTGTAGCGCCGGGGTGCACCGGATCGCGCCCGCAGATGACGTCACGCATGCTTTCCTGGGTTTTTTTTTTTTGGACTGGGACCGGCAGAGGAACTATCGGGATACAACCATATTATGAGCTTGTGTTGGTGTCATGACAAGAATAGGGTTTAAAATAGACTGCTGTTGTACCACACAAAAGCCTAAAGTCGGGTTGCACGATAATTTTGGTACTTGTCGACGTCCGTAGTTGTTGCGGAATGGGATTTGCATGATGGGAGTTGTAGTTTGCTGTTCTGTGACCCTGGGTGCCTGTGAAGCAGCATGGTATTAAAGGGAATTTCACGCTGATTGTTTTCTAAATGGTTTGAGGCATTTTCAGGAGTTTTCAGAGACTTCATAACAGCCCTTTATCTTCAAGATCATTCCATATCTGTGAATATATAAAATAATTGTCATATTACTTGTGTTTATCTTCCTGGATAAGAACGTGTATTCTACACAGCGTATCTGTCATCTGCTTGTGAACCAATGCCTTTTCTCCTTTTTTCATCTTGAATGGCAGTCTCCACAGCTACATGACAACTTATAGTGTTTCTGAAGCAAACACATCTCTTTTAACAGGGTAGGGTGATAGTACATTATATTTAATTACTTTAAAATACTTTAAAAAAATTTGTGTTACTGTTACTTTGCCTCAGTTATTAAAATTGTTCGTTGGCTTATCCCTAGCTGGTAGATATGTTTCCATGTTAAAAATATCAGGGACGTCAACCAACCCCATGTCATGAATGTGGTGATGATGTGATCCTGGATGTTTTTAATTGTAAATTAATTTTAACACTAAATGGAAATACAGCAAAAAGTTTTGGAGCGGATCATTATCACCCTCATGACAAATCCTACTACTATACTGGGCTACACAGGGCTCATGTCAGAGGTGCATTGCTTTGCACATCTGACTGCACCATTGTCATTTCTCACAAGGCCTGGTTTGCGCTACCTGTGCAATTAACACCTGACTGTAAAAAACTTAGCTTGGAAATTAATCGGCTAATTGGTAAAGTTATGTCCATGTAATACATCTATTTACTTATGGGAAGGCATATTCAATAATCAAATGATGCTATATTTTTTCATAGTAACATAGATCCACAGAGCTCCATTAATTATGCCATTGAACAAAAAAAGAGACAAAGTCAAAGTTCTGATTTAAGAATATTAATGATCTTATTGCACATTTGTTACCGTTACTGTATACCTTCCTTTGATTGATTGCATATACAGGTTGAGTGCTTGCTATGGCTTCTGCCACATCTGCTTACAAACTATAGGACCTGTTATCCAGAATGCTTGGGACCTGGGGTTTTCCAGATAAGGGAAATTTGAATCTTCATTCATTAAGCCTACTAAAAATTAATTTAAATACTAATTAAGCCCAATAGGATTGTTTTGCCTCCAATAAGTATTAAATATCTCTTAGTTGGGATCACATACAAGGTTTAGTTTTATAATTACAGAGAAGATGGAAATCGTTTTTTAAAAAGGTGAATTATTTGATTAAAATGGAGTCTATGGGAGATGACCTTCTTGAAATTCTGAGCTTTCTGGATAAAGGATCTCATGCCTGTATAACCTCACCATGCACAACACCCTTGTCAAACCTTTTTAGTTCAAGCTCCCCTTTAAGGTCCGTTCTCAGAGCCCCTGTGACCTTCTCTGTCTAGATTTTTCCTTCTCCTGTTATTCCACGTTATTTAGAAAATGCATTGTTCCAATGCACTTGTGAATTTAACAGGGAGGTCCAAACCTGATGATAGATTCTTGTTTGGAAATTACAGGAATTTAATCAACCCAGCATTATGTGCACCAGTAATGAGAAGTAATGAAATTAGTGTTTTTTATATTTTTGTGATCACCAACAACATGAGGACTACTAATAAGGTGTTAGAAATACTATAATGATGTGGTCAATATGTTTTATAATATACAATACATAACCCTTTCAAAACTATAGTCACATGATCTTCTCTTTACCCTTTATATTTAATCCCTCCATCATATTTTGGGCTACTGTTTCATTAGAATTATTTATAGATCCAGTTTCTAGTAGTGAACCACTTCGTTAAATGTGGTATTATCTATGGAAACAAACAATGGTTGAAAATGTAATGATTTATTGTTTGCTTCTGATTTCTGCTGTAAAGGAAATGCCACAATGAAACCTCTGCAATGTATTGGACAATGGAGGAAATGCATCTTTCACTTCCATTCAGCCATCACTTTTATTCCTCTTCGTAAAGCAAAGACTTCTTGTTTTACTGGGCCCTTTAACTCAGGTTTATTGCTCCCAAATGTGCTTTCTGCACTCCAACGGCTTGGAGATCATCCACGAAGATCATATTTGCAGAATACATGTACTTTGTGGGAATGTGAAATATTTCAGAATTACTTGCAGTCCTTGAGCAAAGAGCATGAACGTTTAACTGAAATGCTGGGCCAAACTTCAGTAAGAGAAGATGATCGTAGGTCTGCTAGCAGGAGACACTCTGAACTTTCTCGACTTATTGGTCTTTTAAGAGATATTAAGGAAACAGAGCAAGACGTCAGAGAACTGGAATTAATGTGTGCTGGTAAGAACTGATTGTTTTTATATATGTTACTTAAATGATCACTATAGATTTGTTCATTTTAACTTTATTTGAATAGTAAAAAATATAAACAAGTTAATGTATTATTATACATTATTATTCCTAACTTCTATTAAGGTGTTAGGCCAGTGCCACACATGGCTAGCACTATGCTGCCAGAAGCCTTCTTTACAGCAGATTTTGGCGCTGAAATGCATTAACTTTACTGACGCATCTTGCAGCTTCAGCTTTCCATCAAATGGCATTATTTTCTTGTCTGGCAGCATCTTTCTTTATTGCCTTTTGCAGTGTAGGTCCTATACAGCAATGGAGGAGTAGCTGGGGGTCCCAGCCTGAAGTCCATTTATGCTGAGATTAGGAGACAGCTGTATTGGATGTTTCTGGAATCCCAGTTTAAACATCAGTTAGGTTAATAGTTGTCATGTTTGTGGAACTGTGACTCAGTATCTGACTTTGTTTTGAGCTAAAGTGGGGGTTGCTCGACCAAATGTTGGACCTGAACTGCCTCACAGTAAACCAGCAAGGCATTTCTAAGAAGTCCAGGGAAAGTACTGACAACTTTAGTACATTCTTATTTAGTAACAACTTATTAAGAAAGGTCCAGTCTTAGCAAGGAGAAGAATCCCCTTATGGCATAATGTAATAAACAGTCTTTGGTTGCTACAGCATACCAGACATAGGCAAACCTATCAGATGACCAGTAAATGCTATCTGCTGACTGGTTGCTATGGGTTGCTAGACAAGTAAAAATCTTAAAACCATTTATTACATTACCTCCCAAAGTAGCAAATATGAAAGGTTGCCATAAAAGCATAAGCATTAACTTGTACTATTTAACTGAAAAAATATACTTCTATTACCTGTATTAATAATATTTACAGTAACATGTGAAATAATTCAAGAGGGCAAAACCAGAATCTATACAAATAATGCTTCATGGGAATAATTGCCATAAGAAAAGAATAATATGACACATCTAATGGTGGTCTGCCCTATGCTGTTTACCCACACTAAATTATTTCTTTATTTGGTTCCAGACAACAGAGAGGAGGGGCAAATGCTTGCCCTTGCTCTAGAAGAAAAGAATACATTGAAGCAAAATATTAACAAATTACGTGGAAAGGTGAGCTAAAATTGTAGAAGTGAGTTTAAAAAAATCTCAAATATGTAAAAATGATTTTAACTATGGTATACAACAACAGCCACAACAAAAAGTGTTAGGTAATTGCACACTACTTAATTTAAATAGGAAACAGGCAGGACTAAATGAGAGACAAAATGTAATACAGTGCTGTGATCTTCGGGAAGTTCTTAAACCAATGCAGTACAATGTAATTAAAGGGGTACTAATATTGATCAAAATATGTATCTAAACTGTTATGGATGCTTTGTAATTCTTTTACACAAACAGGTTTTATTATTTTTTCTACTAGTGTTTACAATATTATGGATTATGGTTTATTCCTGTGCCTCATCCACCTAACATTATTTTCAGTGTTAGGTTGAGGAGGCAACCTAACATTATTTTCCTAACGTCACTTTTTTTTGCAAGCATATAGTAAGCAGCTGTAGTGAAAAAGTTTAACAACAGATAAAGAATAAGCAACTTTATGCATTGTATTCACTTTCTTGTGGTTTCTTTTTACAGCTCCTGCAGGCTTTACTACCGCATGAGAAATATGATATGAATGATGCAGTGCTGGAAGTCACATCTGGCAGAACAACTGGAGGTTAGAATATTTAAATTTCATTTATTCGGGGTCAGATTGCCTGGGCTTACCGGGGAGTAGTCTAATGCATACTGAGATATCCATAAGCTAAATGAATAGCCAAGTAAGAACACAAAAAACAGAAACCAAAAGCTGAGGCCGTTTTTGATAAAATGAACAAGAATTACATGGAAGAGGGGACTTGCTGATAGGACTTCTCCAGGCATATTGTAAAGAATATTATTAGCGCTATCTATAAGAGCTACCCTATTGCAGACTAATTGTTTAATTTATAGATTGATCGGGTGTATTGACATATAGGGCCCAATTCAGATCAAGGAGAAATGTAATATTGCTGCCTGGATTATTTACAGTTAGTCACTTGAAATAGCTGACATTGATCCAGATTTGTGTACTCAGCTCAAGGTAACTAGTAGAATCTGTTTCTAATTCATGTTGGAAATTTCAACCAGATCACTAGTCTTAGGGCTCTTGCACAAGGGGGTTTTTTGTGCATTTGATGCAGGTTTGAGTACACCTAAACGCATCAGCTAACTGATTCATTAATATTCTTCATTATATTTAGAGCCCAGCTAAATTAATGAGTAGTATAGAACCTAATGTTTGGAGAAAAAAATGGGAACATTAAAATCTGCAAATCTGGCAGTGTTCCTCTGTATGTCAGTGCTTGGATTTACAGTATAATAACTGGGCATCTGTGGTTCAGCCAAGTAATTTCCCAGTTCAATATTTAACACTTGTTTTAACCAAACTGGTGCAATTTACTATTTGTCATAATGTTTCCCTCTAGGTGATATTTGCCAGCAATTTACTAAAGAAATTTTTGATATGTACCAGAATTATGCATACTACAAGTCTTGGTCATTTGAAATTTTGAATTACTCTCCAGCTGAATATGGTAAGCTGACACAGATTATTACTTCTTTGACAGGTCCTTTAAAGATAAGCAGTTATTAAAATACCCTGGCACATTTTTTGTGCTTTGTTGGTTAAATATATTTCATTGTTATACATTATTTAAGAATAATTAATTTCCTTCTTTTTTTTTTTTTTTGGTTACAACTACTACAAGGGACCGAGCATGTTTTTTAAATGATCACACTCTTGTATGTAGCAAGTATAGAATACCTGTCAAAACTAGAATACCTGTCCAAACTGGATGAGATGGAAAGATGGGATTTCCTTCCACATAGTTATCTGATTTGTTTAAGAAATGAGCATCTCGGATATACACTGTCTGTTTTTAAGGTGGACTGCATCATGCTGCAGCGCGGATTTCAGGAGAGGGAGTGTATAAGCGCCTGAAATACGAAGGAGGCACTCACAGGGTGCAGAGAATTCCTGAGGTGGGCCTCTCTTCTAGGATGCAGAGGATTCATACTGGAACCATGACAGTAATTGTGCTTCCACAACCTGATGAGGTAAACAGACCAAGGTGAACTCTAATCAATGTTTATTAAACTATTCAAGTATCTTTTCTTGGAAAGTCAGATTTTAGTGTAGTAGCTGTATGTTTTAAGAAGGTCAGCTATGTAATAGGCCACTATATCCTTGGTTTTTACATCAAAATTAAAAGAAAAAATGGACGGAGCACACAACAAGAGCTTGACACGTTTTGTGGACTCCCACCACTTCCTCAAAAGCTTTGGAGGAAGTGGCGGGAGACCACGAAACGCGTCAAGTGTATGATCCACTTATACATGCAAATACTGTTTTAAATGACTAAATAAATGGTGACTTTTATTCCAGCTCTTGTTGGGTGCTCCATATATTTTTTTTTGAGTTATTGAGTTGCATGCTGTCTGGGTTTCGGCAGAACGTGTAGCACATATGGAGCTCCCCTGATTTATTATTTTTTTTACATCAGAATTGTACATGGCTTATGGTATCTAACACTCAGAGTTATGAACTACAACTTCAACTTCTTTTGGTCAATACAATCTGTTCCTGTACCCCCCATTTTAGGTACCAAATATAATCAACCCATAGATCAGGTTGGAAGCAGACCAAGGATACCCACATTCTTTAAAGAGAACTCAGTGGGTGGAAATATGTTCCCTGCCCCCTATTAACTTTGGGTTTAAAGCAAACGTAATGATCTGAGTGTTAAGAACCAGGTGACAATTTTAGGGAAAGGACCAATGCGGTCCTTTTCCAACAGGATTTGCAAACCTGCTTGAAACATCTCTGAATGGTCGCCAGCCACATATCTTTTGGGAAGGCCCTACTTTGGACAGTGTGCTAATGTCCAGCCTGTGTATGGCCAGCTTTAAGCCAATACCATACAGGGTACTTTAAAGCTACCTGAAAGTCACTTGAAATGTCACTTTGGTGCTTCCCAGAAACTTAAATAAATAATGACTGACAGCAGCAGTACTGGTACTTTGCAGCTCACATTGCTACAATGGGTTTGGGATGAAAATGCCGAGGCAGGTGTTTACTACACAAAATTCAGGGGTTGCTTACATATTTCCCGACTTTTGACTGTCAACTGTTTAGGTACCCAGCCTTATTGAACTGAGCCCTTGGTATCATGCTTGCTATCTGCAGGTTTCACAGTTGTATTCACAGATTAGGCAGGTTGGTTGTGTTTGGTTAAGTGTCCTAAACTAAATGAAATTCATAGGTTGCCTTTAAATTCAGAGATTGCCCTGTAATTCAGTAATCTACTGTACATTTGTGATACTCTGTACAAGTACATTAGCGGGGGTTATAGGCAGATAGGGGATTTTTTTTGCCAATAGAAAAGATCAATGCACAGAGGCCTCCCCTTGAGATTAGAGGAGCAGCGTAGGTGGTTTTTCAGTGGTTAGGGCAGTGAGGTTGTGAAATGCCCTTCCGAGTGATGTTGTAATGGCAGATTCTGTAAATGCCTTTAAAAGGGGCCTGGATGAGTTCTTGAACAAGCATAGTATCCAAGGCTATTGTGATACTAAAATCTACAGTTAGTATTGATGTTGGTATATATATTTTTATGTATATAAGTGTATAGATAGGTTGGTTGGTTTGTGTGTGTATGTGTGAGTGTGCTGCGGTTGACTTGGAATGGTTGAACTTGATGAACTTTGGACTTTTTTCAACCCTATGTAACTGTGTAACTTCTAAATGGAGCTATTAAAGAACAAATCTGATCTCCTTTATGATGCCAAATGTGTGTAATTAAGATACTAGCATCTCTCTGGTCTATGCAGTTCCATATAATATATATATATATATATATATATATATATATATATATATTAGGAGCATTTTTCATTTGTATTCAAAGCTACAATTCAATCTTGTGTAGGTGGAAGTTAAAATTGATTCCAAAGACCTGCGTATTGATACTTTCCGATCAAAAGGCGCAGGGGGACAGCATGTGAACACAACCGACAGTGCCGTGAGGATTGTTCATATACCTACAGGTATACCTACATTAGCTAATTACAGGGGATCTGGCTAGTGTAAAGCCAGTGTAAAGTAAAAATTGTTGTTTGTGGTTTATCCCATGACTTCAGCAGGGTCATGTTAGTATTTTCCCTATTTCTGTAATATTGGTATGAGTTAAAGGCGTATGCAGTAATGTTGGCTCATAAGTGAGTTTTAACCCAAGTCTGCAAACATAAAAATGCTTATATTTTGTCCCAACTGTCAATTGTTTCAACTGATGTCTGTTTCATACGGATGATGTATTTTGGCTTATATTCTGGCAATGTATAGAGTTATATACAGGGATCATCTGGAATGTTATAGCTCCTCATTTACAGTACATTCCCCATACTTCTACTACTGGCAAGTAAACTATATAGCCATTTCCATTGTCAGCAAGCATTTTTCTAACTCTCTGTACTGGAATCAGACTTGCTTTGGTTTTCTCTCAAGGTATAGCTGTTGAATGCCAACAGGAACGCTCACAAATTGCAAACAAGGAAAAAGCTCTACGGATCCTGAGAATGAGGCTGTATGAACAGACAGTAGAACAGGAATTGTTGGAGAGGCGCAGTGCAAGGAAGTTACAGGTAGATGCTTCATAAACAGTAAACCTTATATAAGCAGTTGGCTGCTAAGCACAGTATTGTTAGTTCAGATTAATTTCCTGATGTTGGCCACAAATGCAATAAGTTTCTGTGACTAAGGGTTCCCAACACTGATCAGTGCTCATGAAAACCTTTTAGGAATGACCTAATTGTAGATTAAGCAGTTCTCCCCATATTCCAGCAGTTGTGGGTGATGCATTGTTAATAAGTCACTGTATTCATGTGCTGCTCTGCAGTATCAATTTAGCAATACCCAGGTGTACATCTTTATTGCTTCTAGTTTGCTCACATTATTGGGAACTCTCCAAGTTACGACATTCAGTAAATGCAAAAGGCAGTGATGGTGTTCCAGAGCTAGGCTGCAGGTGTAATCATAACCTTCAGAATTTACGACATCCTAATTAGCATTGGTTGTTTACACATAGGGCAACTGTTATTTGTTTTAGTGCATATTTCCTATAAAATATGTTGTGTTTCCGTTACAGGTAGGCACAAGAGCTCAATCTGAAAGAATTCGAACATACAACTTTACCCAGGATAGACTGACTGATCACAGAATACACTATGAAGTTCGCAATATTAAGGTATATTTTACCCAGCCTGTGTTTTATCTTTTTCCCATAATAAACTAATTGCACTTAGGATATATTTTTCCTTTAATTCTGTTCTAGTGAAGATACTCTTGTATCTTATTTAGTCTGCAGGGGTGCCTTATTCATATTCATATATCTGTATTGATAAAAAAAAATATATGTAGTAGTTGCCAGGTCCAGACTGAGATTCAAAATAGGCCTCAGAATTTTAAGTAAACAGGGAAAAAAATAGTGATTGTCTATGGCATTCTACAGCAGCCTCTCTAACATCAACCAGAAACTACAGAGGGGTAGTCCAGGCCTGCATGACACACTGCCGTTTCTGATCAAATAAAATTAAATTTATTTCAACTTAATAACTTTCAATATAATTTTTTATATTTTTGATCCAGGCATTATCAAGCTGCTGTGTAGCCATGGCAGTAGCCATTCAAGCTGGAAAAAGTGAAAAAGGCACAGATTATGTAGCAGATAAAAGATAACTTCCGTTGAGTACAATGGTGTTTTACAGAGCTGCTATGTACCTCCATGCCTACACAGCAGCTTGTTTCTTTAGGGTGAAGACACATGGAGCTATTAGTAGCATCTACTTGTCACTGCTACAAAAAGCAGAGGCAATTCTCAGTATTGTCTATGGCAGGGTATTTTCTGGTGTTTAGTAGCCATGACAAGTAGCTGCTACTAAGTAACTCTGTGTGTCTTCATCCTTAAACTACTGTATTGTTTCTGAAGCAAACACACATCTTTTACCGGCAGGACAACAGTACATTATATTCTAATTACTTTGATACATTTTCATTTTTTGGTGTTACTTTTCTTTTAAATAGCTTTCTGAAGCCATTCAGTTTTCAGTTAATACTAAGCAAATAAAGGGAGTGAAGCTTGTCAATTTATGCAGAGCCATGCACAGCCACATAGGCATGTTGACTGTAAAAAGTTGCCAAATGGTGTCCCTTATGTTCCATAGGAAACATATAACCTAAATATAAATTAATGTAAAATGGCTCAGGGTGCACTTATGAGCACTTTTTCTTTTTAGATCCTGTCCATGTTGTGTTGTTAATAATATTAGCAGTTCTTAATATCATGAAATGTAACCTTAGCACCCTCTGCTGTTCTACCTGGACAAAACCTGAGCAGAATAGAAAATGCTATATACAGTATGTGCATGCAGAATTCCTTATCCAACAGAAAAATACCAGTAGACAGTTTTATTTACGTCTATGCCTGTACAGGGTTAGGGGTTGTCTCTGCTACTTTGACTGGTGCATTCCTTGAATGGCCATCCCTATTGTCATGCTATTGAAGTTTTATTCCTTAAACAAGCCATTTAAATAGTCATTATACATTAATCTCTTAATATTTATATTGGGCAAAGAGACAAAAAGGCTTAGTTACCATCTATGTACTATTAATACTGATTTTTTTACTATTTTTAGGAATTCTTAAATGGTGAAGAACTTCTAGATGATCTAATACAGAAGTTACAAGAATCTGCTGATACAGAAGCCATCCTGGAGCTTATAGAAAACTATTCTGTAACACATGGAAAATGATACAGTCCTCTTTCATAGGGGCATTGTATATGGCAGATCACACTATTTGCTGTGTGCAAGCAACAGGACAAAAAACTGAACACCAAGATGCATATGGCAATTGGATATGCAAAAGTTTACTCATCATATATTGTCTCCCAGTCAGAAGTTATTCAAAAATATACCAAAATGTAATGTGACTATGTGTCATATAAATTACTGAATAGAGGAAGGCTGGCATGGCTCCCTTAGTCAGTTATTTGACTTACCTTACCTCAGACATAAACCTGAAATAATATCCTTTCTAAAGGAAATCTATGCAATTTTTAATAGGTTTTACTATACATTCGCTTTAACTTTCAAAGAAAGGTTTTACTGAAACATAGAGGGGCTTATTTACAAGCCAGAACAACCACATTGTGCAGCCCTATGATTCAAACTTAATCAGTTGTGAGGTGAAGTTGCACTTTTATACCTAGGGCACCAACTGGAGCCTTAATGTTAGATAAAATCCTGTGTAGATATGTATGCATGTTGCACCTACATTTTCTTGGCAGTTTCTTCATGTAGTACACTGACTTAAGTGAACACTGCTGTGAAAATTAATGGGAATGACATCATTATTAAACATATGGAGCTATGTGAACATCTGTACAGATGTAAATTGATAACTTATGGGAAGAGATCTGCAGTCATGTATAGTCAATTGGGGTGCATATTGCTAGAAGAGCCTGTATGTAGGTTGCAACCAAACTGGAAGCACAGAGAAGCAGTTAAAATTGTACTTCTATTAGCCAGGGAGACCAATATGTATGTATATACAATTATTTTAAATGCACATCTGATCACTGTAACACTCCTATGCCTTTTGATAGCTGCTTCCTTTTCATGTCACTGGAAAGAACATTTTTCATGGCAAACTCTGCCTTCAGTAAGTGGGGATTCCCCTACTACCAGCAGTGTCTGTAATAGATGCTGTGTTTCTCTTTGAGATTAATGGGAATAGAATGTCAGTGGGCCAAAAGTTTTAATAAATTAGTAGACACAAGGACATGTACTGGGGACAGATATTGAGTGATACAGGGCTGCTTTATCAGAGCGGTAGGACTTTATATAAGACATATTAATAATATATAATAATAATAATCATTTTTTGGTAACATATCCCCCTGTCTTTAAAATGTATTGTGCTTCTATAAAAAAAATGTTCCCTTTAAATATTTTAGGAACTACTGTTATTAATGTGAATGAAAGAAGAGACAGTAACCATTTATTTGTTATAAAAGCTTCACGGCAACAACCATTTAAGCTTCATGAAGTTGAAGGGCTGGTAGACATGCCCTACTTATTATTATAATTAACTTGAATTTATAAAGTGCAAACATATTGCGCAGTGCTGTATAATAAGTGGGTTTCATACATTGGACAGATTTACATACAAAGCAACCAATAACCAATACAAGAGGTGAAGTGGGCCCTGCCCAAAAAAAGCTTACAGTCTATAAGGAGGAAAGGGTTGAGACACAAGCACGAACGCTCTGAGTGCATTTTTGCTGAATTTTTCAGGCGTCCGCACAACTTTTTCGTAAGTTTGCGCGAAAAAATTGGAAAGGTTTTACTGCTGTTTACAATGGTTTGGTACGAAAATTTTGTGACTTTCGGATCGCCAATACGATGTTATCGTGACTAATACAATTTTTTCATAAGCATTTTCAGGATATTTGTGAAATTTTCATTTCCGATCTGAATTTTTCCCATTTGGGATTTGAATTTGTGGATTAGTAAATCTGCCCCAAGGTGTGGGATCTGAATGACTTACTGGCCTCATGAAACATGGAAAGTCAGGACTGTGGCTGTAACTGTAGAGGCATCACATAACATGAGTAAAGAAGTGCACATTTTTAGGAACTGATGGCAACCAGCCTTCAGAGGACAAGGACCATAAAATCAAATATGTCTATGGTGTATAAGACTATAGAGGGGCTTACAAATGTATGGGGAATGCCATTGCTAGGTGCAGGGGCATAACTACAGAAGATAGGGTTGGCAACTGGCAGGTAAATATGAAAAACAAATATTTTTCTCCCAAAAATGTGGCAACTGAAACATAGAAAGCAGACTTTCCCAGTGGGGAAAGCAGGTTTTTGATATCGTTATGCATTATCTGAACTTAAAAGAGCCCTAAATTGTATTTGTAAGGTGAAATGTAACACTCTGAATGATATATTTACTGCTGTCATGCATGTAGCAGCTCCGCATTGGTGAGCCAGTGTATGGATTGTTTGTGCCCAACATAAAAATGGATTGTAGAATCGTGGTCACTTCCGTCACGTGTCCCAGCATTGTAGGCAAGTACGTCATCCAGCTGTTGGAAAGGGCGGAAGTCAGTAGTGGTGCAGGCCTGTTCTCCTATTCAGCGGTACCGCTCTGTGTGCGTTCCGGCCATGGCTGCCTGCTCGGTTACCGATCTGTTTTCGGGGCCGGAGTTACTCGAGGACCCGGCTCACGCTTCTGCCCTCTTGGCTCAGCTGAAATCATTTTACGACGCTCGATTGTTGTGCGATGTGACTATCCGAGTGCTGGGTGGCAGAGGCCCCGACGAGCTTGCTGGAGGAGGCGATATGGAGAGCGGCCGCAGCTTTAGCTGCAATCGTAACATCCTGTCCGCGGCCTGCCCCTACTTCAAAAGCATGTTCACAGGAGGGCTGTACGAGAGCAAGCAGCAGCAGGTCACTCTGCACGATATGGACCCGGAGTCCATGGCTCTCATTATAGATTACTGTTACACGGGCAGGGTGACCGTGACTGAAGCCAACGTGCAGCGTCTGTATGCGGCCGCCGATATGCTGCAGCTGGAGTATGTGCGACAGGCCTGTGCTGGCTACTTGGCCCGGCGCCTCGATCTGCATAACTGTGCCAGTATCCTTCGCTTTGCCGATGCCTTTGACCACCCCGAGCTGAGATCCCGCTCCCTTGCCTTCATGTCTCGCCACTTTGAGCAGCTGGCAGTTGGAGACGAGCTGTGCGAGCTGAGCTTGGCCCAGCTGAAAGAGGTACTGACCATGGACAATTTGGATGTGGATAGTGAGAGGGTGGTGTGTAGTGCGGCCCTGCGTTGGCTTGAGGCCAGCCCAAAGGAAAGGGCATCCATGTGCCAGGACGTTCTGCGCTGTGTGCGATGGCAGCACTTTACAGACAAGGACCGTGTGTATCTGGAGGGCCTGAGGTCTAAATCATTTGTGCGCAAACACTGCCATCAGTATTTGGATGCTGTCCTGCAGGATAAAGATGGGAAAGCCTCTTCTGTCGGGTTGCCATGCCAGGAAGGAAGTCCGCTCAGAAGGATCGGTATGCTTGCCAAGGAGATGGTTATATTCTTTGGCCATCGCAAGGAGCCTTTTTTATGTTATGACCCCTACTCAGGTGATATTTACACAATGCCATCTCCGCTGACCAACTTAGCGCTTGGAAAAGCCATGACATCCTCTGCTGTTTGTGTGTCCCCTGAAAATGACTTGTACTTGGCCACCCAACCCATGAAGCAGCTGTGGATGTATAGCCCTGTTCAGAACAACTGGCAGCTACTGGCAGAAAGACTCATCTGCAGAGAAGGTATGGACGTGGCCTACCTGAACGGATATGTTTATATTGTGGGTGGTCGTGATCCATCCACGGGTGCCAAGATTAAGGATGTGGAGTGCTACAGCGTGCAAAGGAATCAGTGGTCTCTAGTGGCCCCTTTGCCACATTCGTTTTACTCATTTGAGCTTGTGACTGTCAACGACTACTTGTATGCGGTCAGTAACAAAAGGATGCTGTGCTATGACCCTGCCTGCAACCAGTGGCTTAACTGTGCCTCCCTAAAGCGCTGTGATTTCCAGGAAGCTTGTGTCTTTAATGATGAAATTTACTGCATTTGTGACATCCCCGTGGTAAAGGTGTACAATCCCGCCAGAGGGGAGTGGAGGAGAATATGTGAAATCCCAGCTGAGGGCAATACAAATAACTATCAAATTGTACGGCATGGTTCCAAACTCCTCCTAATCACATGCACCACAGTGCAGTGGAAGAAGAACCGTGTAACTGTGCATGAGTATGATGTGACTAATGACCGCTGGATAAATATTGGCACTATGCTGGGCCTTCTGCATTATGACTGTAGCTTCATATGCCTCTCTGCTCGGGTATATCCTTCCTGCTTGGAGCCAGGGCAGAGTTACATAACGGAGGAGGATGATGTGCGCAGTGAGTCTAGCACTGACTGGATGGATGGCTTTAGTGAGATAGACTCGGAATCTGACAGCCTTAGCTCATTTTCGGAAGATGAATGGCCTAGAGTGGCAGTAGCACGACATCGGATATATGTTGAGGGCGCCTTCTAAAGACTTCTTTCTGTCTGCCACAAACTTATTTATTATAAGGTCTGTGAGCCAAAATATGAGAGTAAAAGAACAGTCTGTGCCTCATAATGAGGCATGTGATCTCAAGCATATTTTGCCAAATCAGCATCTGAAGGAAATGTTTAACTTAGCATATGTATCTGGGAAAGAAGGCTAGTTTCCTTTATCGCCTTCCTTTCTATTGCTGTTAGATCCTAGTGTAAGAATCGCCGTAGTATTGCATCGCTGCTTATGTTGTCTGGCCAGAAGTCCATAAATACCAGTGGCGATTTCTAAGTACTATGCAGCAAAGGAAGGCGGGTAGTTTGCAAATAAGCAGCAATTTCTGAAAAATCACTTTCTTAAAAGTTTAATATCAGACATTTTCACATTTTTTATTTTGTATTTTAGACAATTAAAATCACTCTTTTGAACACCAGCTGCCCCTATTAAAAATCTCTTGTATAGTGTAGCATGTGTATTACATTGTGAATTATTAAACATTACTTATTCATAGAAGGTATTTTATATACCCCAAAGAATGACTGCTGTTGCACATACTCCAAGTCAGCAAATTGTGAGGTTCTTTATTTGGCTCAGAGGGTTCTAAACTCTGGATACATGCATATCCTTTATTTTATTAAGGCAACAGTTTTCCATTCCGAGCCGTATGCTTTGGAAATTTAAAACTAGCCATTGCCAGTGTCTTCCCATGAGCTAAATAGGTCACCTTCGATCTTTGTGAGGGGGTGTCTTTGTGTCTTTGGGTAGACTTTTTGGTTAGAAACCCGCCTTGATGAGTCTGAGCTCTGCTGTGCCTTGGGATTCAGGCTTGCATTTCAGCAGGCAGTAGTATTTATTTTAAATTTTCTGGTTGCACTCTACAGCTGTGCTGTAGAGTGCAACTGGAAAAGAGAGATTTTTGTTTTAATGGCATGAGTATCCTTTTAAAGGGGATCTGTCACCCACACACAGAGATGTATAGCAAAAGTCCTTTGCAAATTAAACATGAGAACTAAATTCTCTTTTTATTAAAAACAAATCCATACCTATTATCCATACCTATTATACATGTATTCAAAAATCTCAGCTGTCGCTCATATTGCCTGCCTGGCCTCTATGCCTCAGGTCAATTACTTTCACTTTCTATTCAAAACTTAGTAGATGTCAATGCACTCCTCACATTCCCCTTCCCTCCTCACTCATTCTGGTGCATTCACAAGATTTTGGGGTAATACAAAACTTGCCTTATCAGTGCCCACAAAATGGTGCCTGCCTCCTTGATGTGACTGTGAATTCCAAGACTAAAGGACATAAGATTTATATAGTGTAAGTAAACTTTATTTTGCTTAACTAACATGCTAGAAAAAGATTTTAAATTATTTGTTAGGGTGACAGGTCCCTTTAAAGGACAAGGAAAGTGTAAATAAGATAGCAAGTCCAGGGAAAGCCTTACCTCATTTGCAGCCTGCCAGTGCCCCAGTTTAAAAGATCCTGCTCTGTTGATTTGCCAAACACTACAAGAAGCGAAATAGCGCTACCCATAATCCATAATAGTTTTTTGATAAGGCGCATGCGCCTATTGTCCTTCTTGTGAGCATGCTTTCATCCCCTGAAGCCGGCACACACAACTGAAAATTTGCACATGCGCAGAAGAATGACAAGGACACACAGGGCAACGTAATTACAAACAAAATGGCAGACGCAATCTCCTAAAGTAACTATTACATTAAATGATTGGTTATTCTCTTTCAGGGCAGATTTTTGATAAAAAAAAGTTAACGATTTCTTTTTCCTTTAAGGTTAAGAACCCATGGAGCAGTTAAGTTGCCCGCGTTACATCTCTGCTGTCTCTGGTGACAAACCTCTTTAAAAAGCCTTTCCACCAGCAGCAATATGAGTTGCTGGTGGAAAGCCTTTCGCGTTGTTTCATTTTCTGAAGTCGCGCAGTTACCTGCAGGTGAAAACTTTGAGCGACTTCGGATTACTGAAGCGACGTGAGGGGCTTTCCACTGATGACTCTTATTGTTGAAGGCAGAAAGCCTTTTTGAACCACTCAGTGGGTTCTTGCCCTTAATGTCTTAGCTACTATTTACCTTATAAAGTGCATCCTACTACAGTAACGGGTTTTAACAGCTGGACTGCATGCCCCAGAACAGGCTAGAAAATTCTCTGCACTCTATAGTATGTGGAGGTGCTCTTCTAGAGCATAGCGACTACATATTACCATATCTATATATATATGCCAAATATATCTTTTGTACAGCCATTATTGTCAACAAGATACCTTTGACACATTTAAGTTGCAGTAATATTTCTAAGGCTGTGTTCTCAAGGGCACCAGTCCTACTCATCTTCAGTGCTAAAGCTTTGTATTATTGCAGTTATTTTTCTGCTTGTTTAGGAGGGGGTATCATCTTAACTTCAGTGTGTCATTTATAAACTCCTTACTTCTCTTCCTCTTGCCAATCAAAATTCAGTTACTTTTGATTCTTAAAAAGTTGGTTGTTTTGCCACAGACGACAAATCTCTGTTCCACAAAGTTGAAACTTAATCAGATTATGGCTTCTGAAGGCACCTGGTGATTGAAATTCTTCTAGAAATGTTTGTATTCATGGTGCATTGTTTTCTCTTTTTCAAAAAAATACTGCTTACTATAAAGGTGAACTAAAGCTCAGTACAACAAACATTTTTCTTTTCTGTTTGTAAATGACTACTAAAATTAGCAGCAAGACTTCCTGTTCAGACTACTGGTGTCTGACAACTGAATAAAATGCCTATAATTATTACTATAAGCTCAGCAGTGCCACAGCATTAAAATAGGTTACTGTTTCACAGGCAAAACATAGACAGAAATGCCCTGGAAGCTAAATAAAGGGTAAACTGTGCATTATACATGCCCTAAAGTATTGTTTAAGTTTTAAAAAAAATCATAATTTTGGTTTGTTTTGTTAACCTTAATTTATGTGCAAATGTTTGTGCTGTGCTAAAGAATGACCTTCCCTTTGGTTTTTCCCAATATATAGCTTCTGTTTGTGGATTTTGAAAAATAATTTGTTGAAGTCAGTCAGGAACAGAGTGGTAAACATGAAACCCTCAATGGAAGCTTGGTTTATATTGGAAATTTTGTTCTAATAAATCATTTTCCTTCATTTTTTTTTGTGTGTATTTTTTTTTTTTTTTTTTTTAGAGCTGAGTTTATCCCAGAAACAAGGGAACAGATTTGGGCAGTTTTAAGGTTTAAGCCTAACAAATCCTGACCAATATCTTTGCTTAGTGAATGTTGGCTAGTTTACAGATCAGACATGCTGAAAAAAAAAATTTCACCTGCCAGTGCACCATATCAGTCAGTGTGTGATTTATGGCAGATGATGAAGTAAGGGAGCCACTGTTTCTCCTGTTCCTCCTGTTCTTAATGTTTGGGCTGTCAGCACACAAGAACAGAACAATAGAAAGTTGGCCATAGTATGTATGTATATGTAATATAGATATATATAGATATATATACGTAAATATAGAGAGATAGATATATTAGTGTCCATAGAAAGCACTTAAAGCATCAAAACTCATTTAACTCATGTTTTTGTGGTTTTGTGTAATGACGGTTATCATTCCTGTTTTTCATAAATCATCGCCTATACAAGTATTGCTTACCTGCTCCAACCATCTACTAAATTCACCTGTCTGCTTTGGGCAGGCTCTGAAAGACTCATCATGATTTACCAGAAGCTCTTTTGATGGGAACCAACAGACCACAACTATAGACCATGGTGCACATACAAGATCTTACTTAGTGGCTGCCACTATTTAGAGGTTTTTTTTTTTTTTACAACATGATTTGAAGGCTAGATGCTGCTAACATAACATTACAGGTTTCTAATACATGTTGCTTATACAGTCCAAAACGTACAACTGCTATAAAACGATCATAGGTAGATTCAATCAATTCAGTAAGGCATTTTGTATATGTGTCGATTTCTCTGATGGCGACGAGAAGGAAGGGAAAGTGAAAAGTTAAAGGGGAACTCCACCCAAACACCAAACAAACACAGCTTTTTAAAAAGTAACTTTGCAATACATCATCAGTTAAACAATATGCAGTCTTTTCATGATTTTTAATGTAATAATATGGTTTGGAATAGTTACCTAAGCCTAGCCTCCTGTTGATCTGGGTATCTACTTTGAGACTGAAGAAAGAAACTGTCCTCCGCTTGCATTCTCCAAATCCCATAATACTCTGTACGTAATATTGATAAGGAAAGGAACATCACAGTGTAATGCAATGTGGCTTATGTAGTTCCTGCATGTTGTCTGTAAACTGTGAAGTTGTTACAATTTGTAACATCAGTGTTTTAGGATTTCAAATGATACAGAGACAGAGGAACTGTTTTGCAGCTGGATTTCAGCATATAAAAATTGTATTTATTAATACTTTTACACAAACAGATTACACTGATGGGTATGTTAGGGGTTTCTATGTTGTGTGGTGCTCTTTAACAAATTTTGGTTCGAAAGCTTCCTTTTAAATATTACAAAAATGTTTGTATTCTCTGCACACTCCTTAGATAAAATATTGCCATCTAAAAATATCAAATATCTTTGGAAAGCCTACATCACTCAGCTTCCTTGCAAACATGGGTTTCTGGAATCACCCTGAACTTATTTATTTCATGTTATTCGCTATGAGTGCCCATTCACTGAGCTGGAGAAAAAGTGTGGGCAGTGAAGGAGAGGGTGGGAGAGAACATAAACACTAGGGAAGGGGTGTCAGCATGGACCAGTATCATTGTTTTGAAGGAATGTAATGTATTGCACTGCAATTGGCTAGAATTATTCACATCGGTCCCTGTCCAGAGGGTTGATAACTGTATTAGTATTTCTATGTAAAGTTGTGTTAGTTGTTACACCCTTATATTGCGCAGAATATGTTGGCACTTCATGTTAATAAGGATAACGCATACACTGCTGTTAGATTAAGCAGGAGCCATTTACCCAATAAGTATATTTATAGAAACCAAAGCAGTAGGAAAATGAACACACAAGCTTGTTGGGAACCTACAGACACCATGCATTGAGTTTCGGATCAGAATCAAATCAAGAGCACAGTGTTGAGCAGCAGCAGCAGTGTTAGTCATGTTTGAGGGTTTTGCATGTCATATTATCTTTACAGACCTTAGCAACTGTAATTAACTTTAGTAAAGTAATTATAACAAGGGAAGTGTACCTGTATTACAGGTTTGATATTAATCCAGATTTCAGGTGGTTCTGCTTTGTATCCAACAATCTGACAAAACCTATATAATCATAATTACATAAATATATCTATATATATAATTTTTTTTTTTGCATTTTTAAATATTGTTTTATTTGGTTTAGTAGCTGAACAAGTTGGCCTTGTGCTATAATTATCTTCCTCTTGCTGGAGACGAAGGCCTTGCTGACTCTCTATGCTAATATCTAAAATAAGAACTGAGCAGTAGCTTTAAGGAAACCTTTCTGTCTGGCCACTATTAAGTGTACTTGCGGCTAAGCTCATTGATTTTCTTCAGACCCTCCTTATTATTAATGGTCTTGTGCACTGTAATGAGGAATGGAAAAGCAGAAGGAAGCTCCACGCGACTGCTCAGCTTTTGATGCCCCCAGTGCAGACAGCGCAGTTTATCGGCCAGGTCCTTTCTGCCTGCACGTTCTAGGGCATCTTGCAGGATCTTTGTCTTGTTTAATTTGTTCCATGCTTTCTCATACCTGCAGCCACAGAAAGTTAGTGGTAAGTATAATTGTCCAACTATTCTGAAAGCTTTAAAAATGATATTACCACATTCTTAGCACTAATGCTACATACCTGTGCGCATTTGTGCAACTGCAGTGTGGTGCATTTGGTGGAGCATGGAATAACTGGCCCCATTGAGCTTTATAATTGTGCGCTTGCAGGAATGCAATGAAGCACAGGATAACAAAGGGATTCAAATCTGTTTTGCCTGCTCTCAGCATTCATCTCCATCACTGTACCTATCAATCAGTAAGACCATATGGATCCAATTAGTCCATGCAGTACTGTGCTGAACACACCACACAGCCATTTTAAATCCAAATGCCCACCGAGAGCAGGCACAACCACAGAAGGCTTCTTCCTAACTGGATTCTGTTTCATTTTGATTGAAGACAAGACTCAAGCCTTAAGGTGCCCATACACTATAAGATCCGCTCGCTTGGCGATGTCCTATGGGGGGGCGATATCGGGTAGCAAGAAAGTTTAAAAAAAAATAATCCGATCGTTTGGCCCTGTGGCCAAACGATCGGATTACATTTGTGGTTATGGAGCCGATTACATTTGTGGTTATGGATTACATTTGTGGTTATGGAGCCGATGCGGTCCCCGATCCGACTGGATTTTCTAACCTGCCCGATCGAGATCTGGCCAATTTCAGGCCAGATATCGGTCGGCCAGGCTGCTCTGTTCTGCCCATACACGGGCCGATTAGCTGCCGAATCGGTCCAAGGGACCGATATCGGCAGCTATAGTCGGCCCGTGTATGGGGACCTTAAACCTACTGCCAGTATCAGTCTGTTTATAGGTACCATTATCCAAATAGGTTGTTTCAGAGGAATAGTATACAAATTAGTGCTGGAGATCTTCTCAAATGCCCAAATGGCATTTTTCTTTTTTTTGACATTTTTCTTTTTTTTGATGTAAAAGCAAAAATAATGCCAGATTATGGCATTATGACATAATATAACACATTTGTAGGCTAAAACCATATTCGGATGTAAAACTTCCTTGGGCATATTCAGTAAGGAACACTTTCAGATGTACAAAGTGTGGAGGAACTACACAGAAAAGTTCTCAGTGGATGCTCAGTTAGTACCATGTCTGGCTGCTAACTAAAGTGCTACACTGCAACCAGGCCTGGACTGGCATTCAAAATAGGCCCTGGCATTTCTAGGACACAGAGGCCCAAACAGCCCAATAAATAGTGACTGTCTATGGCATCTCACAGCAGCCCTATTGGTTGTATACTTTATCTTTCAGTATCTTTCAGTTTCTAATACTTTGGAGCGTATTTATTAACTAACTTGTAGATGAATTACTGATTTTGCTATGGGCAACATCACCAGTGATGTTAGTCTCTAGTGTTAATAAATTTGCCTCTTTGTGTATTCCAGCAGTATAAATTCATATGTGACCACTTGAAACTAGGGTTTCCTTCTGTTAGGAGTAGTGTGTAACCAATGAGTGGGGATAAGTGGCTTAAAGGCCTCTATGTTATTCATTGTCTTGTCTGAAAAGAGTGGTTGAGACCCAAATACATTTCTGTGGACAGAGTTGTATATTTCCAAAGACCAACTGTACAAGTATTCCAGCACTTATCATTGACTCTGCTCCCCCACTTAAGGAGGGGGGTAACAAGATTGAAAGCACCTGGAAGGTAACTACTAGCAGAATAACAATCATCTCCAGAAAAGTAAAGGTGGTCACACGAAAGATCGTCAGATCCGCCACTAACCTTCAGGGTTGAAACGGCAGATAAGGAGGTAGAAACAATAGGATTTCTACCTCCTTCTGCCGATTCAGCCCTGACAGCAGATTTTGTTCAGGTGCCTTCTATGGTGCCCGATCTTGCCGACTTGCCATACACACACCAAATATCATACAAAATGAGGTTTCGTACGATATTATCGGTGCGTGTATGGCCAGCTTAAGCCTTCTCCCACCAGTGAAATCACAGGCCTTGAGTGGATTAACTAATGACCTGCATGTGGATCACAGTACTATGTAATTGCTTTTCTACTTCTTCCTGGAGAAGGTGGTTGACTCTGCACTACCCATAGGGTGAAGTGCGGGAGATCAGAGGGGTAAATTTTAATTCCGTCCTTGCCAAAAATAGCACATCACGACTAACAAATGAAGCCTGCATGAATGTAAGGTTTTAGTTGCTCTTTAGTATTCTGCTTGCTGCAGTGAGCCAGAGAGTATCTTAATTGAAAGGCTAAATTGTTTTATACTTATAATGTTTTTCTAAACTTAAAGTATGTTACAAAAATGTAACAGCCATGCCCAGGCCCAGACTGGCAATTTGTGGATTCTGGCAAATGCCAGAGGGGCTGCTGTAAGATGCCATAGACGGTCACTATTTATTGGGCTGGTGGGGGGATTGTTTGGCCTCTGTGTACCAATGCCAGGGTCTATTCTCAATCCTAGTCCAGGCCTGGCCATACATTTGTTAACAACTGAAGGATAAAATCAGGGTGATAAATAGTGTCTGGTTTGATTGGGATGCTTTTATCATTTATTGAGGTCATCTATCCATGCACTTTAACCCCCCCTCCCCCCGGTACTTTAGGTTTGTTAGAAAGAAGGTTGAGAGGATGAAGAAGGAGGAACAAACATATAAATAGACATTAGGGACTCGTTTGTGTATAGCAGTATCTGTGGACTCCTTCAGTGGGATAGTCCTGGAAAGTACAGGTATGGGATCCCTTATCCAGAAACCTGTTATCCAGAAAGTTCCAAATTACGGAAAGGCCATTTCCCATAGACTCCATTATAAGCAAATAATTTTAATTTTATAAAATGATTTCCTTTTTTATAAAAACAGTACCTTGTACTTGGTCCAAACTAAGATATAATTAATCCTTATTGGAGGCAAAACAAGCCTATGGGGTTTAATTAATATTTAAATCATTTTTAGCAGATTTAAGTTATGGAGATCCAAATTACGTAAAGATCCCTTATCCGGAAAACCCCAGATCCCAAGCATTCTGGATAACTGTACTACCTTTTGTTAGAGTTTGATAGGCATTAAAGATTCAATAGCAGGCCACCTGGCACTATTTCTTTTTTGTTTATTCAAAGTCCACCTTGCACTGTTTGTGTATTAACCAAATCCCACAGTTTCAGCAGCATATTCTACAGATGCAGCCATTAGCCTGTTACTTGCCTGCAGCTAATCAACAAAGTAATACCAACAAAATGTTATTACCAGCATTCCAACATTTTCTGAGCTTGAAGTTTCTTTTCCACAGATGCCATATGGAATTTTCTAATTTCTGGTCGGCTGAATCCAAGTTCACTGGCAACTATAGTCCACTCAAATCCAAGCTGGTTGCCAAGTTCTTTAACGGACTTGAGATTAATTACAGCATCCTATTGGAACCAAATATCATTATTTCAGGAGATATTTTCGTACAGGTATGGGATACCTTATCTGGAAACTTGTTATCCAGAAAACTCCAAATTATGGGAAGGCCATCTCCCATAGACTCCATTTTAAGCAAATAATTCTAATTTAAAAAAATGATTGCTTTTTCTCTGTAATAATAAAATAGTACCTCGTCACTAAGCTGCATGAATCCATATTTGGTATATCTAACGTTTAAATTTTTTGGGGGTAGAATTAAGTTATGGAGATCCAAATAACAGAAAAATCCTTTATCCAAAGCATTTTGGATAACAGGTTCCAAACCTGTACATATAATAATAGGTTATTCTGTTATAATGCAATAACCCCCTCCAGCAGTAACAACAGGAGATAGACATAAAAACTACACATCATTTTCCATGCATACAATTGACTATTAGTGTAAAGAGAATGCAGTTAAAGGGAAATTATACACCTAAAATACCTTTTCTAACAATGAACACAATGGACTAAAGGACTTCTGCCTATTGTTTTAATTTTAAAAATGCATATTTTCCTATTTTTTGCCATTATAAAGCACTAATTTGAAAGTTGAGCTGTTTTTCACTAAACTCTTCCCCTCCCTTTCTTTATAAACAGGGCAATTTGTCCAGAGGTCCTTATCTACCTATGCACAAGCAAACCCCTCCCTTCTCTAAGCAGCAACCTTTGAATAGCTCATTATCAGGGGCTTCTCAGTGGTCTGGTAATTCGTTTTATCAACCCCTTTGAAATTCTCTGGGATCAGAAAGTGACAGGTAGTGCTAAAGTGAAACTGGCTTCATATCCTTGTTTAGTGTTAGAAATAACAAAAATCATAGATATTTTTAATTAAAACAGTAGACAAACGTTCAGCTCAAGCCCTATTCATTGAGCTCGTGTTGAAAAGGGGTACTGTCTCTAAAACAGACATGAATAGGCATTTGCAGCAAGAAAATACAGGGAGAGAAATTTTCAAAGTGAAGGAAGTGCATGATTTACCTCCTGGGCTTTATTTGGCATCTTTAGATGTCACTGGGACATATACCAGCAGTTGCTTCCTACAATATAAAAATGCAATAATTAGAGCTGAAAATAGCAGTGAAATACAGTCACTATTTATTGGGCAGGTGGGGGCTGTTTGGGCCTCTGTGTACTTGAAATGCCAGGGCCCATTTTGAATCCCAGTCTGGAACTGGCCCCCACACACTTGGAAATGGTGAACTGTAATTTGTTAGGTTACATTTGTTATAAAAGGAGTCACAAATGCTTGCCTCAAGTAAAATTGAATTAATAACATATTTCCACAGTAAATATAAAAACTAGGAAAAAGCCAGGAAGCTTAATAATCCCCTCTGAGAGCTATACATCCTTTGGAATTATTAGATATTTTACAATCTGACCACTGATTGATAGAGAAGCAGTTCTACCTTCATTGTTTAGACTGTAATGTACAGCTTCAGGAATATCTGGGGTAAGTATTTACCATGTTTAATCACTGTACTGAAGACATTTTACAAAAAAGAAATGCTGCAAATTTGTTACCAGTCCATGTATCTACATTATTAATTATGTAACTTGAGTCTGCTCCCAGACAGAAAAGGCTGATGATGCATGCGGATAGCATTACGTGTCAGTGAGACAAAATCACAACATATAAATACCTTCGAGCGCTGCTACTGGAAAAGCCAATTAAATGCATTGGATTGCTGCTGGTCATTTCATATTGCTTGCAGCAGCCTTGTATGTAAATATCACACAAAAGCAGTGCTTGTACCAAAAATATATTTTTGCCATAGTCGTCTTTCATCACTTAAATGAGCCCCAAGAAAATCCAATGTATTTTGATCACTGCTACAAATAGAGACCTAGACCTCAGGTACAGCACATAAACACTGGGCACCATTTCTATACTGACTAAAGCAAGTGCCTTTTATAATGTAAGGCAGTAACAATGAAGCAAATTGGCTGGATTTCCTGAAATACTGTTGCTAGCCACTTGAAATATGCACACTGTTTTATTAACCTATTGAGCTATGGAACAACTGGCGGAGATTCATTTGCACTCACAATTCACTCACTCACTATAAACCTCAGAGTTGCACAGTAATAGGGCCTTTTAAATACTTTTGTACTGGTGGCATCCCCTATTCCTATAATAAGGGCTAAAATAGCAAAATCTGTAACAACCAGCTACACAGCCGCAGTGCATTTCTGTGAGGAAATGCTAAGCCTGCTAGTGAGAGTTTGTATTAATAAAAAAAAACACAGATTGAACACAGATGAGCACAGCTTTCTATGAGAGATGCAGAAATGTTTTATCTCTTCCTGAAAGTTGGTTTATGTAGGCACCTAAATTAGGTAAGGTTATGTTGGCAGATATAATGAAGTAATGATATAGCTATGAAAGGGGTAGTTCACCTTTAAATTAATGCTTAGTTTGTTGTAGAATGGCCATTTCTCAGGTTTACTTTCATTTAGCCTTCATTTTTCTTTTTATAGTTTTTGAATTATTTGCCTTCTCCTTCTGCCTCTTTCTAGCTCTTTTACTGGCTGTGGCAGCCAAAAAACTATTGCTTTGTTAGGCTATAATTTTATTGTCATCTTTCTATTCAGACCCCTCCTCTCATGTTCTACTCTCTCATTCAAACTGGAGAGCTGTTGATCAAAAAGCTACATAATTAAAAAAAACACAAATTATAAAAAAAATTGGAAACCAGTTGCAAATTGGCTCAGAATATCACTCTTTGCATGCTATTAAAAGTTAATTTAAAGGTAAACAACCCCGTTAAAGCCCATAACTGATAAGACATGAAAGCTAGCAAAAAAGAACAAAAGGTAAAACAAAAAACATGGGAAAACTAAAAAGGTAACAAAAACCTGCACTGAGCTAGTTTATCATCATGCAAAACAAAAATGATGGTATTTTGGGAGGCTAGTATCCCTTTAATGCCTACCTTTGTTATTTATCTGCATCCAGGGGTGCATCAACTAAAAGAAATGTTGATCTCAAATATGGGAAAGGAGCTGTCTGTTTGCCTATATCTGGGCATGTTGCTAGGAGGTAACAATAACAAAAGAAAAAAATTGAACCTGTTAAAAATTAAAGAAAGCAGTTAATCAAACGTTCTCCATGATTGGAGTTTGTGAATCCAGTGACTTCACGCTCAGTTTAACATAGAGCTGAGTGCAGAATGCATTGGCGGCCCTGCTTAGCCACAAGAGAGCATTGTAATGGTGCACAACCCCCCACATTGGGCAGCTGCTTTTGCCTTGCTTAAGTCTGTGATAAAACTGAATCTTATTATATAGTAGTTGGTTATGAGACCTCTTGATTAACTCCATGTAATCAGGGGCAACATGATCCAAGCCATTATTGGGTTTTAAAATGCCCAGACTCAAGCATAATATCTCTAATGAAGTTTCTGCCTAGTTTATGTAAATTCAAATAGAAGTGCCTCTTAGTTATTTTGTTACTTTCCCTAGCAGAGTTGCAGCTGACATATGACTTATGGATGGTCTAATGCTTTGGCTGTTGTTATAACACTGCCCAGTTCAGAGCACTGAGACCCCTTTTATTCCCTACAGAAATTAAAAATGCAAGATTTTGTTTCAAGTCACCAAATCATTTTTCTTGAAGTCAACAAAATCCCATTTTAGGTTATGGCTATGAGAGGATATGGCCTTGGCACCCAGACTCAGATGTATCCCACCGAGTAATAAAGGTAGATCAAAGTGTAGATGACATACGTGTTTAATTTATATTTTCATTATACACAGTACTTATGGGAGGCCATTTGTTTTCTAGTAAATGTGTCTGCAAAGGGAGTGCTGTAAGATGTCATAGCATAGACAGTCAGTATTGGGCCTGCGGGGGGCTGTACTTGGAAAGCCAGGGCCTATTTTGAATCTCAGTCCAGACCATACATTTTAATGATTGTAATACTGTTATCAGTTATACAGGTCATCTGTCCTGCTTAAGCACATTAGGTTTGTTAGAAAGAAGGGTGAGAGTGAGGTTGGGCCTGTGAAGGCTGTTTGGGCATCTGTGTATATAAAATGCCAGGGCCTTTTTGGAAGTCCAGTTTGAACCTGTTACCATTGATTAATTTGGTTCTGTAGAATGTCAGCCTTATGGCAAGTTTTCTTAAAGCAACCTTATTTGGTTCATAATGTACAGCCCAATATTTATCTATTTAGCACTATTACCTTTAAATAAAACATTTTGTGTGAATATATTGTATACATTTTTATTAAAAGGAAAAGTAAAGCCTCCCAGGCAAATTTTTAGTTTTAGCAGCAGTGCCCCCTCTTTAATCACTTCACTGACATTTGGCCCAACTTATCTGCGCCCCCATAGCATGTCCAGAACTGCAGAGCTGCTTGATAGCGTTGGCCCCCACCTGTTCCCAGCAGCCATCTTGGTGATCAGCAAGCAGCACATGCACACTGGCACCCAAACTGGGATATTGGGGTACAGGGTTGGACGGGCCCAACAGGGCAAGTTGGTGTGGGGGCCGGATTGCTGCTGACCAGTAATGAGTAGGGGCTAGAGAAGACGGTATTTAGACCCTTAAATCTTGTTACAGAAGTGGAATTACACAGAAATATAGAAAACATTAGAAAGCCCAGATTGTCCTGAAAAAAATGATATATAGTTTCCCTGGGCAAACTAAAATGACCCCTCAGGAAATGCCCCAAAGTGAAATGACATGGCATGGAAATGACATATCACCAGAGATGTTGCCCACAAAAAAGTGCTCCCATTTCATTTATAGTGTTCGAAAGTGATCAGTAAGCAATATTAATTTGCATCAGTTATAGGGGCATCTTGTTTATTAATGACCTGGAGGTGGGCATAGACAGTACTGTTTCTATTTTTGCTGATGATACTAAATTGTGCAAAACTATAAGTTCCATGCAGGATGCTGCCACTTTGCAGAGCGATTTGATTAAATTGGAAAACTGGGCAGCAAACTGGAAAATGAGGTTCAATGTTGACAAGTGCAAGTTATGCATTTTAGTAGAAATAATAAAAATGCAAGTTATACATTAAATGGTAATGATTAGAGGTATCCTTAATGGAGAAGGATCTAGGGGTTTTTGTAGATAACAAGTTGTCTAATTCCAGGCAGTGTCATGTGGCTACTACAGCAAATAAAGTGCTGTCTTGTATAAAAAAGGGCATTGACTCAAGGGATGAAGACATAATTTTCCCTCATCTCAATACACTCAAAAGGACCAGATCTTGACTTTGCCTCCGGTGACCTGTTGCCTTTGGTCAGGGATTTGAAATATTTGCTCAGAGTAGTCTGACCATTCACCACATGTCGGTCACCTAGAAATACTTCTAGCAGGGAAGTAGAATTTGGATGTAAAACTATGGGGTTGATTTATCAGCATTATAAATAAAGCAAACAAGTTTGGTACACAAAAAGAGGAAGAAAAAGCCATTATTTGTACACAAAAAGATTGCCAGTGCTTAGTTTGCCTTTAAAAAGATTCTTTTTACAAAAATGAGTTGGCAGTACCACATCACATGGCACGTGAGCTAACATTTTTGGTGTGCAGTACTAACAGCTCATTATTTGTAATAAAATATTTTTAAAGGCAAACTAAACACTTGCCATGTTTCTACTTTTTGTGTACAAATAATGGCTTTTAACATTCATCAACTTATCAGTACTCAGAGAGAGTGGTCCATGCTTTGTAAAAGGGTAAAGACACACAGAGCTACTTAGTAATAGCTACCTGTCACTGCTACAAAATGCCAGAAAATATCCTGCCATAGATAATACTTAGATTTGCCTCTGCTAAAACACCTGTATAGACAAGTATCCATAAATGATTGTCTATTTTTGTAGCCGTGACAAGCAGGTGCTACTAGTAGCTCCATGTGTCTTTACCCTAAAGTTCTGTATGCAGGGCTGACAGACTTGTATAAAGACTACAACTGTCTTTTCATTTATGCAAGTAAACTTGCACACTGGTTTGATAGAATGCTTTATATGAAGTATTAAAGGACAAGGAAAGGCTAAGTCACTTGGGGGTGCCAAAATGTTAGGCACTCCCAAGTGACTTTAATTGCTTACCTTGTACCCTGGGCTGGTGCCCGTTAGGAGAAAACAGCACCAGCCCGGGGTACCTGTAGCAATGCGCTTCCTCCTTCCTGCTTCATTTAGCTGCGACTATGAGATAGGCGCATGTGCAGTAGAGTGAAAAGCCGACTTCTCTGTTAAAGTTCGGCTTTTTCACTCTACTGCGCATGCACGCGCGAGCGAAGCAGGAGGCGCTGCAGGTTCCCCGGGCTGGTGCTGTCCTCTCCAAACAGGGGCACCAGCCCGGGGTAAAAGGTAGGCGATTTAAGTAACTTGGGGGTGGCTAACATTTTGGCACCCCAAGTGACTTTGCCTTTCCATGTCCTTTAAACTGTTTAGCAAACGCACCATAATTTAGAAACCTATGCTTAACTTTTAGTTGATGTAGAGACAGTTGGTTGATGTAGAGACAGTTTACAATTGCTCCTTTTTTATTATTAAATTTATTTATTAATAAAAAGTAACAATAAAATTGTAGCCTCAGAGAGCAATAGTAGTTTTTTGGCTGTCAGGGTCAGTAGAGGAAGGTAAATGATTTGGAAACTATTAAAAAATAAAGACCAATTGAAAAGTTGCTAAGAACAGGCTATTGGACCACATTTCATGTCTTATTGCCTTTCTCAGATTCATCATCATTTTGTGCAATACAGCAAAGAATCAACTCAGTAGTTCTGCGGTCACCTAGTCTGTATTTACAGCAACAAAACACACATCTGAAATAAAAGTAAAATATTTATTATGTCAAACCAAGCAAAGCTTTCCTAGAAAACAATCTGCTTGCAAAATCTGTTTAAAAATGTGTATTTAAATTGGGTCAAGGTCCTTTACTGATCACTAGCTCTCTGGCGTATGTTTCGGGATTTGCCATTTTCCAGCTTCCTTTTCTTGAAGAAAGATTCCCCTCCGACTGAACTTTCAAGGGAAGTGATTGATTTCTCCTTGAACTTTATTTTTGGCTCGTGCTGTAGGTCTGGTATAGGCACTGCAGGAATGTCATACTCCACATTTGGAAGCTCTAAATCAACGTTTGCACTAGATGGAAGTATTGAGAAAGCATTCATCAGTTTGGATTTAAATATCACTTGCATGTAGAACGTATTCAGATATATTTACAACCCAACCACCGTTTTTCAGGCCCAGATCGCTGCCATAGCTATCTCCTCCTGAATGCATCAATATTATCTCAAACAGCTAATAAAAACAAAACTGAACAAGCTAGAGCTGGCTTTATGTCCCACTTTCACAATTGAAGGAATTTGTCATGAATTCAGCTGTTTCAGAATGCTGCCTTAAAGTCATTTTTGACAATTCCCTTTTCTTCTCTAATCATATTAAAAGGGAACTCCATAAAAGGTTATCAGCATACATTAATTAAAGGGCACCAATCATATTTTATTTTGTTGTCCCCCTGGAGGTCTGGGCCAATATATCCTGCACTCCAGATGGAGGAAACAATAGTATTTTTTTTACAAAAACCACCTTTGTGAGCACCCTGCTAGCCCACACCAAGAGGGAGTTCCCAGTGAAGGCAGACAAGTTAGAGCAAACACTTGCACAATGAGGAAGTGCCTGAGCTTGCTCATTATGTGCATGCATGTGACATAGGAACACGCCACATCCCCCCAATTTTCAATAATTTTACATTTGGAAATGTAATTGCTATTGAAAGTTGTATCTATCTGTTTATATTCTCTGAACTTCAAGTTCTGACTCATATAACAATGTTTTCCCTCCATAAGATACACATATGTTCCTTTCTCTCTCTCTCAAGCCACATTACTAAAGCATTCATCCATGCCTTTATCCTGTTCCTCTTAAAAACAGTAAATCAGCAAAAACAGTAAAAACAGCAAAACACAGGTCAGGAAAAAGGAAAAAAAGCATTGTACTATAGTACTAGTTTTACATTTAAAGGATTCATTTAAACATTAAAATTCATCTCATTGATTCTGTAATAATAAAACAGTACCTGTACTTGATCCCAACTATTATATAATTAATCCTTATTGGGGGCAAAACAATACTATTGGGTTTATTCAACATTTAAATGATTTTTAGTAGACTTAAGTTATGGAGATCCAAATTACAGAAAGATCCCTTATCTGGAAAACCCCAAGTCCCGAGCATTCTGGATAACAGGTCCCATACCTGTAAAGGTATGGGATCCCTTATCCCATAGACTCTATTACAAGCAAATAATTTTGATTTTATAAAATGATTTCCTTTTTCTCTGTAATAATAAAACAGAACCTTGTACTTGATCCCAACTAAGATAGAATTAATCCTTAATATTCATTCAATATTTAAGATTTTTAGCAGACTTAAGTTATGGAGATCCAAATTAAGGCATTCTGGATAACAGGTCCCATACCTGTACAGACTTATTACACAACCTTTGCAGAGAATGTTCATTATCCCCATCCACCCCAGTCCCCCATGCCTTAAGCACCTATATGTTTGCATATCAGTTGTTATAATGTTTAACGTTATAACGTTTTATTTAATTTTAGCTCATCCAAATCGTATAATAAGCTGAAGAGAATTTTAATCACTATATTTTTCCAAACCAATCTAATAAAATTAGGTATAAATGTTTTATAAATAAAGAACAATGCTACTTACTAAGGATCCTCCTCCTCTTTGATCACCTCCCAGGCTCCATAAGCATTTGGTTTTCTGGGCACTTTTTTGGGAATTTCTGGTTTGGGTTGTTCTTCAACAGCTTCTTGTTTTGATTCTGGTTTTGATACCTCTGCCTCTTCATCACTTTCTATTTGTGTTTCAATTTTACTCTGCAAGGGTAGATATGAAGCAGTGATCAGGAATGCACAGTTCTAAGTATTAATCTGGCAAGGAAAGCATTTAAATAGGGCTTGTGCTGAACATAATTTTTGCCAACTGTTTTAATCACAACAAAACTATGGTTTTTGTTACTTTTTAAACTAATCAGGGAAACAGGTAAATTTAAATTACTTGATGTTTGGTCCTTGCAAGGTAGATCATTCGATTACTAGAGTGCAAATGACCCCTCCTGCATAATGGACTTTATTTGTAGTCTGGTAATCTAATTATCTATCTCTATCACAGCCAATAACTAAAAGGGAGTAGTTTCAGTTTCTGTGGTTATGGCAAATTCGGTCAACAAGTAACTATGTAACAGGGCAAATACTTTCTATTTTTAAAGAGTTAGCTGTAAGAAGTATTGGACAACATCAATTTTTGTCTCACTTGAAAAAGCACATCAAAATTATACTTTATCATACTCACTACATAAGGTTCTTACCCTAAAATGTATTTTGGGTGTTTGACTAACAGCAGGTTCAGAGTTTTCTTGGTCCTCTGCTGAAGTCTCTGTAGCTGACTGTGTATCTCCAACCTCTTTTGCTTCAGACTCTTCAGTGTTTGCAGCCTCTTTCTCGGTTTCCTCAGCTGGTAAGTTTGAAACAAAGTTCTCTGGTTTCTCCCAGCTAGATTCTAAATAGAATAAAAAACTCCATTAATGGGACATTATTAAAAAAAAACATGTAGATCTAGTTCCTATTAATGAATATGCAGACATACAAACATTTAAGGATTAGATATGCTCTTATGCTAGTAGACCTGTGTAATCCAGGATGAATTAAGATTTTCCATTATTATGATATGTCTACTGCCAATTTAACTCTACTTTCAGTCGCTCATGCCTATACTCTGTCAAAAGTGTATGTTCTTGAAACACTGCAACCATTGGTAGACATCTTAAGAGTTTTTGGTGTAGGTCTCATACACTGTTCTATTTGCCTTAGCTTAGGTCCACCAGCTGGTCTTGATTCTATCTGAATGGTACCAAAAACCAAAGGTCAAAATCTGCAAAATCTGTTTACCTCCTGTTTCACTGTTGTAATAGTATGTGTAGCCATCCTCAGAGAGACCTTCTACCCAAGCAGAACTAGATCCAGCCTAAAAACAAATGCAATAAAACAAAATGTTAAACTGTTTATTGGGCTGGTTATAATAAAAGGTGTACCTCCATAACATTACCATAGTCAATGACTTGCTTACCATCAAAAGATAAAGCTTAAAAATTGTAATATAGATAATAGGGGTGGTAATAAAAATGATTAAACCAGAGATACCCGATGTGTATAATAAGACATCCTTTTACGACGACAAAATGTATAAATGAAAAAACACTTAAGATGCATGTCCACTAAAAGAATAAACCTTAATTTCAGTTTTTGCAAAAAGAGTGGCCTCTCTGCAAAGAAAGGGATCCCGTTCTCAGCCTGAAAACTATAGGCCTGTTAGTCTGACATCAGTAGTAGGAAAACTTTTGGAAGGGGTAATAAGGGATAGGGTACTTGAATACATTGCAGTTCACAATACTATTAGTTTGTGCCAGCATGGTTTTATGCGTAACAGATCTTGCCAGACTAATTTAGTCGCCTTTTATGAGGAGGTGAGCAGGAACCTTGATGCTGGAATGGCAGTTGATGTCATCTACTTGGACTTTGCTAAAGCTTTTGATACAGTACCTCACAGAAGGTTAATGATCAAATTAAGGAATATTGGCCTAGAACATAATATTTGTAATTGGATAGAGAACTGGCTGAAGGATAGAGTGCAAAGAGTGGTTGTAAATGGAACATTTTCTAATTGGACCAGTGTGGTTAGTGGAGTACCGCAGGGGTCAGTCCTTGGGCCTTTGCTTTTTAACTTGTTTATTAATGACCTGGAGGTGGGCATAGACAGTACTGTTTCTATTTTTGCTGATGACACTAAATTGTGCAAAACTATAAGTTCCATGCAGGATGCTGCCGCTTTGCAGAGCGATTTGACAAAATTAGATAACTGGGCAGCAAACTGGAAAATGAGGTTCAATGTTGATAAGTGCAAAGTTATGCACTTTGGTAGAAATAATATAAACGCAAACTATCTACTGAATGGTAGTGTGTTGGGGGTTTCCTTAATGGAGAAGGATCTAGGGGTTTTTGTTGATAAGTTGTCTAATGCCAGGCAGTGTCATTCTGTGGCTACTAAAGCAAATAAAGTGCTGTCTTGTATAAAAAAGGGCATTGACTCAAGGGATGAGAACATAATTTTGCCCCTTTATAGGTCCCTGGTAAGGCCTCACCTTGAGTATGCAGTGCAGTTTTGGGCTCCAGTCCTTAAGAAGGATATTAATGAGCTGGAGAAAGTGCAGAGACGTGCAACTAAACTGGTAAAGGGGATGGAAGATTTAAACTATGAGGTGAGACTGTCGAGGTTGGGGTTGTTTTCTCTGGAAAAGAGGCGCTTGCGAGGGGACATGATTACTCTGTACAAGTACATTAGAGGGGATTATAGGCAGTTGGGGGATGTTCTTTTTTCCCATAAAAACAATCAACGCACCAGAGGTCACCCCTTTAGATTAGAGGAAAGGAGCTTCCATTTGAAGCAGCGTAGGTGGTTTTTCACAGTGAGGGCAGTGAGGTTATGGAATGCCCTTCCTAGTGATGTGGTAATGGCAGATTCTGTTAATGCCTTTAAGAGGGGCCTGGATGAGTTCTTGATCAATCAGAATATCCAAGGCTATTGTGATACTAATATCTACAGTTAGTACTAGTGGTTGTATTTATAGTTTATGTATGTGAGTGTATAGATTGGTAGGTGTGGGTTAGGTGTGCTGGGTTTACTTGGATGGGTTGAACTTGATGGACACTGGTCTTTTTTCAACCCTATGTAACTATGTAAAGATCAGAAAGATACAGAATACAAAGTAATGACAATAATAATCCAGACTTTCATTATCACTGACCAAAGCAACCAACTAAGAGGAGAAGGAAAGGTAAAAACTAAAGTAAGCTTTATCAGAAAGGTCTATGTAAATACAGCCATAAGCATTCACAGAAAGAGTCCTCTATCAAAAGAAACACAGGATTTCTTCGGTACCAGACTCTCTTTTAGGGCTCCTTCATGTTTGCGGCATGAGTCTGCTCAGTTCTCTTCTTTTCTCCCTCCCTTCTCCTGCTCCCCCCTCCCATAAGAATGCAAAGGAACTCACTTCCCCCACCCTTAGAAATGTGTGATCTGAGCTTCCAATGGCTAGAACTATTTAACAAATTATATCCAGAAAGCTCCAAATTACAGGAAGTCCATCTCCCATAGACTCTATTGTAATTACTGTATATACTCTAGTATAAGCCTAGTTTTTCAGCACCCGAAATGTGCTGAAAAAGTCGCCCTCTGCTTATACTCGAGTCGGGTGCCATGGGTCCCTCCAGAATACCACCTTCTGTCATTTGTGTGCAAATTAGGCCACACGCAACCAGACCCTCCACTGCCCACTCCCAAATTCATCTTCATCTACCATCCTCACCTGTCCCATTCAGCACTAGATATTGCACTTTATATTCTTTATAAACTATAGTTTTACATATAGTTTTGAAAGATTTTAACTCTGTGTTTTTTCTTAGGTAAAATAAGGTACCTCGGGTTATATTTGGATCGGCTTATATTTGAGTATACACAGTAAATAATTCTAATATTTCCCAAGATTTCCTTTTACTATGTAGAATTAAAACAGTTCCTTGTAATCGATCCAAACCAAGATATAATTAATTCTTATTGGAAGCAAATCATTCTTACTTGGTTTATTTAATGTTTAAATTATTTAAGTAGACTTACGGTATGGAAAACCAAACCGTTTCCGAGGCAGCTCTTGGACTTAATATGGATTAAAGAATTACATGTGAATCTTCTAACACTTTTATTTTAAGAAGTCTGGTAATTAATTGAGAGACAAAATCCAGATGAAACCCCAATACATTATTTGACAATAGCATGTAGTGCTGAATAAACACATTTTAAAAATACATTTTACAGCAACTTGGAGGTCTCCACAGACTGCCTCCATGAGACCAAAACTGAAATTTAACATAGTAACTTAGATTGAAAAGAAACACATGTCAATCAAGTTTAACCTTTTATCTCTTTATTACTAAGTCTGCTTCTCCCCACTATTGTTTGCAGCCCATTTCCTGGACTTCTCCCTCCCTTGTTTGTTATTGTCCGCAAAGATTTACTATTACATTCCAGCCTGCTGTAACCCCAGTTACAGTGCTCTCTTTGGTCTGCCCCTCACCAGCTTGTCTTTGCTTCTAAAAATGTAGACATTATTGCCACTAACAGATGTAGCTAGTCTATGGATACAGTGTTATAATGTGTTTTATATTGTCTGTTTTTATGCAATAAATGCAATTGCAGTGCTGTGCTTTAAACTTTCCCTTTTTTTGCTATAGCTTATACAGGAGCAGTGGCCAGCTCCATGTTGTAGCTCCCACCCTTCCCAGCTGCAGTCAGGTGATCCCAGTGGAGCCAATAAAAGGGCAACCATATGGGGGTTTTAACCTTGAAAGCAAGAAAGTTGCAGGTAAAACTTAGTCCCTTGGCTAAATGTATATTGAAGCAGTAGAATTCTTAATGAATCGCATAAGTCAGTGTAGGAACTGGTCAGAAGGGATGACTTTGACGCAGTTGGCCAGCTTGAAGTATATTGCAATATATGGACAAACAATCCCTGTTTTGCTTAAAGGGAAGGGCATTTCTTAGTAGCTTAATGCACCGAATGTCTTAATGTCCTATATATATTGATAATGGGTGAGTGCAGAGGATCTCTTGTTGTTGTTTCTATATATATATAGCGTGAGTCGGTCCTTAAGCTCAGGTAACTGACAGCAGCACAAAGCATGTGCTGTGAATCAGAAGAGGTGATGGGGAGCTACTGGGGATATCTTGGTAGGCATATATCTTCATTGCTAAAGGGCTGTGGTTACCTTAGGCTGGTACAAAACCCCAAAACATAATGTGCAGCATTTCTACCCTACTTTTTGTTACTCTTTAGTTCTTCTTTAAAGGGTCATTGAAACAAGGGGTACGGTTTACATCCGTGCACCATAGCATAGCATTTTGTAAACTTGCTCTCTATAGGGACTTTTGAAAACTACCACAAGTCTTAATTAGTCTGAAAGTCAGAAATTCTGCTTTACTCTGTATTTATGATATGTTACCCTGTAGTTGTGACTGAAATACCTTGTCTGTTTTTTCTGATTTCTCTTGGAATCCCTCTGGTTCCTCCCACCGAGATTCTGGAATACAACACAAAGCATTATGAAAGCTGAACACAAGCACATATGCACACAGTGTAAAAACTCTTCCTTGTTCAGAACAGCAGAAAGGGGAAATAAGCTGCAGCTTATTCTTATTTCCTTATATACCGAAGTACCATGGTGCATCTTCAGATACTATTCTTAAACATGTTCTGGATGCATACTTGGCCACAGAAATATAAAGGAGTAATTTGCATGTCTATAGCATGAGTGATATAAATGCTGTTTTGTGAATGCTTTTTTTTTTTATATTAGTAGCCCAACAATGCTAGGACAAAAAACATCCACCAACCACTAAAAGAACTGACAGGTGTTTGGGCTACTAAAAAAAACACAGATGATACATGGCCCAAAATCTGTCCCTGAGCCAATGGTGTTGAATTAACTCTCAGCCTTTCAAAACAAAGTGCCATTTCTGTATTTAATAAATTACCTCCAGTCAAAGTATTATAATAATAAGGGTATCCTTCTGGAGAAATCTCTTTCTTCCATTGCTTTTTAGCATGCACTCTTTCTATTGCTTCAATCTCCTTCCACTTGTTCTCATTCCGGGCTTTGATTTGCTGGACTGTTGGACCTACAGGAACTTTTAATAAACATTGCAATTATTAACTTAATTAAAATAAATCAGACAGAATGTGTGTAGTAAACAAAAACCTACCACCATTTTATAGCTTTGCCTATTTTGGGTAAATAAAAGAATATCATTCGCATTACAACAGCTTGAAAGTGATAGTGACACAAATGACCTACATTATTTCTAGGACCATTACTCTTGGGGGCAGAATTGGCTACAGCCAAGCATTCATTCCAGAGATATATTTTTCAAAGAAAAGTCTGTTCCTTTGAATTGGCATTTGGGTTACTTCAGGCCTAATTAGTTAAAGAGGACATTTTGTAAAAAAAAAAAAAAAAATTATTGAAAACTAAAATTCAGTTTTCCTAGTTAAAAAATAAGCCGTTGTTCAAAATTATTTGTTATGGTTTGGGTAACTACTTACACAGATTTATCATCTTAACTTGTGCAAATTTTCTTGTGGCCACTGGCTGGCCAATTTGATAACAAAAACACTGAGCTCAACTGATCATAAGACTGTATAGAGATTAAAAAGTAGAGGGTCTGGGAACACTCCAAGGTTTAGTAAAATAAAAGTAATGTACCATACCTTGATGTGGGATGGTGTCTTGACAATTTAACCAAAAACACAGTTTCTGAAAATGTATGAACTTGCACAGACTAAATTAATAAAAACATGAGCCAAGGGATGTGCATTAATCTTTTCATATTTTTTTTTTTAACACTCTCCCTTTGTTATACTATTGGGTATCAGCACCAGCACTGCTAAGGTGGCCATACACACCCAGATTTAGTTGGGTAGTTTGAGTTATTTGGACCATAGCAGCTTACTGTCTTGGAACAGATGTCAAGTGGTTTGAGCCTAATGCCATACATAAAAGGTACATCTGGTTGACCTAATGTTTCTTACATTAAGTACCCTGTAACAATATTTTTTTCTTTGCTTTTACTTATTAGGAAAAGTGCTGGGTTACACCTCAAAATAAATAAAATTGGAATAATGAGACTTTTACATGGTGACAGCTCCTATGTTTCTCTTTTTATTCCTCTCTTAACTAAATGAAAGAATTAAATCAAATCCAGCAGTCTAGGTAAAATACCTGGAACGTCGCCTTGAAGTCTCTTAAGATCTTCTTCATAAGCTTTTAGGGCAGCTTCCTCCATGGCAGCGAATTCTTTGGATTTTTTCTCATCTTCTTTTGCCTTGTCCATGCTTTTCTTCTTAATCTATAAAGATCATTACACATTTATATGAATAATAGACAGAAATAGCTGTTGTGTGGTTCTCCATCAGTAAAATATTAGGTTGGTATTAAAAGGTTAGTGTCTATTGTAATTTTGATGCAAAAGTCATCACATATTGTTAGCAAAGGCAACAGTAATATATAAAAACTATACCTCACTGATTTTCTTGGTGACATTTTCTTTGTGATTTTTCCCTCTTTCATGAAACTCAATACTCTAAAATATGGATACAAAAGTTATATAAGCAATACTAAGATAGTATATACATTATATTGAGACATTTTCGAACTGCTGTGAGCTTTTGATAGTGAAACAATACATTGGTCAGCTTAATGATCAACCACATTTTCACTGTCAAACTGCCAAAAATCAAAGCAGCGCTTTCACAAAGAATTACAACTTTAGGCACTAAATGAAGCAAGATGGGTGAGGTAAAGCCAAAACAGGATTGGCAGATTTATATTTTAGCAGTCAGAGCTACATCACACTAGGCCATCACACTAGGCAGTAGTGACTCACATTGGATTTCTTCCCAATGACCACAGTATAAGTGCTGTGGGTACAAATGATCATGTGCGCCCTTGTATGCAGCTGTCTAAACAGGCTGAGGAGGTCCCAACTAATGTTTGGCAAACTACATGGCCATTCTGCACCTCAACTGAGGAGCAACTAAGTGAAACAGCCAGGGCTATCTATATGCAGGTACAATTACACAACAGAAAGAAGACATCACCCAGCTTAGATAAGAATTATTCATAATTACTCATCCCTCCCTTTTCTACAAATTATAACCTTCTGTATTAATTTAACTGAAAAATGGTGCTTTAGCATACAGGCTTGTTGTCTGCAATCCAACACTTGCAGTATGTGCAGAACTTCTTTGGCTGAGATTTCCAGTAGTCAGCCCTAAGGACAGCAACAAAAAAAAATAGTTAGGACAAAGTCTCTGAATGCAAACATACTTTCCAGACTGTGACTATGTTCTTCTTGAAGGCACATGTTATCCAGTGTGATTATGCTATATTAAATCTACCTAGCACTCCATTGTGTTACAGTGCACTTTTTCTGTTTATCCATTCCTAGACATGCTGGTAAAAATTGCACAAAATCATAATTATCAGTTCATTTGAGAGACTATTGGAGCTGCTACAAGTGTCAGAGTAAATGCATTTAAGCAATTTGCTCTATTTTATTGTTTTAACAGGTGGAAAATTCAGCAGTTATGCCTAACTATGCAGGTTGGTTATATTGGGCAAGGGAACTTGAACTGTTTCACAATCTAAAAGTAATTATCCAAATAATACTTATTTAGCTTGAAATTTTCAATCCCAGGACCAGGACCACTTTTTTCTTTTTGGGGGAAGGGGGCGGCAAACTTGCACAGGCTGAAGCTTAGATTTCTGTAACAGTGGCAGTTAGGAAGAAATTAGGCCATGGACCACAGAACTCCAAATATGTATTTATGTTATAACCTTCTAATTTTTTTTTTTTTTTTTTAATTGTTTTTATTGAGTTTTATTTAACATAAAGAAAGAAAAGGAAGAAGAGAGAGGAGATAGGAAAGAATGGAAATAAATAAAATAGCATGTTACGGTTCTTGGTACAGGCAGTCTGAACAATGACTTACTTATATAGCATTTGGTACAGGCATTGAGTTTCCTTACAATGATTCAAACAAGGCATTTACAGCCTAAACATAGGTGGATGTGTAGACAGCTGTATTTTGCCGTTAACTTATAGTTATGTTAATAAACTGTTTCCCAACTTATATTGTTTACTGTTGTTTCCGAGGGGGGGGGAGAGGATAACCTTCTAATTTTAATGACAGATACAGTCCCCCCCAAAAATTAGCTGTATCAATTTCTCAGTAAATATGACTTTTGTACTATAGCCATTGTACTGTAGTCCTAAGTAATTAGCCCTTGTAAACTGTAATCCACCTCCTGCCTTCCCAGGTCCTGTGCTGCTTGTATAACCCATGCATTTGTCACTTGTACGGTGTATTCAGTGTACCAAACAGCATCACACCTGAAAAATTAGGAATTTCTCAGCTATCATTAATGCCACATAATTCTGCTGCAAACGTGTACCCTCTGCCTTGACTCTGTATCTTTGGTGTTTGTTAGGAGGCTAATTAGATTACTGCAATAAAATTGTAACATTTGTGAAAATGTTGTACACAATTGTCAAATAATTTTTCCTGATTATATTAAAAAAAATAATAATATATATATAAACTGGGAACTTACATGTCAACTTAGTGCAGCCAAACTATCCCTGCTAAGGAAAAGGAAGAAATTAGGGTATTCCACAAAGCAGATGGGCAAAAAAAGGTTCAACCCTAATTGAACATTATGACTGTGGAAAATGATTGGAAGATCACGGACAATTTGTGGTGGTACCTCTGCATAAAACAGACAGATTGGAAAGCAGAATGGTGATATAAATTTAAGATGCAAAGCTGGATGCGGATATGGAGCAAGGTATTAGCATAATGGAGACAGGGGTATAGGGTATATACAAAAAAAGGATAGTAGTGCAGAATTTACAGAATTTGTACAGGGTATCATGTTGGAAAGAAAATTGGGGTCTAATATGTGAGCAGGGAGTAGAGTAAGATGAAGATAGGGCACAGGATATGAACCAGTGTGTAGATATAACCACAGGCTGAAAATCATCATGTTTCACATATAAATCAGGTTGTATAGAATGGTCCGAGGTGTAAGCAGGATATGGGTTTCTGGTACAAATGATAGTTTAAAAAAACAACAAAGATAAGCATCCCTATAACGCAGTATAATCCAGGCTGTGGATAGGGGTGCAAGACGAAAGGCAAGAAGAGTTCGGGATGCAATGTGTGACTTGGTGTGTGTTTATATACAAGCAGAACAGAAGCTGTAAATATGGACGAAGCGCGATAAAGATGCAGCGCAAAGAGGCAACATCTATACAGAATGTACCTGCAGGGGTGAAGGTTGCAAATCAGAATGAGATACGGATAGAGGACAGGTTGCAATCAGTGAACACGGAAGGAAAGGGGTATATTTCACTCACTTTCCATCACACCAGAAACTCTAGCGCGCAGCCATTGTACGCTCTGAGTACGGCAACTGCACAGGCTCAGAACGCGTTTGCTTATCTCACAGTTCCTCCCTCCCCATACGTCTGGGCGGAGCTAAAGCTTGGCAGGAGAGCGGCACAAACAAGCGCTGTGGAGGTTTTTATCACATACACACAGTGTGCCAGGCAACAAGAGTCCGGGTAGGGCACCGCAGCCCCCCTCCTGGGGCATGGCACTCAGGTGAGTACTTCAGCTCCCTTACAAACTGCACATCGGACTTTCTGCTAAACTTCTCCTGACTTGTTCTTCTCGGTAGGGGACTTTCCCCGGCTTTGCAGTTATGCCTGATCACGGGACTGTGCTTATCAATGTACCCCCCATTCACAGGAACTTCTGATGGACTTTCTCCCCTGCCATCCGTAGCTTTGCCACTGCGCCCTTTTCCCAGGGAAGCGCACTGCTGCACAGTATTCTCGCACACTTTGCGCATGCCTTGGGATGCTGGCGGACACGGCGCTATTTCTTCTACTCTCTTACTATTATGCTACACTTTCTCCGCCAGTCTACGTTATTCCCTTCTTCTGCTGTTTATGTTTTTCTCTTACCCATTGACAAGGCAGTTCTTCCATTATATTCATTGACGGTGCGATACTGTAGTTACATTTTCATCGTTAGGGAACTCTCGCTCCTTTCTTAACTGGGACATTTAATCGCGTTTGGCATGAAAGTTTGTCACATGACTGGGGGCTGTCAGGAAGGACGCTTAGGGTGGAACTTATGTTTGTGTTACGTCAGTGAAGCGGAAGGTATAGCACTTCCCATATGGTCTAGCGGTTAGGATTCCTGGTTTTCACCCAGGCGGCCCGGGTTCGACTCCCGGTATGGGAACGACATTTTTTTTTATATATCACATTATGTATAGGTTTTTGATAGTTACGTTTCAAATAGACTTTTAAGACAATTTTATGAATTCTAAAACCATTAAAATGCATTAACGGTAATTTATAAAATATGTAGTGGCCTATTTATAACACATTCAGAAAATAGTCTTCTACTTTGTTTTTCAATGGAATTGCACTTTACCAAAACTGTTTGCCTGCTTGAACCTAACTTTTAATATTTGATCAGAAGTCTTTGCTGTGAGACCTCTAATGGTGCATGCCAGCAGTTGGCACTGCACTGTGGGAATATTGGGAGCTTCCTTACCCAGAGCACCCAGGTCCCAGGCATTTCTATAGAATAAGCAGTAAATGCTACTTAAACCTTTCTATAAATGATCAGGTCAGGTCAATATTACTAATAAGAAAGGGACTGACATTTGCCAAAGCTAGTTATTTCATGTCATGCTGGGCTGGGGCAGGCCCAGACTGGCAATGTGTGGATTTTGGCAAATGCCAGAGGGGTTGCTGTAAGATGCCATAGACATTCACTGTTTATTGCACTGGTTGGGGGCTGTTTGAACCTCTTTTTACCTGAAATGCCAGGCCCTATTTTGAAGCCCAATGCAGACCTGGCTGGGGGTGACAAGACCCTGTGGGCAAATGTATACAGCTGTCCTTTTTAGAACAATATCCTATCTCTCCAAGCACAGTGTCCCTGGTGTAACTACTCTGCGTCAGGCCCACCTCCAAAAAAATCTTCAGAAGGGCCCCTAACAGAGTAGACTCACCTGGCCTGCTTGCTTATAAACCCCCACTCCCCGCCCGGTGATTTATATGCAGAACCGTGGACCAACCCAAAATTCCCCCAGCGACCACAGGGTCTGCTTTCACAATTGTTACTCCATTGCCTAGTCTAGTGTGATGGCCACAACAGGCTTGTGAGTATCAGGACATGCAGTGCTGCTGGCCTGGGAGGAGGGGCAAAGTTTTCCTTCTCTCCTAGTGATACCAATAAGATTCTAATAATTGTGTTTTTATATGATGTAATTATAGCTGGATGCAAGTTATGGTAATGATAAATTGTTTTGTTTTGGCCTCCTTAAGCGCCATGTTAAGTAGCCCAGTAATGTGGCTTGAAAGTGCCCAAAGCAGAAAGAAAGAAAAAATCTTTTTGCATCTTCAGGTTGCCTGACAAGCATTACAGGAGTGATCAGCAGGTGACTGTAATGCAAGTCTAAGAGGGGGATGTTTGGGTGCTTTAATGTTATGTTTTTGATCTGCCTAAAATGCAGAATTTAAAGCAACTGAAATAGCCCTATGTGCCATATATTTAATCTCAAATATATTATAGGAACTGTAGCAGAGTGGCTGATAGCACTATGTTTTCAGAAATAAGAAATTATTAAGTTAGAAAAGGTTGTGCTCATGGCATACAGTATGTGTGTGGGGGTGCAGCTACACAGCTGGGGCATTGCTGGGAATCCGTAAGCTTAGTTAGATCACTAGGCCCCTCCCTCTCCTCATATTCACATGATGTGCTTGTGTAGCACTGTGCTCTCCCAGCCTGGGATTTTCCTCACAATATGACCAAGCGACCCAGGCAATTGCCCGGAATAGTACTCATCTTCCCTGGTAAAAAAGAGCATGTGACTGTGGGAGCGGTCCTTGTGTGGGCTGCAGCCTCATTGTAAATAGACATGGCAGTCATCGATTGGCTGTCTTTATTTCAGCCTGCACATTCTTAGCTACACTATTACAACATCGCCTCTGGGCAGGGCTCTTTGCAGATGACATATGTGCAGCAGTAGGAAGAAAACACATATAAACAGTTGTTTCCATGCTGTATTGTTAGGGTTCTAGTTAGCGGCAAAAACTCATTTTTTTTTCATGGCGTAAACTCTTAACTCCCTTTTATTTCTCTTAGATAGGGCCAGGCTCATGTCTTTTAACAAACGGTCATTTTTTAAACGTATAAGTTTGTTTTAATATGTAGAGCACATATATATAAATATTGTTTTGCCATCATCCTGTAGGTTATTGTAGCTTATGGTACTGGCAAGTGCTTATGGTACTGGCAACTCCCAGGTGGGCCCTCCTGCTTTTATCTGTTTGGCCTACTCCATGGTCATTCCCTATTTCTGCATGGGAAAAAAGAGGAGAAATAGAAGGATAGATGGTAGCATGTAAATAAAATAGACTTGGAGTGGGCCCATGGCCTAAGATTTTCTGGTGGGCCCCTGGGGTCCCAGTCCGACACTGGGCGGGGATAGAATATAGTTGGTGGGCTTTGGGGAGTGCCACTAAAGCAGAACTATAAAGGGGGTTGCTGCAAAATGCATAACTATGCTTGAAAATGATATGCGATTGAGAAACCCCTTAGTACTGGCTCCCTTTGGTACTGCATTGACATATGCAGGTGAGACACAGTGTCTATTGCCTGGCAAGATTTAAGCTTTTATTATATCATAACAAGTACTAAAATAGGTTTATTTTATTTCTGGAGTACTGCTCCACTAGAAAACTTCAAGGTTACTGGCCAATTTTCTTTTTTTGCCCTTTTGGCTTTACCAAATATTTAAAATCTGCACAATCTTTTATGTAAAGTGAAAAATTGAACATTAATGTATACGATTTCAACAAAAACATTAAATTTTGTATGTTCTGTATGGCAGAGATTGCTGTTCCAAACCAATGATTTCAAGATTGAGAAACAACTTAAAATGAAGATATGACTAAAAGATCATAAAAGAGGTAAGAAACAACACTGTGTTTAAAGCAGCCCTCTACACAGGGAGAAATGAAAGTACAAAATTCTTCCATATGAAACACTAATATCCTTAAGGTGGCCATACATGTTACAATTAAGATCTTTCCAGCAATCATTGGATTAAATTAGATTGCTGATTCTGTTTTTTCACACAGCTATTTTCATTCAGCTATTTAACTCAGGCAAGATAGTGCCTTTCTTACAATTTTATCTCTGCGGTAAGGTGGCAGTTCTAACCAGAGTGCCACTGTGCCACTGTGCCACCCTACAACAAATGGTATGTGAGAGAATCTTTCCACTGTGGAAAATGTGCATATTTTAAAAGGGTTGTTCACCTTTAAGTTAACTTTTAAGTATGATTGAGGGAGTTCTGTTCGTGGGCAGTTTGCAATTGGTCCTCATTTGTTGTTGTTTTTGTGTTTTGAATTATTTTGGTTTATGTTCAGCAGCTCTCCAGTTTGGAATTTCAGCAGCTGTCTGGTTGCTATGGTACGATTTACCCTGGCAACAAGGCAGTGGTTTAAATGAGACTGGAAGATAAATAGGATAGGGCCTCTATAGAAGGATAAGTAATAAAAAGTAACAATAACATTAGAATTGAAGCCTCACAGAGCAATAGTTTATTGGCAGCTGGAGCCAGTGACCCCCATTTAAAAGTTTGGAAAGAGTCAGAAAAAGAAAGCAAATCATTTAAAAACTATTAAAAATAAAAAATGAAGACCAATTGAAAAATTGCTAAGAATGTCTTTAAGAAAGTAAAAGTTACCTTAATGGTGAACTACCCCATCCCAGTCAGGATGTTAAATGTTACATGGAAGTTTTGGTTTAAATATGGCTAACGGGCCATGTTGCTTATGCAAAAAAATCTCTGTATGAAGAATGCCACTTACAAAGCAGCAGTTACCATTGGAAGACAGTGGCACACAATTGCCTGTTCATTGCCCTGTACTATCACATGCGCCTCGAGTCACATTTAAATGCATTGCAAAATGATTCAGCTGAGAGCTGTTTCATTTCCACATAGAAAAAAAACACACAACACTGGCATTATACATTAGCGTCTGAGCATTATTATTAGATATACTTTTATAGTTTACTATTATATGATGCTTTAATATGTTTGATTCTAAATGTTTCTGTGTTGTAGCTCTTTTAAGTGTCTTTTTTTTTTTTTTTTTAAACAAATTATACTGAAATGTTCCTATAAGAAGTGTACTAGTATCACTAATCGTACAGCTCTGCGGTGTTATGGGGGTGCTGCAATCCTGCCTCCTCCATAAATATTCCCTGTTGTCAGATATTCTTAGCTCAACTGTTTGTGATTTGATAAAACAGCTTGCTTCCCCAACGCTTTACTTCTGTATTGGCCAAGGATAGGGTGAAGTGATGCAGCTGCACTGCAGATTCATTTGTTTGTCTGTATGCTTAATGAAAGAATTTTTTATCTTTCAAACAAGCAGTTGTGTTTCTGTGACTTCTCCATTTTTTTTTTGATTTGGTGGCTAGACAGGGAGCGGTGCCAACAATATTCCAGTTAAGTTCCCTTTTGTGTTAGATCCTAAATTACATATTTTTTACATACGTGAAAAATAAAAAAAAAACTCTGCAAAGTGCTGCATACATTTGTTGGTACAATATAAATAAAGGATAAAAAAATAATAAAAACATCCCTCCCTTTTTTTTTATCTTGCTTTCTTTAGATTAGCCAGTGAGCATGTACAGTGAGGCTGGGGCTCTGTATGTGTGCTAAATGGTGCATGTTCATAAAGTAAAATATGTCCAGACACACTCTAATTAGTGAATATATAAAGACTACTGACAGAAAGGTATAGTATTTTGAACATGTATTTATAAAGCCACACCACCAACTACTGCCATTCCCTAACTGTCCTAATGTAAACTGTCTACATTGCCTGTATTTCAGCTGTAAGCATAACAACAAAAACCTTTTGTGATTAAAACTGGTGCCCTATAGCACACTATTTTTGTATATCTCATACTTATTTAAAGGAGCCATGTTGCGCCATTTAACTGGTTATATCTTTTGGTCCCCCTTAAAAGTAAAAAAAAAAAAAAATCCTGCCACTAGGTGGCACATCAGTTGAAGTGCTTGCTATTTAAAAATGGAATTTTGCATGCTTTTAGAATGTTTGCACTTAACAGTGTGCACTTGCCATATTTAATATTATTGCATTCTAAGCCCCCCCCCCCTTTTTTTGTTATTCAAGCTTTTTTACCAGTTATAACTTTTGTATTTTGTAAAGGAGTGCACATAATTTGAACAAAATGATGCACTGAAGTGCATTTTATTTGGACATGTAAAAACGTGTCAAATTTCTCTTTGCTTACATCACTATAAACTGGCAGTGTCTCATGCAAGGAGTTCTTTTGTGTCTCTGATAGTAGAGGGCTCCCTAGCTATTACAGGTACTTGCTGAGCTCTAAACACACATGAGCAGCAGATGAACTTGGCAATGTGTTTCTGAGGGTCAGAAAGAGTAATTTAGTGAGCAAAGTGCTCAGCAGTGTTTTATTCAAAACACTTACAAGTGAGCATGATGTTTGCAATTCTGCACATGAGTCTCTAGTCACAAGTGCTCTGCTTGTAGTGACGCAGCCAGCTGTGGCAGCCATAGAGTGGTAGTAATTCAATTATTTCCCTGCATCAATATATGCCCTTACTTGCAATTCAGAACAGGTGGTGGGACAAACATACCTGCGCCAAGTGCAACTATATGGAAGGAATGTATTTGGAAGCAAGTACTATCGATGATTGGTGTCAATTAGTGATGACTGGGTCCATTTTCATGCAACTGTAGTTGTGGTACCTTTAGGCTAGTGCCGCACTGGGCTGTTTCTAGGCCTGTATATAAGCTAGCCCTGAAAAAACACCACCTACACTCGCATCTGCACTTTCCTATGTCTGCACCCCTTGGCACTACATTGGCCTGGGTGCAATCACATGGAGTGGATTTCGGCTTGAAAATTCATAATCATGAGTTTCAGTGCCTATGTCCTCTGTGTGGTGTCTGCATACAGGCTAACACAGTGCCTTTGGGTGCAGACACAGGAGAGAAAGGATGCCAGTGGTTCGGCTGATTCTCGGGCTTCATTTATATGCAGCTGGAGAATCAGCCCCATGTGGCATAAGCCTAGAATTCACATAGATCATTTTCATTTGTTCTTGACTTGTGTTTGTATTCCAGTGTGCCTTTGTCTGGTAAACTAAGCTTTGCCATTAAGCAGCTTGACTGGCAAGGCAACAATAAGCATATAGCATAATATGATAGCAATTCTAAATGAAAATAAATGGCTCAAATCACAAATAAAAGCCTATGCCTTTAACTGTCACAGCTTTAGACTGTGATACTGGCTTTTGTGAAAGAAGAACTCACGTAAGCAAGTGCTAGAGGGAAGTTTGTGGTGAGATGTACATTGCAACAACATTTTTGTATTGCTGCAAACAGGCAAGATCAAGACAGAGACTAGCAAGTGTTTATTTCACATAGAATACACATAATCGTTTCATTAGTATGATGCTTTCCATAAGCAGCAGGGGACACAAGAAAGTATGTAATGATTGCTACACTGGATTGGCAGATCAGTTTCAAAGTAGACAATACCAAAGATACTGTTATCAAAACACCACTATTGGAGCATGTTTGCACAGTAAACAGGTGTGCAGACAACACAGATACACTGAAAATGCCAATATCGGGCCAGAACATAGCCCACCCTTCAGTATGTCTGCTAATGCTTTATTGTAATTTTTAGGCTAGTGCCACATGGGGTGGATTCTTGGCCTGTGGCTAAACGCTGCACAGTTATGGCTGCACCAGGAGTCTGAGAATCTTCCCCGTGACACTAGCCTTCTGTTTCTTTTTGCCCGCACTGATATTTGGGTAATTTACTATGGATGGCATTTGGGCACTGTAGGAATATAGAAATACACTCACTCCTAACGAAATTGACCCTAATTTGTTTGTTGTGATGTCATAGGGAACATACCCTCATATATAATTAAAATCACTAAATTTGTCCAGTTGCAGTAACCCACAGCAATGCTAGTTCTGAGTACAAGTACCCTTGAAATAGTATTGCAGTTGTCACCTTTCCTTAAACCAAGACGGTTTCCTATAATATTTAGCAGTTTCTGTGATTAACAGACCTGTGATGAACAAGGATCTCAAAAGTGTGCAAGTGATGGGGAGCAGTGAAAAGTATAGCAGAAGATGAACAGATATTGCTTTTAATAGATAATTTTAATTAAAAATTTTAATGGTTTAGTTTTTAGTCATGGAAAGGTCCTTAAAATAAAAATTCCATATAATCGAGCCTTGAAAAACATAATTATAGTTACATGGCAAATATATGTTTAACCACATTTTCCTACTTGGTTGCTTAATGCACCACAGATTCATAATTATATTTTATTATAATATTACCTTAAATATCCAAAAATAGCTTGTGTTTGGTAACATAGGTTTTCTATGGGTTATTAGCCCTCAATAAACTTTCTTACACACTTACAAAAAGGCCAGTTCCAGGGGCAATGATGTATGATATATATGAAAGAAAGACTAGTGCATTCACAATGGAATGCAAAGTATTTTACAATCTTTGTATCAATATATTGCGGTTACCATGCCTCCAAAACAAAAATATGAAAAATCAGTAGGTATGACAAATGCTGATTTTATTTCAAGACCCTGGGCAGGGAGTAGACACTTAAGGTCCCCATACACTGGCGGATCCGCTCGCTTGGCGATGTCGCCAAGCGAGCGGATCTTCTCCCAATATCCCCCACCTACAGGTGGGCGATATCGGGAGAATCCAGGGTAATTTGATCAATCGAATTATAATGGTGGGCATAGGTAAAGTCGGTCCGGGGACCGCGTCAATGAGCCGATACGGTCCCCGATCCGACTAGATTTTCTAACTTGCCCGATCGAGATCTGGCCGATTTCAGGCCAGATATTGGTCGGGCAGGCCCATCGGAAGTGCCCATGCATGGGCCGATTAGCTGCCGAATCGGTCCAAGGGACCGATATCGGCAGCTACTATTGGCCCATGTATGGGGACCTTTAATGCCATTGAAGTTACAATTTACTTTAAAAGGATACTATCAAGAATTCTTCTTGGGACCCGATATTCTTGGGATGCTACTTTATTGTGTACTTCATAACAAAACGTGCTATCCACTGAGTTTATGGCAGCATGATGCAACATTGCCTGAGAGTCCAACTTATATTGTCACTATTGACCTGTAGAAATTATTTGGTCCCTTTTGTTTCAAAGTTCCACACATCCTGTACTGTATAGTAGCCATATGCAATAGCAAATCTGTCTTCCGATGAGCCACTTAATCTTCCTATCTTTTTTTTTTTTTTTGTACTCTGTAGCAAGGATAGTGGGCTTCTATGGAGAAAGCGCAATGGTCCCTTATAAAATGATGCCTTTTCATTACCACTGCTGTCCCTTCTGAAGCCTGCAGGCTGTAGGTTTGGGATGTAACATTCAGGTGCCAGGGTAGAAAATTAAATTATTTTGCTTTAAAAAATAATTTTATTAAAAAAATGATTTGTATTGGCAATTGATGGCCCCTATTTCTGGATGTGTCCCTTTGCAGCTACACAAGCTGTAACTCTGTAGCTAGAATCATGTTGTATAGTTGTGCAAGCCCTATCTTTTTACCATTTACCAAGCATAAACAGATAAAAATGCTATGCGTGCATAAATTATTTAATTCCATGATACCTTAAGGTGGCCATACACTGGTCAGCACTTGTGAGTATCAGCCAGGCTGTCAGTTTGGATGAACAAAACAATATAAAGGCTGCCATAGCCTGTATAGCTTCTTGTAAAGTATCCATCTGTTAACAGACATATACCATACAGAGGGGCCATGCATATGGTGGATGCATTTCTATTGTTGTGTTTGTTCTTATTGACAATGGGTTTGCAGATAAGGTATCCCTTACCTGTACTTGCTGTAGTACAACCACCAGTTTAAGAGCAATTGAAACCTGTAAATTGTTTCTGATTATGTATTCATTAAATCACTTGCACGTCTCGTATTTTTACAGGATTCCAGTAATTAAAGGGACAGTAACACCAAAAAATGAAAGTGTATAATAGTAATTACTATATAATGTAATGCTGCCCTGTACTGGTACAACTGGTGTGTTTTCCTTAGAAAGACTACTATAGTTTATATAATAAAGCTGCTGTGTAGCCACGGGGGCAGCCATTTACAGGAGAAAAGGCACAGGCACTTAGCAGATAACAGATAAGCTTTGTAGAATATAATGGGGTTTTATTTGTTATCTGCTATGTGCCTGTGCCTTTTCTCCTTTTTTCCAGCTTCAATGGCTGCCCCCGTGTTGACATAGCAGCTCATTTATATAAACTATAGTAGCGTTTCTGTTGCAAACTTACCAGTTTTACCAGCGCAGGGCAACTGTACATTATATTTTAATTACTTTAAAACACTTTCATTTTTTGGTGTTACTGTTTCTTTAAGGCACGTGAGCAAGTCTCACATGTAATGGTTGTGATGGGCACTGTAAGCCCTACTGCCTTTTTTGTGTGAATTCTGAAAGCTTCTTATTTGGGAAAGTGTTATACATTATATCTGTGAAAACTAGTATATAACAAAAATGATCTGACAATTATTTCTGTTGCAACTTTTAGATTTATTTTAGAAATGCATTTTGTCTGTATAAGTAAAACTGAAACTGTGTATCTTGTTCATTATGTAGGCAGTGTCCTCCCCTGTTACACTGCATTGCCATCTCTCTGCTTCAAGGAACACATGCACTTTGCTCTGTGCCTGGATAAGGTGGGGCAGGGCGTTCCTCTTCCCAGCCTGCACCGTGTGTTTTGTGTTACCTGTACATTTGCATGTTTGACCTGGCAGGATAATTAGGCCCCAGGCAACATGGGCGTTCCCTTCCTTATAAGCACTCACTTTCATGTGTGACTCAGAAAGCTGAAGCAACGATACCACTTCCTCTAATCTATCGTGGCCATTTTCAACACGGCTGGCTTTATTAAAGACATTTACAGACACACTCACATTTGGGACCCCCTAAACTGTAGTCAGGTGGGACTGGAGGGACAAAAAGGTAACGTTGTTTGCTTGATTTTACGCACTTTGTGTATGCTGTGCTTATGTTGACAACTGCAGCATAAAGGCTAATCACTGGTTATTCAGCCTTACTGAATTAGTGGGATTCTTTTATCTTCTATCAAGTTTTCAATTATGAAGTTGTAATCTTTTTTTTTTTTCTTAAATTGTTGCCTCCATAAAGAAAATGTACGAATGTAATATGCTTTAAGTAGTTTATTTTATAACCAGAATGTTTCACCTGTGGCCCTTTACCATTCTGGGGGTGCCAAGAAGTGTAGCCCACCATAGTTGGGGACTGCAAGGTTTATAAATACAAAGGGGACTGCAGGCTCAAAATGATTTGTAATCATCCACAGTTTTAGCTCTCTGTGTTAGTGTCCTGCTTATATGGATGTTAAACTGGATGAACGTTTGATTGGCTATGACATTTTCCAATAACTTTTTCCTCTATAAATACAAACCAATGCATTTCTTGCTTCTCAGCAGTGACATACACTACTTTGCATGACATTTGTCAATGACCTGTTTTCCTTTTTGAATGCCTTGCCATATATACCATTATGTCAATCCTATGCTACTTTTAGGTGACATCTATGCTATTTAAAAGAAAAGAATAATAGGTTCCACGTTTAAGTAGAATATAGTTTTTGGATGTGTTTATTTTTATATTACCAAGTTTTAGATATGGTAATATAAGAGGTTATATAGTGTGATCAGGTCTTGTGTCATTTGAATGATGATTGTAAGACCTGCGGGTTGGACCTTTACTACTTTTGTCCCTCTTTTTTCCCTGGTTTGGAGCTGTTGGTCAAACCCTTTATATGATTTTAAGTGGAATATTTTTGCACTATATTATTTAATGTAATAATACTTCTAGTTAAATTCCTCGTTATTTAATGGAAACTAGACTTTGTTTTTCTAGTAGCCTTAGGTTTGAAGCTATTATTTTGAAAATCCAGTGATCATTTCTATGTAACCTGTGTTTTCTGGTTGGAGTATTTTTTTAGAAGCTCAACAAGAACTACCAGGACTAATGCTCATGCGGACTTACTAATAAGGGATTCTAGTTCATTTTATTTTTGCTTAATAAATTCTGAAGCAAATACAGCATTCTACATGATATGCTTAGCTGGGTTTGAAACATTTGACACATGAAGCCAAAGTAGCAGTTATAATTGAATCATTTGTATAAAGTGCACCATGTTGTAAAATTGTATATTTCTGTGTAAATGCGCTGGTTCCCTACAGGCCAAAATAAGAAGTTTAGGGCTTGATTTTTTTGCAGCCTCATAACTTGCTAACATTCTAAATGTATTTATTAGCATTGCGCTAGAGCTGGGCGGTATGACCAAAAATTTATATCACGGTATTTTTCAAAATTATATCAGTGTCACGGTATTTGACAGTATTTTTTTCCCGCGGACAACGGGATGCGCGCGCGCGCACGCACGCAAGAAGGCGCGTGAGACCGGGCTGCACGGGTGAGTACCCTGACACCCCGGTATTGTGGTATCTGAAAAATGAATATAGTTAAAAAAACAAAACACCGGTATTCGGTATTAAACGGTATATCACCCAGCCCTACATTGCGCCATTTTGTCTGTCACTACTACTTTTATTTTGGTACCTTTTTACTTTAAGAGTTCTGCGACGATCCAGTACAATATAATTGTAGATAATTCCGGGTCAAGTTATACATGTCATGTGATTCCTCAGCAACTTCTGTTCTAGTTTTTGGTGTGGTCCCTGTCCAGTTAATATATATGATTTTAATGGGGTTACATTTGTTATTATAGTCCTTTCTTGCTAATGTGATATCAACTAAGGTTTTTATATATTTCAGAGTATTGTGGAGTGACCTGTTTTTAAAGAATGTTAATGATTAACTTTATTTACAGATGAGAATAATTGGAATTGGAGTTCATCAGTATTTTGAGGACTGCTGCTTGGACTCTTCTGTGTCTGTAGATTTTGGCTGTAATAGCATTATTTTTTATAGTACAAGAGAGATACCCAGCTCCTCCCATGCTGGATACTTTGGCCTCTTGTATTAGTATTTTCTTTGTAATGTATTGTCTTTTTCAGTGAGTCATAACAGGACATATCCATGTGATATATTTATATTTTAGAATCCTGAATATTTTTTTGTGCTAGTTGTCACTGATAAAGCACTTCCCTAAATGTTCTGTAGCAGATAAAGTTGTATTAGTTTAAGAAAACAAATTGTTGTATATGGTTTATGGTTTTTCACATTATGGAAACAAGTGTTGGACCTGGGAACTGGAGTGACAGCAAGTTTTGATGGCCCACATACTCCTCACAAGACAAGTAGGACTCTTGCTTCCATGGAATACCAGCCTGCACTATATATATCAGTCCCTTAGACCGATTCGGCAGCTTATCGGCCCATGTATGGGCACTAACGACGGCCAGATCTCAATCGGCCAGGTTTAAAAATTAGTCAGATCGGGAACCGCATTGCTCGTTGATGCGGTCCCCGAACCGACGGACACCTATACCAGGACCAAATAACCAAATTAGCCTGATATCGGCCACCCGTTGGTGGGGATATCGGGAGAAGATCCGCTCGCTTGGCAACCGGCGTGTATGGCCACCTAAACTAATAGGGATACACCGAATCCACTATTTTAAGATCCAACTGAACCCTGAATCCTTTGCTAAAAATTCACCCGAATGCCAAACCAAATCCTAATTTCCTAATTTAAAGACAACACAGGTTCTGTGTTTATGTGACAAAAAAATCACTTTACTATATGGATTCGGATTTGGCTGAATCCGAATCCTGCTGAAAATGGCTGAATCCTGGCCAAATCCCAGAACCGAATCTTGGATTCCTTGCATCCCTACTAACTAATAAAGTCTAATAGTATATGTTGTGCTTGGAAGCTTCTGCATGTGGGCTAAAAGCCTAAGTGGCCTTTTAAAAGATATAGATGGAGACACCTATCTGCAGAGATTAAATCAGGAAAAAAAGGTAAAATATTTAGGGTATGTACACATGTGGGTTATGGATTTAACATAATGTTATTTAATGTTATACAAATGTAGTTTACTTGCTTACTGATCCTTGGACTAGATTTTCAACCATATAAAGGACATGTAAAGTCTATTTTACTGGGGGCTGACAATGTTAACCCACTCCCCAGTGAAAAAGACTTTACATGTTATGTAATATAGATTAAGAATTTCCAAGCTTCCATACACATGACAGGACACTTGACGCCTAGGGTTTTCCCCTCTCCAGCATTCCCCCCTATCTTTTGTGAGCATAGAGAGGTGAGTGGCTCCAACTTTTCTGCACTGCAGATGGGAGGGGGTTGCACCATAAGTGCAGAGAGAGCAATTGTGCTTTCTGCAGTAACAGAGTCAAATATGTGGTTAAAAAAGTACTTTGGCTTTTAAACTTACTGGGGGTGGCAGCTTTTCCCTTTGTATTTCCTGTCTGAAAGGCCAAGTCCTCATGTGTCTGCTTTGCAGTCTCAATACCTTTTCCAAATGTATCTGAAATGTTATAAATGTTTGGCAGAAGAGTCATACACTAGGGGGCACATTTACTAACCCACGAACGGGCCGAATGCGTCCGATTGCGTTTTTTTCGTAATGATCGGTAATTTTGCGATTTTTTTTTGTATCTTTTGCGATTTTTTCGTATCTTTCGCGATTTTTTCGGCGTCTTTACGATTTTTGCGTAAAAACGCGAGTTTTTCGTAGCCATTACGAAAGTTGCGCAAAGTCGCAATTTTTTCGTAGCGTTAAAACTTGCGCCTTTTAAGTGTTAACGCTACGAAAAAATCGCGACTTTGCGCAACTTTCGTAATGGCTACGAAAAACTCGCGTTTTTACGCAAAAATCGTAAAGACGCCGAATAAATCGCAAAATTACCGAAAAAGTTGCAAAATGTTCGTTTCCAATCGGAATTTTTCCAATTCGGATTCGAAATCGTGTCTTAGTAAATCAGCCCCTTGGTAATCACCAAGATTGCACTGGAGTCTTCCAGGCCATGGACCTTTGATCCATGTGTCCTTTGAGCAAATCAATCAGTACCTCTATTACAAGAGGAAAAAGCCAGGAGGACTAAAGGCACCTCAGCCCAAGTCACTTGGCTGTAACTGTATTTTGAATTTATATTGTATTGACCCATGTTTGTTGTTTTAACATATTGATCTACTGTACAGCACTGCATGCACAGGTAGCACTATATAAATAAAAATATATTTACATACATACTGTAATAGCTTAAGGGGGTGGAAAATTGCACCTCTCCAGCCATTGGCTGCAATTTTACTTGAAAGCAAAAGTAAAACAGGTTGACGGGTTGAAAAAGTTTGCATCACAAATACATGGAGTAGTAGCCCAAAGTTGCCATGTGAAGCAAGTTCAGGCCACTACGCAATGCATATATTTTCCCACTGGTGATTTACAATTATGCCAGTCAAAAAGTCATCTTTTGTCACTGCGCAGGCAACAAAACTTTCCAGCAATGTAATATCAGAGATGGCTCAAAGTAGCAGGTGCATTTTTGTAGTGAATGCAAATATAATATAAGCGATTATTCACAGAAAAACATGTTTTTACTGAATATTTTCTGCCTGCATATATAGTACAGTGCTGCACCCGAATGGGAAAAGTGTGCCCTACTGATCTTCATATGAATGTGTAACAGATAATCTAAAACTACCAAATTTGCAAGTAACGTGACCCCCAATGTCTTTCACTTCCTGCTCATTTGATGGTGTAGTAATAGAAGTTTATGCCCTGATTGGACAAATGTACCAGATAAAATATAGAAATGATTGCTCTTTTGCTGCAAATCTTTTTTTTTTTTTTCTTCTATAGGCACATTTACCTTATGATATAAGAGCTAAAATAAATATAAAAGCATTTTGCATTTAGTTTTAATACAGTAGAGATACAACTTATTCCCTGGCACAACAGCCTGGTGTGATTGCATTCTGCGATTGTTCCTTTGCTGACTGTTGCAAAAGTGTGTGCTTATTTCTATATGAGAAGTACTGAAGTACTTTTTATTTTGTGTAGGTGGAGAAGGGTGTTCCTGGTTATTTAAATGATGCCCAGTGCATCCAGCTTCCAGACCGGTCAAAGTACATAACATTGCCTGTATGACTAGCTCATTTGTTTGAACAACCACAGACGCAATGTTATTTTTACCTCCCACACTGTTTATGCTCTTTTCATTTAAGTATATACTTGCTAAATAACCTTAATGGATATATTTAGTGAAAAAATGCTCTGGTTTTAAAATCCTTTGTGTTATAGGTATATAATATATAATCTATGCTGAGGGAAAGCAATCGTGCTTTTCTTTTGCAAATAAGTACAATCTTGAGTGAATTATAAAAATGTATGCACATTGAAAATGTTTTTAACAACAGAATTTTTACTTAAACCACATCTTTTTTACCCAGTAATGTCTGTAGCAAGCCTGTTCCCTCTTCTGTTCCTCTTGAGACCTCTTGCAGCCTTCTTATTAAGGATAACTTAAAGTTAATATTTAAACAACCCAGAGACATCTGTTTTTGATTTTATTACAGTAATAAAATGTGGATCTGTTTTGAATATGCTGCATATCTTCTGCATCCTTTGGCAGAATTGTTATTGTAGTTTATTTGCCTAAATGCATTTAGAAAATGAGTGTAGGTAACAACAAGATTTTAATTATGGTGTGCAATGTAAACCATATATGAGCTCTGCATTTTCTATTAATACAATCATTTCTTATTATAGTCACTATTTATAAGGTTTAGGTTGTTGTGTATTGACAGCCAGTAGGAGAGCAGCAGCATGGGCGCTTAATGTGTAGGCAAGTAGCACCAGGTCTACCAGTCATAATGGTCTGGGGCTGGCACATCCCTTCCATAAACTGGAGCACAAATGTTCCCAGTACTCAAAGCCTAAAGAAGCATTCCAATTTCCCAAGCCCATTGTCATTGCGAGATCCAGTACTTCTGGGACTGCAAAATTAAAGCACACAGCTAACCCAGGACTGTGGCATGGGTGGCAAGGTATTTTACAAATGACTCCCTACTGCTTTGGTATTGGCTGCCAATCCGCAGAAACCCTTTTCTAGCTGGTAATTTAAGAGATGGGTGTGGCTGAGGAGCATATGAAACAAAAAGTTGTTTGGTTTTTTTAACTCAAAAAGGTACACCATTAGGGATTTCCAGGCTGTTACATTTACAAGAATCCAGGTTAAATCAAAACAGAAGCAATGTTTACATCTCCCACTAGAACGTTTTTGGAAATTTGGTAGAGAAAACCATAGGCTTTGCCTGAACAGCTACATATACAGTAAGTAAAGGAAGTATTACAAAATATCAGAAAAGCTGAAAGTTTAAATCAATCTAATTTTTGAGGGGAGAGTTAATTTCTTTACTAATCTCTACTGTAAGCTATATAAGACAAAAAAAACTACACATGGCTTTAGCCTAATGGCACAAAAGTTATTTCTCTGCTGTTATATAACCCAGTGGTGAAAAGCCAGTCTACTTCCTGAATGTGTGCGCGCTGAGGGGCGTAGGATGTGCCTATCATTGCACACACAGCAGATTTTAGTGAGAAAATGCATTTTCACAACAAAATCCACTCTGTATTTGTGCTGTGGGGCTGACCCCATGTCTGCAGTGGATTGGCTATACACCAGCAGAGAAACAGACCTGTGTGCAGTTAGCCTTAAACCAATTATATATGTACTGTTAAAATTATACAGAAGTTTTTTTATGTGTGTTTTTAATGTTGCTAGACTACCCTGACCAATGATATTGGCCAGTTTGTTGATAGGGCAGGTTTGAAAATTTAATCTGTTGATTAACGACGTTGGCAAGTGCATGGTGTATTCGTAGATGAGATAGTGGGAGAGAAGATGCAGCAATTGTTTTGATTGTTGGAAAGAATGAACAAAACAAAGGAAAGGTGAAATAGTGCTGCAATTTACAGCGGTTGTCTCTGTATCATGAGTGCCAGAACTAGGTCAGGTGTAAGGACAGTGCTCCAAGCTAATCTTTGAGTTTACTTTTGAATAGAGTGAAGGAACAGTCTCTATGGAGGAATTCAGGGATGGCCAGGAATATATGGAGACACAAGAAAATAGATGGAGTTTTGAAACTTGAGAAGAATGGAAGACATGAGGAGGAACCATTGTTAAAAAAAAAAATCAGTAGTGGGTGGGCCTGTTCTCTGAGAGGAGGAGCATTCTAGCAACACTGTAGTAAGCAGAGGTGGGAGTTAAAGGAACAGTAACACCAAAAAATGAAAGTGTATAAAAGTAACTAAAATATAATGTGCTGCTGCCCTGCACTGGTAAAAGTTGTGTGTTTACTTTAGAAAGTCTACTATAATTTATATAAATAAGCTGCTATGCAGCCATGGAGGCAGCCATTCAAAGGAGAAAAGGCACAGGCACATAGCAGATAACAGATAAAACACTATTGTATTCTACAGAACTTATCTGTTATCTGCTATGTAACCTGTGCCTTTTTTCCAGCTTGAATGGCTGCCCCCGTAGCTACACAGCAGCTTATTATATAAATTATAGTAGTGTTACTGTAGCAAACACACCAGTTTTACCAGTGCTGGGCAACAGTGCATTATATTTTTATTACTTTAAAGCTCTTTCATTTTTTGGTGTTACTGTTTTTTTAAGGATGCCAGTTAAAAGCAAGTTAACAGTCTAGGTGAGATATGATGAGGACATGGGTGAGTGCCTTAGCTGTTGCACAGTATTGTGTAGGGAGGTTTTGAATGTGAAGAGAGGTGTCCAAGACAATTTGTTGTGTTGACAAGGTTAATGTGCCTGTCATCAGTAGTAATAAAGCAGGCAAAAGGTAGCTGTGGTTGGGCTCTGATATGAATACAAATTTGGTGAGATGCAACAGGGAAGGTGTGGGCGTTTGGTTGTGATAAGGAGTTTGGCAGTGGCTATGGTGGGGGTGCAGTGGCAGATAGTAACGCAGAAGAGTTTGCCTCTTTAATATCTTTAAAGGAGAGGTAAAGTCTAAATCACTAGGGAATGTCATTGGTTAGGCACCCCCCCGAAGTGATTGTAATCACTTACCTAATGCCCCAGGCCGGTGATCTTTGTTTGCCCTGGTGTGCATGTACAGTAGAGTGAAAAGTCAAACTTTATCAAAACATATCCAGATTTTTCACTCTACAGCTCATGTCTTGGCCTGGGGTTATTGAAGCAGAAGAAGAGGATCACTCCTTGGTGCTTGCTAAATAGTACCCTTGGCTGATGCAGTTTACTGCCTGGGGTATCATAAAAGAGATTACGATCACTGGGGGTTGCCAAACATTTGGCATCCCCAAGTGATGTAGACGTTCCTTCTCCTTTAAATTGTAAACAGTGTCAGGTTTTGGAACTCCAAGGTGACTTCCTACATCTTCATATATATTGCAATACTATTTGTTATAATACTCAAGTTTTAGTGAGTCACTTGACACAACTTACATCACTAAGCACCGATTATAACTGATGACATCACTAAGCACAGGTTATATAATATATAATATATTATTATATATTAGGTATATAATTTACATGCATACATATTCATGGCTCTTGTGTAATATAAAGAAAGTATATGATCACCATTTGGAACAACAGATCTTGTGGCCTAAGTTTCATGTGTATCATAGTATCAATTTAAGCATGCTGCATTGAAGTTTAAATATACTAAGTTTGTAAAGTATAATATTTTTAAACATGCTTCCTTTACACTGATTTATGTGTTACAAATGTCTAAGAGACTGAAGTGTGCCTAGTTATTTAGGACATAGCCTAGGGTACATTGGCCCAGCCTGGAGCTGCACCCACACATACACAGTTTTGCGTGCTATTTAAATTACTGAGCTTTTTGTTCATCAACTCTTTAGTTTAGCATTTTAGCAGCTGGTTGCTTGGATTCTAATTACCCTAGCAACCAAGAAGTGGTGTTAGTGGCATGTAATATGAATAGGAGCAGCCTGAATAGAAAGATAAGTAATACAATATAACAATAACAATAAAACTGTAGCCTCACAGAGCTATAGTTTTTTGGCTTCTGGGGTCAGTGAGCCCCATTAAAAGCTAGAAATAATTTTAAAAAGAAGACAATTAAAAAAAAAAAAAAAAAATGACGGACTTTCACAGAATTGCATACAATTTGCAAATAAATGTGTGTAGTTGCAGCAGGTGTAGTGCATTTGCACGAAGCAAATCACCCCTATTGCAACAGCAGTGATGCAAAAATTTTAGGAAAAGAACTCTACATTGTGGAGAAGACGCACTGCAGTTGTGCTTGAAATTGTGACCTGTGCTATGACATGTATATACTATATTATCATACTACCATATGTATACCAATTGGACTTGACAGACATGCATCTGTGTATTTCAGCGCCTACCCTCTTTATATCACATGCATGTTCCTGCCGTGGTTATTACATCTGCTTGCAGTGTATAATCTTTTCTATAGGTATAATATGTAGTACTATTTCTGTTTCATCGCTGACAACTGTCTTGAATATCCTGAGACAGACCCTGGAAATGTATGTCCCTTGAGGGGTCACTGATATTTTAAACCCTGATGAACTCCCCTGTGGCCTATGGCCTTTAGATAATATAAGAGTAAATAAACACTCAAAAGCATTGCTGTAACCCAGGTTATTAAGCATGTCACATATAAAGTCTGGCCTGGTCTGGAACTAATGACCTGATTTAGAGAGTGTATGTAATCATTGGTCAGTATGTAAATTCATAGGCTGAGCTTTAAGCTAGAGCCACACTGGGCAGATTCTCTAACTGCTTTCTGATGTGCCTGCACCCAGGGCCACTGTGGGATTGAGTATGCATTTTGGCACCAAAAACTGCTCTGGAAAGGAGTGTAGGGGCAGTTTCTCGGCATGTGTGTACGCTCAGGCCTAGAATCTGCCTGGTCTGGAACTGACCTTATCTCTTTATGCCAGAGTTTTAGTGGTCCTTTTAAAGAGCTGTCTTAACCGATACCCTGAGTGAGAGCAAATATTGGAAATGAAGGCCAGGGTACAGATCAATTTATAGCATATATTTCAAGCTGGCAATCTGTTATGACCACTTTGAAGTTTCAGATCAACACTGCAGGGATCATCAGTTCCAGTAGCCAGATTTGCAGCACCTTGTAAGTTCTATTCTCAACCACTTGTATCTCAAGAATAATACAATCTAACTGGGAATATGTTATATTGCACATAGGGATTCAATTTAATTAAAACCACAATATGTCATACTTCATAACCAAAGTACCAGTGCGTAGAAATAAAAAATACCTTTAATAGGGCTGGCAAAGAGAATCCTAGTTCTCCTTGTGATTTTGTAATATATACACATTTTGTAATTCACATAAGCATTGTGGCTGGTTTTTCCTCTTGAGGCTCACATGGGTGCTAATGTCCTGAATAAGGTAACATGTCTTGTTTGTACAGCATCCAGTTGTTTTTGTGACACTGGGGTGCTTGGGTACATGTCCTTAAAGAAAGTATGAATTGCCAGCATCCTTCCCATTGCAGACATATTAATTTGGGGATAAATATATTCTGATTTTGTTGCCTGTCGCTGGAGTCTAATTTATCACGTCTTTGCCTTGTGTATCTGTTTCCGTATGGGTCTGTGAATCTTTAGAGTGACCACATTCCCTTTAATTAAATGAAGCAAAACATTTAAACAACTGACCATGCAAGTTTCTGTTGTATAATCAAATTTCAAGTTATTGCTACTATTTTCCATGTTAATTTGGCCTCAGAAGGCACAGTTTCATTAATGTCTTTGGATGAAATGTTATCATTAGCTCAGCCATGGCTCCATTCACAGCTGTGATTGGCTAACCCCCCCACGTACTGTCCTAGGCGGGACATGCTCACCCCTTATTTGAAAGACAGGCCGGGGCCATAGCAGATCTATGGGGTGCTCTAAAGGAGCTGTTTTTAATATTTATTTTTAGTCCAAAGTAAAACCGACACCATATATTATTCACTATTGCCTACAAACTTGGAGGGATATTAAGTTATTCTCTATGGTAGTTATGCCACTGACTATTATAGAAGTGACCTTCTATATTATTTGTTCTGACAAAGTAAAATAAAATTGGAAAAATGATTGAATTCCTACATCTCCTTCATCTTTTGAGTGAATCATCCTCAAAGTTGGGGACAGCTTAAGGTGGCCATACACACTAAGATCCCCACTGATATCAGGCTAATATGAATTAGGACGATGGGTATAGGCATCCATCGGTTCGGGGACCGCATCAATGAGCCAATGCAGTCCCCGATCCGACTAATTTTTAAACCTGCCCGATCGATATCTGCCCGATTTTAGGCCAGATGTCGGTAGGGCAGGCCTGTCGTTAGTGCCCATACACGGACCAATAAGCTGCCGAAATGGTCTAAGGTCTAAACGGTCTGATTGGCCCGTGTATGGCAGCCTTTATTCTGGCCCTCATTATCACTGCTGGCACAGGAGCATATTTGTTTTTAATTTGGATGGATGTAATGGTGAAGTTGCCCAAATGTTCTCAGATTTGGTCAGGCAATTAGGGAAATGTGACCTTCCTAAATGACTCTCAGGGAATATAAATCACATCACATCAGAGGCACATTTTTACAAATTATCTTGTGATGCTGTTAGATCTCCTTTATTCAGACTGAAAACTTAAAGGGTCAGTACATCCCTTGTTTAACATGAGTTCAGTTAATAGGGCTTGTGCTGAACATACATTTTGCCTATTGTTTTATTATTTCTTGAGTTAAATAGGGCAAGATGAACATTACTGTGGCTTTATGTTTTGTCCAAGTTAGATAATTACATTATCAACCTACAACCCCCTCCCTTTCTCCATTGTTGTGACTGTTTTGTTAGCATTGCCCATTATGCAGGGAGATTATCTGTGCATTGGTAATGGGGTAGCTTTAGTTCCTCTGTTTGCCCTGTTTAGCTCAATAAAACAATAGGCCAAAAGTATGTTCAGCACAAAACCTGCTTATTGAACTCATGTTAAACATGGGGCATACTGAGCCTTTAATACTTTGGTGTTTTTTTTGCGCGCATGAAGAATCACACTGAGCATCCAAGATGGGGTGCTCTTGTGACATTGCTACTATAGAAATGCTGAACCTTTAGGTTAGAGTAGTAAATGAGTATATAAAATATGGCATTATCATATTAAGGGTTTCTTTTCCTTCAAGCTTGGTTTTTCAGTTTCATCTGTTGTCTTAGTAGGAGGAATGCATTTGCATTTCCTTAGCTTTTTCCTTTAACGCCTGTTTTGTATTTTTGTGACAGATCATTTGTGTTCTGAAAACATTCATTTTGTTATATACAAACGGAACATCTGCTTGTGTTTATTCTCAACAAGAAATATCCAAATTAGGGTTAGGCCTCTGCTTCACAGTAGAGCTTAATTACTATTTGCAGGTCTATATAAACAGGAAAATATACCTGATTGGTACGGCTAATATATACATTTTATTTTATATGTTTCTCTGAATGGGAAGTACAAAAATTTATGAAAACTGTTATGAGGCAGCCAAGCTGCTGCCATATATTTTGCAGTATCTATCAGTTGTTTGCTCCTCGCATAGTTAGCTTTATGCTATACGTTATACACAGGCAGATTCTACTGCATTCCCATATTTTGCCCTCTCCATAGGAGAATATTGTAGACCGTTTTATGATTTGCAACTGTAAATAATACTTGGAACTGACCTATTCCTCTGGAAGGATTTCTCCGTAGTCATACATTGACCGGCGCCCCTAGTGGCCATATATAATTTGTTCAATTTCTGTTTTTTCTTTGTGGAATGCCTCAGTTGTGGCAAGCTATGTGTTATATCCCCCAATGTTAATATAAATATGTGGAGAAGGTATGCCCTTTAATTACAAAAAGCTTATCTGTGTAAATTTCTTATTTTAAAACATGCGTAACTGTCATATTGTTTTATTTAAGATCCTGTAACCTTATATGTTATTTTTAATTAATGTGTGTAAAGGCAGGAAATATTTGTCACTTCTATTGCATATCTACATTTTTGTTTCCTGTCAGTTGAACCACCAGCAACGAAGCAGATGTGCAAAGCGTCACTGTCATGAAGTTCCATTGCAAAACACTCTGTATGGAACTGTACAACACCATGAACTAAAATGCCCTAAATGTATTTAAACTTTTTATTGGCACTTCAACATGTCACATGTTTTCTGGAAGGTATAATTTTTTAAAATTGTAAATTGCATGTTGTACTGTGTTGCAGTCCTGTTGCAAGAGCACCATATCTATCAGGCTGATTTTCATTCTGATATCTGCTGGGGAGGCAGTCAAGCTGTGCTTGCAGAGGGGCATGTAAAGCTCCTATCTTAATCTGAAGGAGCCAAATTGGCAGCTAAGATCTGCACATGCATGGACAGTTTGAGGCTTCAAGGATTACAACAGACTGGGCAGAGATACATTTAGACAACAAAAGATGGCCAAACACAGTAAAGGCTATTGCAACCAGATTGCAATAAAAAGGTATCCTAATAGTATTTTCTAGGTTCACAAGATATTTAACCGCAAAAAGTTTTATTAAGAGCTATATTTTGGAAACAGAGATAATTCCTCCTTGCATAGAATGTGCTGCAGAGATAAAAGCAGTAGGAGAAAGGATAAAGATGGCAAAAAGGTGGACAAACAGTGGCCAATGTTCAAGTACAGAGTTGATCTCACAGACTGAATGGCAGGATATGTGATGTGATTTGGGCCATGGCCTACAGTTGCTTCTGACAGGAAATGAAGAGGAGCTGTGGCTCTTTTCTCTTCCTCATTGGCAGAGCTCCCCACTGACAGGCTAAATGAGCAGATTGAATTTTCAAAACCAGGAGGCGTTCTGCTATAACTGCCCCCTACCAGTGTAACATACATGCCATACTTAAGAGAGGAATATCAGCATTTGGTTCAATCTGAAATGTTGTTTCTTAAGCTTTTTATGTTTAGGTTTAGTTTAGGGCAGATAGGAAGTTGTTGAGTATATACCTAATATGAATAGTCTTCTCCCCCACCTTTTTGAAATGTACTAGTTTTTTTTTTTCTTCCCCTAATGTTAACCATTCCTTTGGGTTAGGGGCAAGTAGCAGTTAGGGCTGCAGGTCAAGTGTGTATGGGGGCCAAGCATGTAAAAATGAAGGTACAGTTTAAGTGCAGGTATAATAAGTCTGATTGGGCAGGTATTTCCACAAGTGGAGGCCTTGATCTGCATGCATTCCAGTAGCTGCTGCTTCATTTAGTGCAAAATTGTTCTTCTGCAAGTGATTTTCATGCTTTATTTACTTACTGTGTAGCATGGCTTGTGGCAAGGACACCCTTACATGATGACAATGTCACAGATATATGATAACACAATAAATTGGCAACTATAGCACTATAGAATATCTAAGAAAGCACAAAACTGCTCACTTCTTGTTTTTTCTTAACTGGCTTCCAGGCTGAGCTCCAGAAATATAAAGAAGAACAAATCGGCATTCTGTCTTTCCCCACATACTTCTCTTAATAGCCCTAGGGTGTGGAACCTCACAATTTGGGTGCATTACTTCTACCTCTGCTTTATTCTGAAATTGCTCTTAATTTAAAGTTTTATCATTGAGTGTTTAAGGTTAACAGCAACTCATCTGAAATATTGGTAACACTCAGCTATATTTTGGTTAAAGCCACAACAATAAAACATTGTTGATCTTTTCGAAAAAACATAACAAGGTAAGGTTTGAAAAGGTCACACTTAACTGAATCGTTCTCTGTAGTATTCCCCTTTACTTTACAGTCACAGTCTTGCATTACGACAGTCTGTAATTTTTTGATTTGTGCCATTACAAATACGGATTACTGTGTTTTCTGTTTTGAAATTGCCAAATTGAAAATTACTTATGAAAACCTTGAAATGACAGTTTTGGACATTTCTCTGCAAATAGAATGCCATTGAAGAAACTTCCAGGTGTTTCTTTAGCCTTATATATGCACTGGGCTGTATCATTTATAAAGCTTATCCTTTGAAGTAGAAAAATTGTACATTATATCATACATAAAAGAACCCTTCATCTTGGGAAGGCCCTAACAGACCCCTACATATAGTCAGAGCTAAAAATTGATGAACAGTGGAAGCTTGTTTGGACTCCATGGACTTTTTCCATGTATAATTAATAAGCCCATATTAATGACACAGTTAAAAGGATACCCTTTCATTCTCTTGTGCTGGTGTTGCACAGTGTTAGGGTCTGCACTGATGTAGCAACTATTATAGATTAAAAGCATTTAAAAAAAAAGTCCTAAGTACTTTATTGGTTTGCATCTCAGCATCTCATTCAGTGATCTTTGAAGTTTAATTGCAGAATGAAAGTAAAGTGCAAGGCTGCAGTATTTCCTTCTCGCAAATAAGAGATGATTAGCGGGGGGGGGGGGGGGGGGCAGCAACAGTATTTTATTAGTATGACAAAAATTGTTTGCACTGTGCTAATAGACACCAACTTGGACAGCTGCAGGGGACAACTTTCAACTTTCATTGTTAGGAATGTGGGAATGAAGCAAAGTTATAATATAATATTTTAAAGGTAGTTCTGTATTAATTTCTGCAGCTAGTGGAGTTTAGGGCTCTATAACTGGCCTGAATTGCCCATCAGATGCAGGGCCTAATCTGGTTAATCTGATCATTTGGTCACTGGGCCAGTGCTCGGATCATAATGTGGACATAGGCAGGCTTGTTGGGAAAAAACTGCATCAATGAGATGATGCAGTCCTCGCATGATGAGTTTTTCTAAGCTGCATGATAGATATGTGGGCTAATAAACTGCAAACTTGATCTAAAGAGGCAGAATTTGCAGCTTATATCTGCCTGTGGATGGCCAGCTTTATGTACATATTCATTGTATGACATCATTAAAGGAGAAGGAAAGGCTACACAAGAGTTAATCTCTAAGAGCAGGCTTACCATCTGTGGTCTCAACGCTGCCCTTAAGTCTCCCCATATCCGGATCGTTTAGGTGCACTAAATCCAAAGCGCTGCAAAAACCACTGAGTTGTGTCAGGAACGCTCCCATGATGCATCGCGCTTCTGAAGACTTCACGACTTCTAATCCAGGCAGCACATGCGCAGTCTGCAGAAGTCGTGGACGCGCTCAGGCAGGCGCGCTCTCCCTCTTCACCCTCTGAACCGGCCTCTAGGAGCGCGCACTATAAGCGCATGCGCAGAAAAGGACGCGCGCCTAGGCTGGGGGAAGGAAGGAAGCTTGCGCATGCGCAGTACAGACGCCGAAGGAACGGAAGAGGGCAAACAACTTCAAAGATGGCCGCGCCATTCTTTAGATAGAGCAAAAAGTTTAAAGTAAGATTTTATAAGTTTTTCTTAATATAATTGGCCCCAAAGTGTAGCGTTTTTGTTTATCAATACTAGCACTATGTAATGGTAGTATTTATAAATTTTGCCTTTCCATTTCCTTTAACTATCATTTGAATGCGATGTATGGGAAATAATTGGCAGACTGCATGTAATATATTGTAGATAACTGATAATGTATGAAGTCCAGTGGGGAGTTTAGTGACTGTTGCTAAAACTGCAGAGTAAAATGCAGGGATCGAGTTCATCAGAACTCCCTTTATTTATATCGACACAAGTACTGTGGAATGCATGAAGCAAGGCTTTATAGGGCTCTCAGGAGAGCAAGCAGTTCCTGCTGGACTCTTTTGAGAAGTGACCTTGGAAGGCATTCAGGGGTCCAGGAAACTACATGTCAGGAAGGGTGGTAGGAAAACTACATAATACTTTTAAATTTTAAATTATTTTAAAGAAAACTAGAAATATGTTTGTTACCTTTTTCACAATATATTAGAGCATCAGTTTCATAGTAGAAAGGGGTGGTGTTTCTGTGTGTTATTTACTTCTATAGTAGATGAGGATGGAAAAAGAAATACGCCTGTTGTAGAAACTCCTACCTTATTTGTTCATCCAGAAGAAGAAAGGTGAAAATATCCAGTTTTCTCCCAAGGCCCTCTTTGCTGTTTAGTACAAACAACAAACTTCATGAGAAAACAACCCAGGTTTAGGGTCCACCTAACTTATTCTGTCAATACCAACAACTCGCTGTATTAGGTGCAGGAGTGTTGTACCTCAATTACAGAGCACTTGCGCCTCTGGGGTTGCTGCTCTGCACTGAGCACTCAATAAAAAGTTTGGCGCTCACTGCAGACAGCAGTGTGGGAGACACAGCTCATTCCTGTCCTTACTGCCTTTGTTTATTTTCTTAAATTTCATTTAGAAAAGCTTTTCTCATGAACCTTACTTATTGTTTGGTCAAGTATATTGTATTTTAATTGAATATGTATTTTACTCTAATGCAAATTGTAAAGACTCAAAATATTCTGAATTTCTTAGGACCCTGGCACACTGGAAGGTTTGTTAACTGTGCTAAATCTCATTCATCGCAGATGAAGATACATCCAAAAATTCCTTTTGTATTGATGTAATTCTGTAGAACATTTAAATAGCCTAATTGTGTAAAATTGCCTTTGTCTTTTTCGTGAGATTATGTCATTTAAATGTTTTCTGGCGAAGTTTCAGATTTTAATTCAAAAGTAGTTTTGTAAGTTTTAGACATTAGGGGTAATTTACCTATGAGATGGCAGTGTGCCAGTCGCCAAAAAGGTGCAATGTGCATTTGCACTTTGCACACTACCTTTTCCTGAATTGCAACAATCCCTTGCACTCTGTTTCAGAGTACAGAAACTTGCAGTGCCCCCATGAATACAACACTGACTGTGTTCAGAAGAGCTATATTCATGACTTGCTTGTGATTCAACTGGCCTGGGCCACTGATGCTGTGCTTTGAGAGGTGCGGAGTGAGCTAGTCGCCCGCAGTAGATCTCCGCTACGGTGGCAAGTTACAGCTTTGAAATGCCATTCCACTGGCAAAAATAGGAATTGCTGGTGGAAAGATCCATGCATTTCATCTGCTTTCTGAAGTCAAGCAAAGTTGCCTGCAGGAAGAAACTGTGGAGAGTAAGGACAGGGCTCCTTTGCACCCATTCCCTAACTTGTGTGTCTGAATGATGTGCCTCTCCCAACTGATTCTCATGAATACAATGCTGCCAAACTATGGGGGGAATGCAGGTCAAGGCAGGGTGCAAACACACAAAAAACAAGGCAGTTTGCGCCAGTTTCTTACACTTTTGAACTCTGAACTGACATTTTGCAAATGAAGCCCCATATTTATCAGTAACTTTGTCACAAGTTAAGAGGGTCTCAGTTTGCAATTGACCACTATCTGTACATGTTCTTCCTGTATCTGGGTGGGTTACATACCACACTCCTGAAAATACAGGCAGATAATTTTGAACTTAGATTGTAAGCTCCACTGTGGCAGGAATTGGTGAATGATGCATATTGAACATGCTGTGTAACATGTTAGCACTATAATAATAAAGGATAGCTTTGAGAGCTGGGCCTCTAATCTTTTTTTTACTCTATAAACCTTGTTTGTTAAATTATTGTAAGACCCCTGTTCTTTCTAAATGAATGAAAAACGCTATATAACTTAATGGTTTAAGGGCTAAACTAAGAGTTAAGAGACTAAACTAAACTAAGAGCTTCTTTGGTGGAAATAAGCAGGAGATTTTGCAATCGGCGAGGGCCCACTCTCTGTCATTCTCAAGTGTGGGGCCCAGGACCAGCTGCTCCTATGCGGCACCCCCTTAAGACAGCTCTGCTGCTAGCTCTAGCAGGTTATGGATGCTTCCAAAGAATCCAGCAGTCATATCCCATACTGTAAATACTTGGCTTATTATCTCAAATTTACAAAGAAAATGGCCACATGGGTGATATGGTCCAGTCTGATGTGCATTAAACCCACCAATGGCACGGTGGGATTAACTTGATAACTACAGCTAGCCTTCCTTCAGGGCACAGCTCTTTTACCAGGTGTGCATGCTTATATACAAAGAATTTTGTATTTCAAGCAATAATCAGGACACTGTTAATACAAGTCCAGTATTTGACCTTCTCTTGCATATAGGTTTATATTAACCCTTCAGTTCCTGAGACAGGGAAAGTGAAAACTTCCTTTTCAGTGTGCTAAGCTCTGCAATCTGTCAGTGCATGTCACATGATGGAATCAAAAGCTGCCTTACATAGGCACAACAACTAAATATTACCTGTCACCTTCCCACTACTGCAAGTGCTTGTACTACAGTAGGAGCTCCCTCATACCACCTAAGTTAAGCATATATTGAATTCCAATATTGTAATACAGCATCAGGGACTTAAGTATACATTGGTTTAATCTGTTCATTTACTGTAATTGCCCCTTTTCCATTAATAATACGCAAAATGTGTTTTCTGTGGGGAAGGAAGAGTTAAGTATGAAGTCAACAGGTATAGGCAGATCCAGGTATGTGATATGTTTGTTTTGCAAGGTGCTACAAATGCTTGCTCCATGTAACCTGACACCGTGTAGGCCGGGCCAGCCTACCTAGCAAAGCAGGCAGCAATGCAAGAGAACTGGAATTTCAGGTCCTGGTGGGTAAATGCAGCCGGCCCTCCCAGGGCTGTGACTGTGCCTGTTGCTGTCAGCCCCACACAGAAAACAGGCATGAAGGACGGGGATGTTACTCTACAATTTGCTATAAACCCAAGATAATAGGATTTCTCCATAAGGTAAAGTAGCATTTTTCATGTTGGAATTATTGTCCAGTTACAGAAGGCCAGAGACCAGTCAGATAGGCATCACTTGTGCTCATGTAGCAGTGTTTTGGCTGGAAGGTACATTACTACAGCCTTCCATAAGATATTTTAAATCTGCAATAATGTTACCTTGGTGTAAAAACAATTACAAAAGTGTCTGTATCTTTCTAACGGCTTAATCCTGTGCATAACACTTTGCAGAATTGTGCAATAAAGATAAATGGTTTTTATTGTTTTTGTTTGGCAGTTTCTAGTGGTTCAGGGGTACCTTGCATGTTTTGCTGAACTACAGACCCAATCACCATCAGCTAGCCAGTGGATTGAAGGGTGTTGTAGTTTAGTAACAGCTGGAAATGAGGCTCAAACCCTTCTACGTTTATCATATTGGAAATAATGCTCATTTTGTTTGGCATACTGCTTTTATGAGAGATTGTAGTGTTTGGTTCTGGTGACTGAACTCTGTGCCACAAAGAAACAGTCAGTATGTCACTAAAATACCTTTCTGTTTGGCAGGGGGAGGCTTTAAGGAAACCTGTAAGTCACTTCATTCATTTTCTCTCAACAGAATGTGCATTACACTGCAGTGATACAGTCACTGATTGTCCGGTAATGCTGTTCTCATTCATTACCCAACTGTCCATGAAGAGATAATTACAGTACAAACAAACATTGTAGGTTTCAATGGTTTATATATATGATAAGGTTTTCTGGTATCACACCCCAATTTCATAAGAACTGTAAAGTGTATGTTTTGCTTTAAAAAAATGTCTGCTTTTATTGGATTACGAAAGTATTTGTTTTAAAAATGCTAAATTATCCTGATTGTAAAGCAGAACAGTAGCAACAAAAGCCCAGAAATTATGTTTTATTGTTAGACAAAAGCCCTGTTATTTGTTGCAAATAAGTCTCTTTTGTGTGGCTCTTTGTTTTGCAATTTCAACTCCCAGAACCCACAGCAGACAGCGAGTTGTAGTTTGGCACTTGTTGGAGACCACAGGTTACAGAGTGCAGACTGAGATAAGCCTATTGTTGATTGTGACATGTTGCTTACTACCTCAACACTAATAGAACGATAATTTGCTTTAATTACTTTTTCTTGTGGTTAGCAGCAGTGCAGTGTTAGAATGCATTCTGCTTATAAGTTCTGCAGGGTAGCTTTAGGGCTCTGGCACATGGGGAGACTAGTCGCCCGCAACTAATCTCCCCTAAATGCCATCCCACCAGTGAGAGTGTCTTTGCTTAAACACACAGAGACAATTATCAATAATTGATCAGTATTGTCTATTTTTGTAGCTGTGACAAGTACCTGCTACTAGTAGCTCTGTGTGTTCACCCATAACCCAGCTTTTTAGGAAAGTTAAGCTTTACAATTGTAGGTGAGTAGGCCCAGACTGGCAGTGTGGCAGTTTGGGCAAATGCCAGGGGGCATTAACTGTGCTTTATTTTGAAGGGCATCAGCGTACTTTGAATACCTGGGCCTGTTTTTAATCTCAGTCAAGAGGTGAAGGTGAGCCACCCATAATGTTGTGCTACAATTGATGCTAGGAAACAGCTGGAAATCTTTTGTGCAGAGAGCTGGGTGGGTGCAAGCCAGTACTGAAGTATGGGCACATACACAGGCAGGCTTTTGTGTATTTAAAATATGACACTTTTCTGTATGGGCATCAGCCCATACATTTCATGACAAAAACCCCCTCATTACCAGAACATAAGTTTTGTTTTGTGCATCCTTCAGTGTTGAAGGTTATGAGGTGTGGTAGGGCAAGACCTATGGAAAAGGTGTGGAGAGTGAATATGATGAGTAAGCCATTGTTCTTATTGGGAGAAGGGAACACTGAAAAGGGGTGGTAGAAAAAGTAGTTTGATGGAGCAGACAGGGTTGAGTTTGTGATAGAACCCACTGGAGGAAATCTGTTGCCACTAAAATAATTGTAGCTATAAGCCAAATTAGATGCACACAAATAGATCATGCTGTATTTATGTGTCTGAGATGACCTTAGACTGAGCTGGATGCCTTCTGTGTTCTGCTGCAGCCCGGCTAGTGCACATCCCCACTGTAATACAATGCTGGGAAGACAAAGTGTACATTCTCTTAAGCCAGTCGTTCCAGTAAGGTCACCAGCTGCACTGCTATCTGTTTTGGTGTATTTGGCTAAAGAGAGATGAAACTATATCGACATTATTGCTAAACACATTTATTCTGTTTAGGCTGTTGGTTTTGGGGAGTTGTGTTGTGACTATTGTATTATGGCTGCTGATTCGTCTAGATTATTTTGCATTTAAAGGGGCAGTACACCTGTGTTGAACATGACCAGTATAAACAGGGCTTATGTTTCAAAGGTATTCTGGCTCAGGACCTGGGGTAGCCTTAAGGGATTTTAATAAGGGATCCGTAATTTGGAGTTCTATAGTTTGTCTACTAAACAATAATTTAAACATTAGTTAAACCCAACAGTATTGTTTTGTCTCCAATAAGAATTAATTCCATCTTTTTTGGGATCAAGTACAAGGTACTGTTTTATTATTACAGAGAAAAAGGAAATCAATCTTTATGGGAGAAGGCCTTCCCTTAATTCTGAGCATTGTGGATAAAAAGTTTCAGAATAACGGATCCCATACCTATATATTTTTTTCTCCAATGACAACTGTATGGATTTTTTGGCTACACTCATGCATAGAGGTGCAGTAAATTTTATGGTCAATTGTACAGTATCTAAGTAAATGGATATGATTAGACAGTCGAGCTATGTATTTTAATCCTTTGACGATTTCACATATTTAATAGACTGTGCACACTGGGAGATGCCCTATTTCAGTGAAATCACGGAAGTTGCCTTGAGAGCAAACTTCCGAGATTTCACTGAAATCGCGCCGCCGCGTATGCCATCCCACCAGCGATTTACATTTTCGCCGGTGGGATGGCATTTCGGAGAGATTAGCTGCCCGCAAACAGGGAGATTTGTCACGGGTGCGACTAATCCCCCTGTGTGCCAGAGCCCTTAGAGCAGCAGATGCAATGACACACAAAGCTACTTGTCGCAGCTACATAATAGACAATACTAATAATTGTTGCTACGTGTGTTTAGCAGAGACAATTCTTTGGGTGACTTTGGAAAACCGAAGCAACACCAATGCCATCCCACCAGCAGTTCACATTTTTGCCAGTGGGTAGTCACCTGCAGTGGGGAAGCTTTATTTCAGGTGCCTAATCTCCCCATGTGCCAGCAGCTTAATGGTGAAGACACATGGAGCTACTAGTATGCAGCCACTACATGCAGCTACTTGTCACAGCTACAAAACTAGACAATACTGATAACTTACTGATAAGTTAGTGTTTGATGTTTAGATGGAGCTGTAGAGTCTAAAGGTGGCCATACACGCACCGATATTATCGTACGAAACCTCGTTTCGTACGATAATCGGTGCGTGTATGGTATGTCAGCGAGCCGACCGATGTCGCAGGAAGCTGCTGAAATCGGTCGGCTCGTCGATCGGCCAGGTTAGAAAATTTTGATCGGGCGCCATAGAAGGCGCCTGACCAAAATTCTCCCTTCAGAGCTGAATCAGCAGAAGGAGGTAGAAATCCTATTGTTTCTACCTCCTTACCTGCCGATTCAGCCCTGAATGGTGTGTGGCGGATCTGACGATGTTTCGTGCGACCGATGGTCGTACGAAACATCGTCGGATCGCCACGTGTATGGCCAGCTTAAGAGCTCTGGCACACGGGCGACTAATCTCCCCGAGTTGCCTACCCCTGCCATCCCACCGGCGAACATGTAAGTCGCCGGCGGGATGGCAGACGCGGCGGGGCGATTTCCGGAAATTGCAGAAAAAGACTCGCGAGTCTTTTTCGGCGATTTGCGCAGGGATGGCAGGGGTAGGCAACTCGGGGAGATTAGTCGCCCGCGAACAGGGAGTTAATCGCGGGCGACTAATCTCCCCCGTGTGCCAGAGCCCTAAAACTGCTAATATCCCAGAGACTAGCTAAAAATAGAAAATGTGCATCAACTGTAAAAAGGGCTCAGAAGCACGCTACGTGTGTTTTAGCAGAGGCAATTCTCAGTATTGTCTATGGCAAGGTATTTTCTGGTGTTTATTAGCCGTGACAAGTAGCTGCTACTAAGTAGCTCCTTGTGTCTTTGCCCCAATAGTGGCATATGGGTCCCTTCACACCTTACCATTATTTTATTAGGCATTTCATGAGTTATCTTATCCTAAATAGCATTTTGTAAACTCACATGTTCTGCTCTACCTTACATGAAGGAAAATGTCCCATGGAAAGCTAAAGCAATGTGTAGGTCTTTCCACCGGTGACTCCAATTGTTGCCGGTGGAAAGGCATTTTTGAGCGGTTAGTCGCCTGATAGCATCTCTCCCACAGTGCCTGAAAATACTTTTCAGTTTGTCGCTATTGGTATTGCCGCATGCAAAACCCTTTACCCCTGTAATCACACTACAATGGCCGCTTCTTCATTTTGATTACACGGGATCGCTGCATGTAAAGTGTTTTCCTTGCATCCATTCCAATAGCAGCAGACAGCAAGATATTTTCAGGTGCTTTGTTGCCATTGGGAGAAGCGACAAAGATGTCAAAGCACCCCATGTGTCATTGCCAGAAACGGATATAAACAAATAAAGAAAAAAAGAGCTGATGTACACTTATTGAGCACTTTATTTAAAATAAATTTATACTAAAAAACTAAATGCATATTGATTTTCTGTTTTAAGTAGGTTCTGAGATATAGACAGTTTAAGACTTTAGACTGCTAATACAAGGCTTTCAGCTCATCAAATCTCTTGCAACTTTGCATGACTTTGAAAAAACCGAAGTGATGCATAGGCCTTTCCACCAGCGATTTGTATTGTTGCCAGTGGAAAGACATTTTGGAGAGATTAGTTGCCCGTGGAAGCAGAGATCTATCATGGATGACAAAATCTCTGCATGGGACATCAGCCTATAGGAGGACATTTATGAATACTGGGCAATATGCACATGGCAACCAATCAAGGTGTTTTATTTCATTGTTTTGTCTGCATCTGAATGAAAATAGCTAATCACTAATTGATTACTATGTGTTTATAAACAAGCCCCACTCTCAGGGATCCTAGGTGCACTTTCCTAAAATTGCTTAGTGTTTGATGTTTAGATGGAGCTGTAGAGTCTAAAACTGCTAATATCCCAGAGACTAGCTAAAAATAGAAAATGTGCATCAACTGTAAAAAGGGCTCAGAGAAGCACTCTATGTAAGCTTACATGAATTAATTTTTTGGAGTTTCAGTTCCATTTCAAGAATGTCTAGCCTTATATTAGTTTGATTAAAGTGGTCAATTATACACTGGGGTTTTGATAGTAGCTTCCTAGTAGTAGTTAAGTAGATCTACCTTGGCACAGTTGTGGGGAGTAATTGTTAGTGCAGATAGGCTTGTGAAATTTCCATTGAGGTCAATAGGTAGCCACCTGCAGTGAGTAGCAGCAGCTTCATGCGTCAATTATGTCCTTAATCCTAATATAGTTTGTACCTTTTGCAAAACAATTGTTTTGTCTTAGGATTGTGTTTTACATCTTTTGCCCTGCAGTCAGTGTTACGGAAAGGTTTTCACTTTTTTGTTTTTATACAAACATTATAACATATATAACCTATTTTGTAGTAGACACCCCTCCTAATTAGATTTGGGCTGAAATGATTAGTCCATAACTAAAAGTAAATATGCTGTTTTTGACTTTCACTTTGTAAAATAGGACATATTGTATGGAAATCATGCCAATGAATTGTACTTATCTAACTATAGAAGAATGTGCTTTAAAAAGTAGTGTTTTTGACTGATCTATTGAAAAATTCTCCAAAAACCCCACTAATCCCACCCATCTGTTCCACTTCCTGATGTCTCCTGTGCTAGGACTCGGCACAGTGCACTGTAGAATAGGAACCAATCAGCAGCCAGGCCTGATAGGAAGCTGAAGCCTGTCTTTGCTTGATAGCAGGGCTGTGATTGGCTACTCACCCTTTATTTGAAACATACAGGATCTAAAAGGATCTATAGGGGGCCATATTTTATATTTATTATTCATAATTGCCTACAAGATTAGAGGTTGGCATTTGCTATACTGCTCACAGAACCTAATCTATCTGAATGTTTTTTTTAAGCATATAGTTACATAGTTACATAGGGTTGAAAAAAGACCAGTGTCCATCAAGTTCAACCCATCCAAGTAAACCCAGCACACCTAACCCACACCTACCAATCTATACACTCACATACATAAACTATAAATACAACCACTAGTACTAACTGTAGATATTAGTATCACAATAGCCTTGGATATTCTGATTGATCAAGAACTCATCCAGGCCCCTCTTAAAGGCATTAACAGAATCTGCCATTACTACATCACTAGGAAGGGCATTCCACAACCTCACTGCCCTCACCGTGAAAAACCACCTACGCTGCTTCAAATGGAAGCTCCTTTCCTCTAATCTAAAGGGGTGACCTCTGGTGCGTTGATTGTTTTTATGGGAAAAAAGAACATCCCCCAACTGCCTATAATCCCCTCTAATGTACTTGTACAGAATAATCATGTCCCCTCGCAAGTGCCTCTTTTCCAGAGAAAACAACCCCAACCTCGACAGTCTCACCTCCATAGCTTAAATCTTCCATCCCCTTAACCAGTTTAGTTGCACGTCTCTACACTTTCTCCAGCTCATTGATATCCTTCTTAAGGACTGGAGCCCAAAACTGCACTGCATACTCAAGGTGAGGCCTTACCAGGGACCTATAAAGGGGCAAAATTATGTTCTCATCCCTTGAGTCAATGCCCTTTTTTATACAAGACAGCACTTTATTTGCTTTAGTAGCCACAGAATGACACTGCCTGGCATTAGACAACTTGTTATCAACAAAAACCCCTAGATCCTTCTCCATTAAGGAAACCCCCAACACACTACCATATGATAGGAAGCTGCAATTTTAATTTTACGGAAAAAAAATAAAAAGGTGTTTGCACTGCAGGCATTATTATTGGAAACACAAAGTGTTTTACATAGAATGTTTAATCATTCACATAAGCCCACTCACCAGAAGAACTTACAGTCTAGTTTCTATGTCACTTCTACACAAATAGAGTAGGGCTAACTTCAGAAGTCATCTAACATATCAGTCTTTTCTTTTGACCGTGGGAGAACACGGAAATACTCTGTGAAAACCACACAGACAGTGAGAGAACATACAAACCATAAACAGATAGTGCCCTGGTCAGAAACCCCAGCTGTGAGGCAGCAGTGCTAACTGCTAAATCATCAAGTAAAGCTGCACAAACCTCCCAGAAGAAAATGTACAGTTCTTCTAGCAGCTTTTTAGGAGACACCTTGGGAAGACTCCTCAACAAATTGTATGAATGTATATAATTTGTAGATTGTAAGCTCTTTTGGGCAGGGCCCTCTTCACCTCTTGTATCGGTTACTGATTGCTTTATATGTTACTCTGTATGTCCAATGTATGTAACCCACTTATTGTACAGCGCTGCGGAATATGTTGGCGCTTTATAAATAAATGTTAATGTAATGTAATGTAAATATAATTGCATTGGTAACTGTAACTTTTGGGAAGCTGTAGAACAGCATCCATATGCTCCAGGTTTCATAGCATAGTCTCAAGTGTGTTGTAAGCCATAAAAGCTGCCATCACCTTACATACATAATCTTCCCTTTCCCAGCCCTCTGGGACAAGGCCTTACCTGTATATCTGATCCTATTTATATGGTTTGGGCAGCAGAGTGTTTGTTTTAACTTGTTGCAGAAATACAGACTGGTATTCCCCTTTTATGTAATGGACCATGTGGCACAACATTCCCTCGTGCAAAAGGAAGTCAAAAATAAGAGAATGTTACACCTCCCCACACGGGGGCAAGCAGCCAACTGTGTGGCCGTGTCCACGCCAATAGGTTTTTTGGGTTTTTTTTGTTTGTTTTTATAAACTTTGAAGGCTGATTGCTGTAGGTTATAGTTAGCACATTGTCAGGCTAAGCTGAACACTTCTAGGTTTACATTCAGTCGCATTAATGTTGTCACCGTCATGCTCCCAACTGCGGTGCGCAGGTGCCACAGTGTAACATCATGTGACTAAAGGCACAGTGTGGCCCTACCCTATAATGAATCACCAACAAACACTCCCACTTACTGAACTCTCTGCTCATTGCTCTTTACAACTTGTTTGTTCTGTTACATAAACAGGGCAACAAATACCCACAGCCTGAGTACCCTATTAGCCACCAGCAAAGTGAGGGGCCTAGGCAGCAGGAAGAACTCAAGTGTTTGCTGGTGGAATAATTCTAGCCACAGCAGTGGAGTGCTTCTAGAGAAATTTCTGTTTGTGAATATGCGAGCAAAGGTCAGTGCCTTTCTGCTGAGTCACTTATTAATGTACTGCACACCCACAAGAGGAATGGGATAGAAAGAAAGAGGAGCTCCCTGGGTGTACGGAGAGAAAAAAAAAAGAGGATCTAGGTGTGTTGCAATTATGCTCACCCTCCTAAGTAAACCCCTCCTTAAACAGTCACCTAGATTATCATAGGGGGCAGTGCAAACTAGTTCTGCAGACAAATATACACTGTAAAGGGTTAACTGTTCTCCAGCTGAGTACTAGGCAGAACTGACATGGTGGAATACCCTTTGCTGCTGCTCTGCCTTGCCATGCAGCCTGTCCTACACAGCACTGGACACTGACATATGTGGGGTATAAGAGGGAGGGAATGGTACCTAGGGAGTGGTATATATGAAGGGTAAAAAAATAGCACATAGGGACTGATGTAAACAGAGAATGGCACTTGGTTTAATAAATGGGCTTTAAATAAATCCATTGTTGCTTTGGAACAGGAACAGATATATGGCTACTAGAAAATTCCCATGTGTACCATTTACACTGTTATCAAACAGTAGCAACAATGGTCAATTACCACCAATAGAAGCAAGCATAAACTTGCATTGTTACATGACTGTGAAGAGTTTTCCATTCTGGAATCCACTCTGTGCACACAGAACAGACCCCATGCCTTTCAGTTTACTTACAGGGGAAAGTGGATCCGCTCAGATCCATTTCCACAAAGGTGGAGAATAGCCTTGTGTCATTAGCCTGACGCAGCTATGATCATAAATATAATGGTGCTGGAGAGGACTAAAGACTGTGGGGGTCTGGGGAGTGCAACTATGATGTTGTTGCTTGATATTTTTTTTATTTATTGCTTGTACAGGTATGGGACCCGTTATCCAGAATGCTCGGGACCAAGGGTATTCTGGATAAGGAGTCTTTATGTAATTTGGAACTCCATACCTTAAGTCTACAGGTTACCTTGTTTGGTGTTATTATTTCCTATGGCTATAAACATACCTGATGGAGGCCTGCCAGCTGGATGAAGCCCTCCAAGGCTTTTTAGGACTCTGGCACACAGGGAGATTAGTCACCTGCGAATGCGCTGCGTATGCTATCCCACCAGCGATTTACATTTTCGCCTGTGGGATGGCATTTCGGGGAGATTAGTCGCCTGCGAACAGGGAGATTTGTCGCGGGCGACTAATCTCCCCGTGTCCAAAGCCCTTAATGTGCCCCTCCCTGTGCAATCTGAAAAAAATACACAATTATATCAACTTTAATCTAGTAAACAGGCACATCCTGGTAATCTGGATTCTGGCAAATGCCAGAGGGGCTGCTGTGAGATACCATAGACAGTCATTATATAGTGGGCTGGTGGGGGCTGTTTGGGCCTCTGAAATGCCAGGGCCTATTTCCAATTCCAACCCAGACATGCTGGGAAGGACCTCATTTTTATCAATATTAACCCTACTGATCATACTCCCTGAGTGTTACAAAAGCCTGTAGCAGATCATCTGTAACAATGTAATACATTAGTTGCTGGTATTTCTTTCATGACTTTGGTAAACATATCAACTAATGTATCTGTTTTTAACAGTAAGTCGGAGTGATGGCTTAGGTGATGGTCAGGAAAATTAAACAAATTTTTACATATTTTAGATAAACAGTAGGAAATTAAGAACAGAAAACAATTGAAAAACATGATTTGTGCTGCATGGTGTGGGAACAATAAGTTGACATGAGGCAGAAAATACACTTCAGATCCATTTCTTTAGCTGTTTTACTAAATAATGTTTGTTTAGGAATTGCAGTTTGTGCAAGTGGTTTGGGTTGTTTCTAGTATAATTAGGTAAAAGACTGGCAATTTGCAATTTTTTAAAACTGATGTTACAGTATCCTTGAACAGTCACATGCTTTTTGGGTGGTTCTGGGTTCTATAGAGATACAACAAACAGAGTGTCAGAACATTGTGCATATCATTATTTCATGCATATGCCTCTAACAGAATAAACGGAAACTCTCAGCACCTCCCAGCAATTAAAGTTGTCAAGGGACACTGAGAATTGTAGTTTAAAGACAGCTGGAACACTGCAGGCTGATAATCCTCTTGTTATACACAGTCCTGCAGTTTCCAGCTGCTCTTGAGTTATGAGTGGTTACTCTGAAATCTTTATGCTCCAGTTCAGATTAAAAAGGGAGATAAAAAAAAGCAAAAAAAGTGTTTAATATAAATGCAGAATAACCAAAAGCAAAAGGGACTATTTCTGACCACAAGTGCAGCGAGCTTTGTTCTGTTTTGAGAGCAGTTATCATGCTTTTCACTCACTTCCCCATGATTCCAGTGTTATTATGGTAGTCACGCAGTGGGCCTGTGGGTCAATTGGAAAAGTTGGACTGAAAAATTTCTAAGTGCGATTAGTGGAATTTGTGGTGTTTGACGTGAGTGTACCATATTCTTTCCCAGGGCAGGGGCACTGTAGCAATTCATACAGGCCGCTGTGGGAAGCCTGAAGATACCCTGGTATCTCCAGGGTTCCCCTGCCTCAATAGGCACAACTGCTTCAAGTTCACAATGGGAAGCAAGCAGCAGCAGCATGAAGTGCAACTATACCAAAGTGCAAAGAGCACGTCTCAGATACCTTTATTGAATAGGAATTTTATGTAAACTCCTTATATTTTAATTTAAAAAAAATCTAAAAGTAGAAGTCAATATCAAAAAGAAGACCTAGGGGCAGATTTACTAATCCACGAATTCGAATCCCGAATGGGAAAAATTCGGATTGGAAACGAAAATGTCTGAAGATCGCAAATATCCCAAAAATGCTTACGAAAAAATCGTATTAGTCACGATAATATCGTATTGGTGATCCGAAAGTTACAAAATTTTCGTACCCAACCATTGAAAACAGCGGTAAAACCTTTCCGATTGATTTTTTCATGCAAGCGTACGAAAAAGTCATGCAGCGTACGAAAAAGTAGTGCGGATGCCCGAAAAATTCGGCGAAAATACGCTCGGAGCGTTCGTGCTTTTGTAAATGTGCCCCTTAGTATCCCTTACACACAAACCAGTTTTGGTCAATTTCTGCTTCAGGTGACCATGGCTTCATGTAACTGCTTTTAACAACTATAACCCTGAAGGTGTTCCATTACTGCACAGTGAGCCACAAAAACTGTATGCATATTTATAGCATAAATGGGAGCAGAGTGTTTCACACCTTATGTGTAAAGGAAGGTATTTCTATAAACATCAAGGGTTCTTAAAGCAATTTGGCCTGTTTAATGTATTCATATAGACAGAATACATGTGGTATTTCTTTTTTCATCAGAAAACAATCCTGAAAGTGTACACACCCTACAATTTACAAATCATGTTGCATTTGGAAGTTTGAAAACCTCTGCACCCCTAAAAATCCTAAACTAATGAATATATTTCTTCCTTTTGGTTTCTGCAGTCTTTTTTGCTGCAGGTTTTTTCACTCTGGAACTGAATAGAACCCTAGACTGTTAACCGTGCTCTTTGCTCTGAACTTCATGATATCTTTTGACTTCATTGGCTTATAAGGTCTCTTGTGTCTGATGTATACCTAATTTAAACACTGGAAGATCCCTATGATGTTCTAATTAAGCTGTATTTTGATAAGGTGAAGGAAACAAAAAGTGTGTGTTGCTGGCCTTCTAACCATGACTCTTAATTATGATGCTTTTGATGTGTGAGAGTCAAAGAAGAATGCAAATGCTCAAAATCTTATACAATTCCCCTTTTCAACCCTATCTACTCTTTTAGGTGTTTCCGATTCCGGTTAATTGGAGCTGGCAGGGAATAATTTTGGTTGTGTTCCAGGCATCTAAAAAGTGCTCCATTTGCCATCACCGTAAAGATACACTCACATACACTAATTCCATAGTAGCATATGAATGCAATCCACACTGCTAAAGATAGCTTGTTTCACAGAACTTATAGAAGAGTCACATATTGATATGATAAAAAGTGATATTTTATTGGAACATCAATGTTTCAAAGTAGAGAATGGCCCCACATATACATTTAGATTTTATGTACTCTCTCTCTCTCTCTCTCTCTCTCTCTCTCTATATATATATATATATATATATATATATATAATGTGTGTGTGTGTGGATTGATGTAACCGGTACTGAGAATTAAAGGGATATTAGAAGTTGCTGATGAGTTTTACAACCATTTAATTTATTTAGGTAATGAAGCATGACATGGCTTCTAAAATTCGTTATAATTTGAGAGGGTAAATAATACCTTATAATACATAAGATGTAGTTTGTATGATAATTGCTGTGGGGCCAGAGTTTTAGAGAGGTATTTTAGAAATGTATTACAAGCCTAATAATGTTGGGTATTATAATTATTTTCTTGGCACTGAAGAGCACATTGCCCTCATCTTCAGGCTCCCTCACCAAAATCTGCATTTACATGTTTGTCAAAAAGAAACTGTTACAGTAACTGGGGTGCTAGGTTGGTGCTGCAGCCACTTGGAGGGAGTGCCTACTTACAAATGAATAAATGCTTAAGATACCCCACTATACCATGAATATATTGGGCCTTTAAGCTATAAACTGCAGGTTACTCAATCTGGAGAAATTTGGGGGGGGGGGGGGGGGGGGGGGGTTACCTGTCTGAAAAATAAATGTTGTATGGCAGAGAGTAGTGATAATGACTTGGCCCAAAACTTGCAGAACTTGTTGGTTTACTCAGGAGTTGGGCTGGCTTGTCTAAAAATACATGTGTAGGTTAGAGTAGGTGGTGCATCCAAAAACTGATTTCCAAACTAGCTTCTAAATTGCATAAGTGCAGTTGCTATTAGCAACTTATTAGGTCTTTGCTTTCAGTTTCCAGCTTTTAGTAGACTAAGTGCTATTTAGTTGCTATTCACAACTGTACTTGTGCAATTTATCACCTAAATCTTTCTATAATATTTGTTCTCCAGACTCCAGGAAAGTAATAGACCCCCTTTAGATTTAGCACTTTGTAATGTCATGAGTGAATATGGATCAAGTAAAGGTTAGAAAAATGGCAGAACACTTCAGCAGGGTACATCTGCAGGTTGTTTATTTTTTAAAGGGGTTGTTCAATAAATCATCTTTTAGCATGATGTAGTGAGTGTTATTCTGAGAGAATTTGCAGTTGGATTGCAGTTTTTTAATTATTTAACTTATTGTTCAGCAGCTTTTTCCAGTTTGGAATTTCAGCAGGTACTTAGTTGCTATGGCCCAATTAAACCTTGCAACCATAAAGGAATTTGAAACAGACATAAGAATATGAGGAGGGGATAAATGGAAAGATAAATAATGGAAAATAGCAATACAAAATTGTGAATTACATTCTAAAATTGCCCAAAAAATAATGTATGTAGCAACTTGCTTTTTACCAGTGTGGATAGAAATTAGCATCTGCATTGGTAAATTAGCACCAGTTACATGTTGCTGCATTCCACATGGGTGCAAATTGCATAATTTCCTTATTGCAGCACAGGAAAGTGTGCAGTTTATTGTGTGCAATGTAGTTGTAGGTACAAGGCAGGTGTCAATTTCAGGGTTTCCTTTCGTCAGTGCATACATTTTACTTCAAGACACAACAATAGAGTAGTTTGTATATAGGTAGGTACCTTTGTAAATGGTATTTTATTCACTGCATAATTTGGTGCTTTTAACAGCACCTGACAATAGTAAATGAGCACAAATATGTATTTCTGTTTGACTCACTATATATATTTTTCTTGTGTCTAATTTTCCCCGGAAAAGAAAAATGTTCAGGGGTAATAATATCACGTTATACCAGACATTTACAACTCAGTCAGTTCTCTTTATTAATATGCACCTTAAGCTGGCCATACATGGAAAGATCCACTCCTTTGGCGAGGTCCCCAAACAAATAAATCTTTCCCTGATATGCCCATCTTTAGGTGGCCAATATCTAGGGGAGGTGAGAAACTCTCCTTAGGTAGCAGCGGCCCCAGAGTTACATGGGGCAGCAAAAAACCACTCCTGCTAACTTTAAGAACGACATTCTCATCTTATAAATTGGACATTTGGCTTTGCTAGTGCAGAGAGCATAATTGCACTAGCGATGTGGCCCCTGGAAGCCCTCCAGCACAGGAAAAGTAGGCACTGGGGGGGGGGAGCAGCATCACAGGAGCCACCTCAGGGTGCTCTAGGGTGACAATTGGCCCTGGCAATATAAGACTAATCCAATCATTTGGCCCGATATCATCCGATATCAATCTGGCAGGCCCCCCTAAGGGCCCCATACTTAGGCCAATAAGCTGTTGACTCAGGCCATCAGGCCATTATTGGTCCGTGTATGGCCACCTTTATTCAATGTTGTCAGTCTGTGATGACAGATACATTGATGTTGCACTAACATCCTTGACATTTATATATAATGGTCTTAGGAGGAGACCGAAACGTTGGCCTGTTTTAACAGCATGTTTAAATAAAAGTAACGTTTTAATCTTTTAAAAAATATCCTGGTGTGCACCCAATTTTTGGACTTCTGGATAATTAGACACATGGAGGTAGCACCCAGGTAATTTATATTATGGGTTTGGTGTGCTGAAAATTTTGTGGACTGTATATATATATATATATATATATATATATATATATATATATATTATATATGTAGGCATACAGTAGCAGCAATACAGAAATATATTTGACCATACCAAATATCTTTATGCTGGCTGGGTACAAACGCTGCTCTGCATCAACATTTCCTTTTGTTAGTTGACTTTGTATTTGAGGATTGGTATAGAGTAAACTTAATCCCTCTTATGATACCACATAAAGAATTATTTGTCCCATTAAGTCAGCGGTTCTCAACCTGGGGGTCGAACGACCCTTTCTCAGGGGTCGCCTAAGACCATTGGAAAACACATATTTACGATAGTCTTAGGAACCGAGACACCGTTCCTCAATGGTTGGGGGGGTCTCCACAACATGAGGAACTGTATTAAAGGGTCGTGGCATTAGGAAGGTTGAGAACCACTGCATTAAGTGTTAGGAAGCTGATACTGAAAGTGTTATTTATCTTCTAAAATGCCCTGTCAGTCTTCAGCAGTGAATATGTCAAACGTTGAGTCATTTAATAGAAGCATTGCCTTAATGAAACCTGGAGGCCAGTATAATGGATTGGTTTCTTGATTAGGGCCATTGGCCTCTGTGGCATTGAAGGGGTAAAGACATCTGAACATTTCAAGGTGGGGTAAATATTTACCATTCTTTTGTATCATGTTAATGGGTAATTTAATGGTGCTGTAGGAATGTGTCTCTTTTAGATTGTATGCTTATCTTATGTTGGCTAAGGGCAGACTTCTCTTTACTGCAAAGATGACTGCTTGAAATGCAATAATCATATTTATGTGTTATTATCCTTAAACCTTTGTGTTTCATAGTATGGTGCTCAAGGGCAGGAATCCTTAAAGGTATTTCAGTGTTTCACTGGCTGTCATGTCAGTAATCTGTTTGGAAAAGACAAACATGCTCTCTATGCAAAGAAGTCAAGGCGGAAGCCATGGTTTTGCTCAGACTTGCATTGGCAGTGGCCCCTTACTAGCACATTTCTTCATCCTTGGGAAGTGCTCAGATACTTCAAGTTTCTTTAAGGGGTGGTTCACCTTTATGTTAAGTGTTTGTATGGTATAGATTGTCCTGGTTCTAGCAACTTGGTCTTCATTACTGGCAAACATGGCCAGGCAGTAGGTTGGAAGAGGCCAAACTACAGAAGCTTTTTAATATATGTACATTTTAAGGGAGGTTGATGGATCTCTTCCCAGAGTTGCAAAATGAGTGTTCCCCAAACCTTCTTGCCTGACTATTCTCCAGCCCTGGTTGTCCCTCCATCCACTTGGAACTTAAGTACCAGAAGTAGTTTTTACATTGCTCTGTGAGGTCAGGTGGGCGAGTTGGAAACAGCCTACAGCAATAAGGATGTATTCGGGCAAGGACCAGAAAACTGCATAGATACAGATTTAGAATTACTATCATATCCTGTAAAATTATCTGCCATTGGATACTGAAAACTGTAAAAAAGCAGCATCCCTTCATTTTGATAAACCTCTGGAATCACATATAGTTGGCTTTTGCTTTTCTGTTTTTTAAAGGAAGTTTGGTATAGATATACATTTTTACATTACCACTCTAAACAAGTGTTTCTTCATAATTGAATAATCGGAATGTCACAGAGATTTACTAACCCGACTAACAAACCAGTGGTGCTTTTATGTTTTTTTCCTAATTAGGAAATGGCATATATTTTACTTTTGAAATTAGGATAGTATACCCTCAATCCCTTACTTGTCTCTTGTATCTGACTGCTGCCTATCTGACATTACTGATGACCCACAATAAGGCAGTTTCTTACATTGTTTAGTTTCATTCTGTGTCTGGGGTGGAGAGGCTGTGGTGTGCAGATCTTTGCATGTTCTCATTTGCCATGACGCGGTCATTGCTGTTTCCTTCCTGAGCTCACAAGCTTGTTCTTGTGATAAGAATACATTTACCGTCCACGCAGGAGAAGAAAAAAAAAGAATAATAATAAAACTTGTCAGGGTAAAAATACGAAGTTTACTTTTTTCGGTGTTTGATCTTCATGCTTCATATGTATGTGGGCAGAATCTTTTTGTTATTTATTTTTATCATGCTAAAACCTACAAATATTCTACATGCGTAGATGCATGCATCTGAATTTTACTGCTGAGATGGCACTTTCAAGGCTGGCTATTGGATGAAAAGATATATGCATTCTCAGCTTACTGCATGTCGCAACTGTAATATTGCCATGCAACCATGTATTCTTGCCGGGACTGTAACATGCTTCATAATACTTCAACCTTTTATATATTACAGATCCTGAGAAACCCATGAAAAGCATATTTTAAGGGAATAGATTTTTGGACTGTGCCAAGAAGAAAACATTAAGCAAAATTGTTTACAAGATCCCAATCTCTGCACCCCCTCTTCTCATGAGGCACTGAAGAAGGAAGCCTTTAAAATGGCCACAGTCGTGCAACCAAATGATCTGGTCTTTGAGTTTGCAAGCAATGTCATGGAGGACGAGCATCAGGTAGGTTCTCCTTTTACTCTTTAGCAGCATTGCTGGAGGTGTGGTAAGCTATTTAATCTACATACTCTCAGCACCACACTGGATCTAGGTCATAAGCAGGGCCATAATATAGTCCTTTCAAGTTGGAAGATACGTTCGGACAATCTAACTAACAAACTAACATTTAAAAAGACAGTGTTACAAGCCATGTGACATAATATCTGTGAGACAGCAACCATCATATATGGTAAGATGCTAAGATAGTTACATGTGCAACTGTGATGTTTATGTCTAAAAAGCTGTGACTTATTTGCTAATCATACTGACTAAATAATTATCTGCCTTGGAAGGACCAAGCATGAAGTAGCTTCCGTTTCCCTGTTTGCCCTATTTAGCTCAAGAGATAACAGATTTTCATGATTAAAACTAATTACAGAAGGTATGTTAGGTTCAAGCCTTATTCAGGATATATAAAATTTCTTATGCAAGACTATTAGTTATTAAGACACAGTAGCATAGAAACAACTTTATTCTGCCTAATAGTTAATTCATAATTATTCCTGTAGCTTCAGCTTCTATGACACGAGGTGTAACTACACTCTGCTAATGTTTTGCTAATTTCTGACATCCCCTAAACTTAGATTTTCAACAGCAGCCCACTTAGCATGTAGCCACTGGCATCAAAAAAGGTATCCTGATACATCCAAGATGAGGAGCTGCTGTAGCCAAATTTGTACGCTGTTTTATACACATGAAATTCCTGCAATGCCACTATTGTCCTTTGTACAGGTCACCGTATCCATTGTATGTGTATGAACACACAGTGCTCGATTATACTTTGCTGCAAAGTGTTTGTTGTTTATTTGTAACACCACATTACAATTTCGTAATAATGCAGCATAAAAATACTAAGTGACATGCCAGGTTTTAGAGGCAAGCTTTTTTTTTCAAAAAAAACCCCCCACCATGGAAAAAAAGCATGTACATGTGGAGTTTTGTGCATTTGTTCAGGATAGGTCTCAATAAATAAAGACAAAGAACTAAACTAAAAAGATATGATATTTACAGTAATACGACATTCAAATCTGATCTGATAATAAAAAATACACAGGAGCCTATGTATGTATCTACACAAGGGGTGAAAATGCAGATTTGTTTCTGCCATTCTATCATGACAGGGCACATTTTTTAAATAAAGTATGTTGTGCCAAAAACTGCCCCATGTGGGCACTAACCTATACTACTGTACTACCTGTACTAACCTATAGTACACAGTGATGACGGGGTGGTAGAAAGCAGGTCGTTTTTTCCCCCATGAGGAATGCATCGCTTGACATGCCGCTAAATTGTCACATAAATTACTGCATAAAAATCTGCAGTTTTTAGTTGTAAATTATGCCCACAGTATTGCTTTCCTTCAAACTTTTTGTGGGCTGTGCAGCCATACAAGTTATCATTACGAGATCTCTGTAATGAGAAACACAGACAGACTCGCTGCTGATGAGATGGTCAGCAGTTTATCTGCATAAGAAACAAGTCTGCTGATAAGAAGACTTTAAAAGAAAGGAGAATACTGAGAGATAAAAGCAAGGGTCAGACCCGCCATATGGCCACAGGCAAAATGTAATCTGCACCTTTACACACACCCAGTTTCAGAGAAGACCATGGCCTTTGTTTCTAAACAACTTGTGACTACAGCACCAGTTCAAAAGCACCTTTGTTTTTCTGGGTGTTGTCACATGACCACCCAACGTCACTCACTGGTGATGCAGCAGGTTGTGCCGCATGTTTCCTGCACAGCTACATTATTTATTCACACCGATTTTCTCTAAGACACAAACCTTACTGCCCTATATGCCTGCCAGAATTTCTTTTTTTTGTCCCAGAATCATTCAGTCCCTAAGATCTGTTCTATCATACAGCTCCCACCCAGAATCTAGAAAAACACTTTTCCACAGGTCTCTGGAGAAGGATACTTCTTTGCCTTTTTCTATACTTGTAGTTATTTCATTTCTCATAATATTAATATGGCAGTGGTTATCTTTTTTTTTTCAGGGAGCTTGTACATTCTTGCTGTTCTTGTCCTCTGGGTACTCTTGTTTCCTCTTAAACCCATAAGAATACTAGCACTCTAGTTGGCTCCTGATAAAATGATGAAAACAATGGCACTAAAGCTCTGCTAAATGTGTCAGCTCATTATACATGACAGTAATAAGCGTGAAAATGATGAAAACAACAGGCTGAGCATAAAACAGACTTTCCACTCTGTTTTGTAACATCAGGTCAAAGTGGTTTTAGTCTCCACCTGCTGGAATGTCACAAAAAAATTATTTTGATAGCAAAACAATTTCAAAATTACTTACAGATGCATGGGTATTATCATAGACAGAAATAACTCTCAGTATTTGGCATTCAGGATTTCAAAGGGAACTCCACCAAATTTGTTTTTTACATGATGAAATGAAATAAAAAGTCTAAACAACTTTTCAGTTTATATTTATTAAGAAATAACAGCTGTTTATAAAGCACCAACACATTCCACAGCACTGTACAATAAATGGGTGAATCAATTGAACATACAGATTTTATTCAAAAAGCAACAACTGATACCCATGACAAAAGGTAAAAAGGGCCCTGCCCTCTAAGGGCCATGACACACGGGGAGATTAGTCGCGCTGCGAAAAATCTCTGTTGTCGCGGGCGACTAATCTCCCCGCAATGCCATCCCACCGGCTGGAATGTAAATCGCCGGTGGGATGGCATACACGGTGCAGTGATTTGCTTAAGTTGCCTGAAGTTTTCTGTTAGTTGCCCACGATAGATCTCTGCTTTTGTGGGGCAACTAATCTTTCCGAAATGCCTTTCCACCAGCAACAAAGGGAATCGCTGGTAAATCTCAGTGACAAAGGCATGGAGCAAATTAATCTAAAATTGTAGTACAATCTTTTGTTTATAAATTATTTAAGCATTAAGCAGAGTACCTTCAACGTTGTTAACAGCAGCTTCCCATCTTCTGATCTTAAAAGTGTTGGTGACCCTGCACATTCTCAGTTTGGTCTGGGCTGCTGTGGAGAAACAAAACATTGGGATAGCCCTAAATTACCAAAACATAAGCAGAAATATAGGTTTCATCTATTGTAGAAAATATTGCTAAAGGGCTAAATACTAATTCTAATGCAGATTGCACTGGATATTATGCTGTTGTGTAATGTGAGTCTGAAATAATTACTGCCTTGTATCATGAAATGTATGTTGTGCGCTGGTCCCTATGCATAGATAACTGACAGCAGCCTAGAGCATATCCTGCAAGTCAGCATAAATAAAGAAGGGGGTTTACTGCAGGCACCTGTGGAGGTGCAGAATTTTTATGCTAAAGGGTTGTGGTAGCCTGAGGCTGGAATAGAAGTCAGAGCATAGGGTGTAGCATTTCTTGCCTTATTCTTTGGTGAGATTTAGTTCTACTTTAAAGTAATAAGAAAAATCTGGAGACAATGGAGTTGCTAGAAGGCATACAGAGTTTCTTTGTAAGCATGTAATACAAGCCATTATTATAATGGCAGTTCTGTTCCTAATTTCCACACCAATGAGGTTACAATTATTATCACTTGTTTATATAGTGCAGACATATATTATTCACATAACTCCACACTGCTGCAGTGTAGCTTATAGTGTAGGGTACCTGTCACATAAAATGATTATAGCAGAAGGAAAGATTCAATCACTGGGGGGTGCCAAATATTAGGTAATTACTTAATTATGTAATTACTTACCTGATACCCTGGGCCAGTGCATCTGTTAGGAAAAACTGCACCGGCCTGGGGTACTTGCGTGAGTGATTCTTTTCCTTCCTTCTTTTTTCAAAATCTCAGGGCCGACGCATGCACGGTAGAGTGAAAAAGCCATCTTTTTTATTAAAGTTTGTCTCTTTAGTCTACTGCACATGCGCGCCCGTGCAAAGACAGAAGAAGCAGGTAAAGGATAGCTCCTTGCAAGTACCTGGGTCCAGTACTGTTTTCTGCTAACAGGCACACTGGCCGAGGGTAGCAGGTAAGGATTACAATCACTGGGGGTACCTAACATTTGGTACCTTCTAGTGATTGAACCTTTCCTTCTCCGTTAAGCAGTTACTAATCTGTCATGAAATAGATATGAATTCAACAAAGTTGACAGAGGTTACGAGCACACAACCCCCAGACTTTCAGCAGGAGAGCAGGAATACAGCTTAAAACTGACAGGTTTGCCATAGATAGCCTTTAGAGCTAGTGAAATGTGTCTGTGGCTCACAGCATGACTGAGTTTAGAATAAATGATACTCACATATAAATATTAAATATATTAACCACTCTGCTAAAAACAAATAATAAAGATTTAGAATTCATTTTAGATTCAGAATTGGTTTCATTTTACATAAATACATTGTAGACTATTTTAGACTAGAATATGGCAATGAAAGGCACGTTTCTGATCTTGTTACAGTTTTGGACAGTAATAAGTCACTGAAACTTTTTTGTCCAACTAGCTTGGAGACCCTTCCATTTTTCCGGCTGTCATTGTTGAACACATTCCAAATGCAGATCTCCTGCACAGCTACTCAGGTCTGACCTGTGTGGATGAACCAAACAACATGATTACAGAAAACTCCTTGGATGTAGCAGAGGAACAGATTATTGATGATGATGATGACATTACTCTTACAGGTTTGTATAGGGGCTGCACACTTAAGCAAGTATTGATATACCTCAGATACTTTAAGGTGGCCATACACGCACCGATAATATCATACGACACCTCGTTTTTTCACTTTTCTAACATGTAGATTTTGCCGGAAGTGATGTGTGAGTCACAAAAACTGTGGCACTCACCCCTAACCAAAACCCACACCCACCGGAGCCCGTTCCTTACTTTTACCTCAACCCTAATCTGTCAGTCATGTCACAAAGGGAGACACAAGCATCCTCTAGTAAAATAAAAGTGGTGTCAGTTTCACTGTTCTGTATTTTAAATACAACAGTGTATGTTCATGTCCAAGACATTTTTTATTTTATTAGCATAAAAGTGCTGCTGTACTGGCTCTTTTGGTAGGGGACTCCTCCTCCTCCTTTTCAAATGAGAAAAAATAAATAAATACATACAGCTTTATAGACACTTGTTTGTGAGTCCAGTTGAGTCAAAGGGATTCTGGGATCAAATTCCTTATGGCTCTTAGGATAAACCCATGTAAATGGGACTTTTCTATCGGCTAAAGCTCACCCACTGGGTTTAAAGCTGAAGCCAGCATAATAGCTGATCAGATTCCCAACTACAGACCGGTTTCGCCCTTCTTGGGGCTCATCAGTGTAGTGCAGGGTTTTCTGATCAGCTTAGGTAGAGCCAGGAGTGGGGATTCACGAACAAGCTAAAAGGGTTGAGGAGATCGCCTCATACGTATGCAAATTGCAAATGCCCACTGCCAGTAATGTATTTGCTTTTAAAATAATTTCTGTTTTATTTTGCCTTTCAGTTGAAGCATCATGTCATAATGGGGATGAGACTATGGAGACCATTGAAGCTGCCGAGGCACTACTAAATATAGATTCCCCTGATCCTATGCTGGATGAAAAAAGGCTGGGTGAGTGCATGATGCCTGGAGAAAGGATCTTTTGATGCTGTATCAGATTTATAGAAAGGCAGGGCTGCATTGATAAAATACAACTTGGTATCAGCAGAGATGATAAAGTCTCCAAGGGGTTGGGCAGTGCTATGTTGACCTCCCAGGAAGGATTGCTAGAATAGGATAAGCACTAAACTGTACCTCAGAGCTTATAGTTCTTATTTACAGCCTTGGGCTTTACTAGCCATGCACACCAAGAGCAGCAAAAATGATGGTGATAGCCAAAGGGGACTATTGAATGCAAAGGGGATATCTGAATGCAATTTAAGTATTCATTTCATTTTTTAAAATAAATGTCAGTATTTTTCCCATTTAGAAAATATTTTTTTTTCAGATGTAGAGTGCTGCCTATTTTCTCTTTCTGTTTAGTAAAGCATACAGTATTTTTAAAACTGCTTCGCACAATTGTAGCAAGGTTTATAACATTCCATAAAAATACTGATAGAAAGTTACCCAAGGTTTTTTCTTGGCTGTCTAAAGAATAATACTGCACCAGACCTAATATACTAATATTCAGGAAATATTGGTAATATTGTGGTGACAACATAGAAAGGTGAAGATTTAGAAAATCATTTCTGTGAATCAGATTACTACTTTCCACACTAAAGTGACTGTTCTGGCCCTGACTTTACAAAGTAATATTCAAGCTCTACTTGTTATGGGTTATGCAATTGGGGGGTTTGTTCTGAAAAGAAACTATCTAAAGGAGCAAAGTAACATCAAAAATTACATGTACTGAAATAGAGTGTTTTAATTGTATTTGTTACCTGACGATACCTTTATATAAAATAGCCACTTTTTACATTAACAACCAAATTTGCCAGCCACCTAGAATAGCAACCATTTCAGTCTTTTGTATTAATCTTTTTTTTTTTTTTTTTTTTAAATCCTAAACTTTTCTCATAGGTATTCAGGTTTTATAGAATATGTTACGATTTGAAGTTAATGCCCTGAATTCCACCACTTTGGAAGCAATAAATGTTTTGGAAACCACATGTTTCCTAACATTACTTACTAGTACGATCATTCATAACTTTTGTTCTATACAGTAACCTTTGTGAATTCTCCTTTTCACAGACTGG